>NC_068291.1:33612914-33939700 GCF_025860055.1 Xyrauchen texanus | reverse complement strand
TGTAAAATCTCGCAAAGGTATTGGGTGCTGCCCAGTCCACTGCTCTGCAGATGTCTGCTAGAAAGGTGCCATTGGCCAATGCTCATGAGGATGCCACACTCCTTGTAGAGTGTGCTCGTATTCCAAAAGGTGCAGGCATGGCCTGGGCCTGGTATGCCAAAGCAATGGCGATCGGTTTCTGTAGTGAATGACAGGTTAATTGTTAGCACTTACTGATTAGTAATATTCATTTATGTACTGTATATCAGCAACCATTTGACTCATGTTGTCAATTTTTTACATCATGAAAATAGCTTATATTCGACCAAAATTCCAATATCGTCAGCAAACTGAGTAATATTTTTTATGGTCTAAAAAACAAAAGTTCCTCTAGAAATGAATGAACCTGGTGTCATTCATGTTTCCTGTTCTTTCCATCAACAAAGCACTTGAACACGACATACTCGCAATTACCACTTCAGAAATGGGAAGTAGGATAATTCCAATAGCATATGAATACGGCTTATGTACTTAAATCTTTGTTAATGGTCATCTGCACTGATGACTGGATTATTGATGCCAAAGCATCAATAGCATACATGACAGCCTTTTTTTCAAGTTTGAAGTTCTTGAGCAAATGATTTGAGCTTTATTTTGGGAGAAAATTACTTGCAAGTTTGCATTTCTGCTGGGGCACAGTGGTTGCACAAAAAAACAACAATGATAAACATATTTTGGGGATGTTATTATCATGGAAAGCTACAGTATATCTTAAAGTGATCTCTTGGGCAAAAAAAAGACTTTATAAGCTTCTGTTTGCAAGTTGATGCTTTCTCAGCATTTGAGAATTATTTAATTAAATCGAAGAGTCAAAAGTGCAGCATCAATGTTTTAAGGGATATGGAATGGTACAAGCTGACATCCTGAGCATCTACCCTGAAGTTTGTGGCATGGGGTGGAAGGAAAGAGGCACTTGGGAAGGAGATGCCAGTTTTAAATGAAAACTGAAAAAACAACAAAAAACAAAAACTATATGTCAACGGAACACAACTCTGAGTTTAATTGCTGTGCAATGGCACATTTCTGTGGCCTCAGGAGAGTAGGCCTGAATTATTAGATAGTAATGTGTGGTGATTGAGAGCTCCAACAAGCATAATTCTGCCTTGGGGTATCGTCCCCCTCCCATTTAATTCCCTAGATGAACCTCAGCAGGGTAATTTGGAGAAGCCCAATAGATGGCTCAGCTCATTACAGTGGCCTTGCTGGGTGGATGCTGCACTGAGAACTCAATGGCCAGAGACTACCAGGGAGGGACATATTGATCCACTGCCAAGATGTGAAATTTCAACCCCTGTGGGCAGATTTCTCAGCCACCAGCTCATCGACCTCATCCTTTTTTATAACAACCTGACGACAGGCAACTGTTCTTAGAACAATTAATATATTAAAGGGATATTTCACCCAAAATGAACATTTTGTCAACATTTACTCAGACCCTTGTATTTCTAAACCAATATGGTTTTCATTCTTCTGTGAAGAGCAAAGGGAGATGCAAGGCAGAATTTTTTATTAATCCAAGTGATTTATAATGCCAAGCTCAAAAAAGGACATGGAACACCATAAAGGTAGTCCATACAACTTGTGCACTATATTCCAAGTTTTATGCCAGATTTAAGTCAATACCCACTGAAGATCTTTCCTTTAGCAAAGACGAATACAAAATTACACGCCATATGACATTTGATCTTGCTTGTCATGTGATTGTGAAAAAACATGATGTCAAACCTGCACATTGTTTTTTATTGAAAGCTACAAAATGGGACGATGTCCTGTGACTAATGACTTACACTTTTTACTTGATAACATTTTTTGTTATTTTGGAGCTTGGCACTGAGAAGAACGAGCATTCTGCCTATCATCTCATTTTTTGTTTCAAAAATTAAAATTGTGGGGTGAATTATTCCTTCAATGATAATTATTCACTACCCATTTGCTATTCAGCTTTTATGTGTTTAAATTCTCAATTTGAGGTTGCAGTCTTGAGATGTCTTTGAGCAACCACAAAAGCATCTGCAACCGCTAATAACTGAAACTGGGCATGACCCTCTTCAAGGCTCAAGGGTGCTTAGAATTAATGTGGTAGACTTCGCATGCCAGAAAAATTTAATCAAGAGGAACTCTCCATGTTTAGTCATCCCGGTTTTTGACTGCAGGACGTGTTCTCCTAATTAAGAGAAAATTACAGTGAGTCTGTTACTCAAAGGTCCTTCTGTGCCAGAGCATTTTACGCTTTACATTTTAATTGTAAAAGTCCTCTAATTCATCATCCATTGACTTGCCACTATTTGAAGGCCATGTCCAATGAACTAGTTATTACAGTTTTAGCAACTGACCAATAGCATGTATCTTGAATGGTCTGACAAGGGTAAAAAGATTATTGTTTGTTTGATGGTGAAAAGTGAATGGGCTACATATAGGTTTGCCAAGGACAAAAAGGTTGAAAACCTACTGTATGCTTGCATGTTAGAAGCGTCAATCTCCCCTTGGAAGATCAGTATCTGTTCTGGCCTTGTTTGGCAGCATGGCAGGATGCACTATAAGTCAACCTTGATCCACACACAGAAACAATATTCTTAACATCACGTCACAAACCAAACCGGTTTGAGTGCTTTTCGGCTTTTCTGTTATGAATGTCAAGCTGTAGCTGAAAAGGTTAGCAGCATTAATAATAATGAGAAAATTCATTATATATTTTGAATGGTTTGCCACATGTCCCCAATGCTGCTTTATTTGTACTTTATTTTGAAGCTGGCAGAAAAAGGGCATCTCAAACTCCAATACATAGTTATTTTTACATGCATAAGAGTGATGTGTCTGCATTTGTATTGAGACCAGTATGCAACCCTGCAATTCAGAGATACTGTTTCAAGCAACAGTGCAATTCTTACTGAGGATAAATGTGTGAATAATTTGCATTGTTTTGGTAATGGCAACAGTATCCATTTACAGCACACACAGCAATATAAATGCACCTTAAGATAGGGACCGTTTCACACATCATCACAAATTTTGCATGGACAGCCATCTTTTACTGACACAAAGCATAAAATTCATGATAAAAGACTGTTCTCTCTCTCTCTAGAAAGTAGTGAATTGCATCATTGTCGAGTTTCTGCTGTGAAATCTCAACTTTTGCCCACCATTATTTAAACCATTCTTAATATGCCTTTGTTGTGTTGATGCACAGTAATCAAATACAATTAGACATGCAATTCAAACATCTCCTTGTGTTTCTTGGGTGAGACTCCTTTGCATAGGAAGCAGATCCATTCAAAAACAAACATTTTCAGCATCAGTAAGCAGGTGGGAGACAATTACAGTTAGGCTACTTGGAAGTTGCACCACATGAATTACTGTTGAGTCAAAACTAAGAGCTGGTTTAGCACAGATAGAGAGACAGACAGACAGATAAATAGATAGAACCCAATAAATTGTATATTAAATAAGTTGCATTCGCTGTAATAGTAACAATTTCTGAGGTTCTGACAAAGAGCAATCATGTTTGAGAGGTACAGAGTCTTACAAGGAGGTCCTAAAAAGCTAAAGCTGTGCCTGCACAATTCCAAATCTCTCTCTCTCTCTCTCTCTCTTGGTATCTCTCTCAAACACATGTCTGAAAAATATTCCTTCTGAGTCTTAACATAGACCATGTGAAATGTGATTGAATAAATACGTAAGTGTTAAAATACACCAATGAAGGGAAGTATTTGAAATGTAAAATCAAGTTTCTCTGCCTCTGCAACTGAGAGTCAAGCACCAAAGTGGTTGGATGACTGTTTCTCATTTATTCTTGCAGGATTTAAATGTGAAATGCATTAGGTAGCTGAGGATGAATAATGCCATCTTGGCTCTCTGGATCACTGCAGAAAGAGGCTCTGTCCTGAGAAAGTGCTGGCAGTTCAGATCAGAAATTACTGTCAAAGCATATTTGCATCAGACAGCTTTATTGGGTCATGAGCATTTACTCAATTGCAGCTTGTTGTCCATCATTTGTTAGTGTCATCTGAAAGGGTATACACGCAATATGAGCAAACACAGATTTATGATCAAATTTATTACAGAATTATAATAATAAGCTGTAATATAGTACAATGTTTTAATTTTGTTCTCTATTATTGTCATATGTAAGTATGGGAGGCTCAGGGTTACTGACCAGAAGGTCGGGGGTTCAAGCCCCAGCACCACCAAAATGCCACTGTTGGGCCCTTGAGAAAGGCCCTTAACTCCAGGTTTCTCCGGGGGGATTGTCCCTGTAATAACTGCAACTATAGAGTAAAACAGGCCTGGTTCAAATTCCAGCCTAACATATAGTTAATTGAAGTTAATAATTAAAATAGATTTTTAAACATTAATTATTTAGTAAATTGTTTAAATTATTTTATTTTATTATACCCTTTTTAAAAAGGGGTGGGTAGATGCTGACAATTTTCAATTGAAAGCAAATGATCTGTGGATGGTACAACTCATTCAGACTTAACAAATACATACACTTGACCATGTGATTTCTGTCACAGCATTGCAAACAAAAACTTTTTTTTACCCTACATTGTGCAATAAATATGCAATCGTTTCAAAGATAAAAATATGTTTTTATTTACAGTATTTATATTCAAAAATACGGGGGCATGTGCAATTAATTTTGAATGGGTAAGGCACTTCATGTGTTGTTTGTAAGTGTGTGTGTGTTGATACAGTCCTCATGAAAACAATAATGCAGTAACAACACCAACACTGAAACTTAGAAAAATGGCTTCAAATTGTTTTGGTTGTTCAGTGAAATGTGAATTATAAAATACTCTCTCTCTCTGTTTTCTCTAAATCCAAACCCTTCTGACACAGTACAGATCATATTCTAAGAGACCAAAATATTGGTCATTACTCCACTTTGACAATGTGTATTTACTCATTTTGCTTTGGAGGGCAGATTGTTGTGTTATTGTTTAAAAACAAGTCTTGGTGACTGTAGATGATGTAATTGTTTCTGCACTTCCTTTTAATCAGCTACGACTATGCTTGGTTTTTGACAAGGCCTGCCAAGTGGTTCAGAACTCTGAGGCTGCTCCAATGGGTTGGAGCTGCCAGGAGGGGCTGATGACATGGTTAAGCACAACAGCGTTTCTCTCAGACCGCCTCTCTGTGCTGAAAACAGTGTGCCAATCAAGCCTTTGTTGTCAAAGAAGAAACCCAAAAGTGCATCTCACGGTATGTAGGGTGATTTCAAAACCTCGCTTTGCTCATGGTGTTTTCTGACTGGTCTCTGGAAGAACAAACTTGCATTATCACTGAGGAATATCTAGCCTGATATATGCACCATTAGTAAACATTACATTGCTCAGTCTTGCTCCAGTCTTAGTAGCTTCACTCTTTACTCTGCAAGGTGGTTTAGATGCAGTTGGCTTCCCTGACCGTGAAATTCTTCAAGATAAAATACTATGAATTTGGGTGAGCCCTAACCTGTTTATTTATTTCCACTGAAACTTTAATTAAAAGATATGATCTCTCCCCTAAGCCCTTATAAACTTTACAGCCCTGTGTCTGTGGGTTATCTTCTATGGTAGCCACTGGAAAGCCATGCTGATGAGTGTAGCTGGACTAGGGAGAGGACTTCTGTGTGACTGCTACAAGGTAAGAGCCATGATTCCCTTCAGTTATTCCCTTCTGTTTCCACCACTTTTGACCTTTTCTTGTTTAAACCCAGAGAGGAGTCATTCCTTCATGTTGTTTTACTGAAATCTTTAGACAAATATGTTGAGTGTCTTGCACCATACCTATAAATGCTATTCCTGAAAAACATGCTCTGTTGTGCATGGTCTTGTATCATGGCAAATAGATTTTGTGATGAATAGAGTTTTGATAAATCAAGATGTTTTATTGATAATTGTGATTATTATTTTTTTCTATGTTAATGGGACACTGTACAAAAAAATTTAAATTCTGACATTATTTACTCATCTCCTCATGTCTTTCCAAACCTGTATAACCTACTAACTTTTAGGTCTGTCAAGATACCAAAATTGAATTAGTCGTTACCTGTACCATTAACCTTTCATAATTTTCTATGTAAATATTTATCCCACAAAAAAAAAAAAAATGGAGCACCGCATTATAAATTAATACATTGAAGAAAACTTTTCTTCAGTATATACAGTACTGTTCCTTGTGAGATATTGCTTAAATGTAATTATAATTATTATTACAGTAAATATTACACTACACCATGCAGTAATAATATAGTTATGTCACGATTTCTAAAAAAAAATAATGCTTCAAGCTATTATTTTGAAACAAACTTATAATTTGATGTGAAGGCTTTTTAATTCTCAGGGTTTTTTAAAGTAATAAGGGATAAGACATTGGTTATATAGCCCAGTGCGATTCTTAAAGTGAAAACGCTGCAGTTTATTTATATAAATACAAAGTCTGCAGGTGCTGTGCCCTTCACAGTGAATGTGTGCTCAGCAGTATCGACTTGGTACTGATGTACCGGTACCTTTGACATCCATACTTGCTTTTGTGGAACACATGTGAGCTAATGATGAGAGAATTATAATTTTTGGGTGAACTATCCCTTTAAAATACTTTCTTTTAGCTTAATCTCAGCTAAACATGCAGAGACGACTATAAAAAAATGACTCATGTGTGAGCTCCATTTTCCAAGTGTAATGTCCACGGAGGAGTGAAGCGAGTTGTTTTTAGCTGTACAGGCTATAATACATTGAAGAAGAATGCATATTTTATAAACTGTACCCCCAAACAACAAACCTAAACCTACTGTAAACATCAGGAGTAAAAAATAATGTTAGAGGGAAAAATGCAACCTCCGAATCATGCTCAACACTTATTATGGGAAATCTATTACTTCCTGGTTTCAACGTGGAATCTGAATTTGTGTCTCCCATGCAGCTGATGCAACATGCTTCTTTTCATACTACAGTTAAACATGCTGGTGCTGATACAAAATTGTTTAATAGGAGATGGCACTCTTCGGTGAGTGCATAATGTGGCCAATCCTAAGGAACTAGAACTTTCATAAACAACATGCAGACTCCCCATGTGAGCATGTTGTCAACAATGGCCCAACCAATGGCTTGAGTTTGTAGTGTGATGTTGAAAACAGTCAATTTAATTTGGTGCTACTAGATGAAAATAAATTACTTACTTTACCTTTAAATAATAACATATTAACCTGTTGAAAACCTTCTGTAGGCCTCAAAAACATTGTTGATTTACTTACTTATATTTTTCATCTGTTGTTCAATTCTATGGCATTTTTGCCAAATGAATGCAGAGATTATTAAATCAATCTTAACTAAATTATCTCGATACACTAACTCTAAAGAGCCTCATGTCTTTGAAGTCATAATAATGTCTGAAAGGGGATCATGGCCATTTGCATGAGATCCAGTTCAATAACTGGCCAAGCGCCACAGTCCATCAGACAAGACAAGGTTAAGGCAATTACTTATGTTAAGAAACTGCATAATTACCTTTGCAAACAATGATTTGTTATAAAGTAAACAGTATTGATTTTTTGTTGATTTATATATATATATATATATATATATATATATATATATATATATATATATATATATATATATATATATTTTATTTTATTTATTTTTTTTTGTATTCACTGGTTCTGATGTGTACCCACTTACTCTTGCATGTTCATGAACATCTGATTGTTTCTTAATCAGTATTTCTATTGAAATGCTTCACTGTCATATGTTTTACTGAAAAAAAGTACATTATACACAGAATTTGCACCAATGTGGGCAATTCATTGTGGACTGATAAATTCAGTATGACCACCTTTTTAGTCATCATTTGTTCCAAATCTAGACATTTTGGGTGAACTATCCCTTTAAATATTTCATCTGGTTAAAAGCATAAGCTATCCAAAAGATTTACATTACAGCAAATTTTTGAAAGAGGATGGCATATATTTACTCCACTCTTATCACTCTAATGATATGTTTCGTAATATATGGCTGGTCTAACAAAAGCCACAAGTGGTTTGAAGATTACAGACACCTTGACAATAATTATTAAGGTAAGTTTGCTGTCTCTGAGTCTAAGTGTCCATTTTCTTAATGTTTAACTGCATGCAATATTGCATTGGTCAGTTCTCATATTGCCTCATATGCACATGAATTATTTCTTCTTATTTTAACATCATGTTTGGAAATGTGGGAGTTTTAAATATTGGTGCTCAGGGCTTCAGGCAAATCCCCAGTTGGGTGAAAGTTGAATGCAATGCTCTGTGAAGCAAAGGAATCAGACTCAATGAACAGACACACAAACATCACCTCCAAAGCTGTGGTTTGACATTTTGGATCCTCACCAGTGGAACTGGCATAAATAAACAAATACGTACTTTATTGACTAGCTGAGAATGTGATTCATCAGACTGATAGCTTAGCAAAAGTGATTAATTTTAGATGTTGCTGTGAAAATATGTCACTCTCTAGAGACTTTAAGCACAGGCTGATATGCAAAGATGATATCTGATGATTTTCAATACCTAGCAGCAGTACTTCTAATCATTGGCTGTTTTACATATCTTAGATGTGAATGTTGAGTTAATGTCCATGTGCCAAGTTTGTGTTGTTTTAATTAAATGGATCAGGATCAGAAAAGTGCACCAGCTAGACCAAAAATAACCAGTATAAACCATCTTAGACCAGAAATGCATGCTGGTCTAAGGTGGTCTTTTCAGCAAGGAAGAGAAAAACCTCACCCCTTATCCTTGATGTGAGTCATTATTTTCCACAATAATTTAGCAACTATATAATAATTATGTCCATCTCTGTAAGGATTCTTCTCCTCAAAGATCTGGGGTAAAGAATGCAGGTTTCTTTTGAAGATTTATTTTCTGTTTAAAGTATGGTGGTATAATATTGGAACATCACAGCTGGTGTTTGATATTTAGTCTCTACAGGAAGCAGCAGTCTGTGTTAGTTTCAAGGAGTCCCTTTTTATGGTTGTTTGATTCTCCAGGGTTGATGTGTTGTTCATATCTGTGAAACTATTATTCATTTTTAGGATGGCATTAAGCTGACAGCAAATCAGCACAATGGCCAAAAACAGGGGAAATTATTATTGATAACATATTTGCACAATAAAGATGCTCCGGACACCAGCTAGGTCAATTTGTTCAGCATAATCATTTCAAGAAGACATTTCACCCTAAAACTTTTGTGTTTAGGCAATTAATATATACTGTATAATGAAGTCCTCAGTTGAACTTGTCTTAAATTTCGGGTGAAACTCGTAAGCTGGAAGAAATTGGGAATCTCAAAAGGGAAAAAATGGTTTATTGAATTTTGTGAAAATTATGCAATGATAGCATAGTCTTCAAATCCAACAGCCCACATCTTTTCAGAAAAAAGTTAGAGATGATAAATAATTCATGATTTTGTATCAAATTGCTTGCACCAAAAATTATGTATGACAGAAAACAAGAGGCTAGTAAATGATTACGAAAAAAGAAAACAAAATTATGCCTTAAATTTGGTGGTAATTGTATGCTTGCAACTTTTGTTAATGTGACATAAGGTTTTAAAGGAGAATCCCAATAGGCCTTTATCACAGTGCTCGTGTCGTCACTTCCAATGGCGGATAGTAGCGTAAAGCGACTTCCGGTTTAGTCTGTAGCAATGGCGGCGAGCACAGCGAGGAATTATTGTTGCGTTCCTAAATGTTCTAATAGTTGAACTAAACAGCCGTGTCTCAGTTTCCATTCTTTTCCAACCGATGAAAAAGCGAAGAAAATGTGGATTCATGCTATTCGGCGGGATGAAGGCAAAAGTTTTGCAGTTTTAAAAGGGAGTACGTACGTGTGCGGGAAACACTTCACAGAGTCTGACTACTCGTCAACAGCCGATCGTAAACGCTTGAAACGTGGAGTTATACCGTCCAGGTTCGAATGGAACAACTGGGGGAGTGTTCGCCCAAAACGATCTGATGTGCTAGATAAGGTAACGTTAAAGCGCCAACATTGCAGTGAATCAGAGATCAGTGATGAACAGTCTGTAGTCTATTACGGACCCGTCCCACCCACAGACCATGACTACTCAACACCTCTGTGTCCAGGTCTTTTGGATGCTGCAGCAGAGAGAATTAGAGAGCTGGAGGCTGAAGTGCGAGCTTTGTCTGTCTCCCGCATTCAAATAAATAGACTTTGTCTCTCGGATGACGACTTCCGATTTTACACGCGCTTTCCCTCAGAGAAGATTTTCAAGATTTTCTGGGCATCAATAGAACCATCAGCATCGAACCTTGTGTATTGGTCTAAGGCACAGTGACATGGTCTAGAGACGGTTCCAGGACCAAGCCCTAACAGAAAGCTTCAGCTTATTGATGAGTTTTTTCTTTATTGCTGTCGCGTGTCTGCAGGTCTACGAGAAGGTCCTGGCAGATATATTTAATGTGAGTACGACAACGGTCAGTCGAGTAATCATAACATGGGAAAATTTTCTGTACCTTGTTTTGGGGTCTTTGACTATTTGGATGACCAAAGAGCAAGTCAGAGCAACCATGCCAGCAAAATTTAAGGAGTACTGCCCAGATGTCCATTCGAACCTGGACGGTATAACTACACGTTTCAAGCATTTACGATCGGCTGTTGACGAGTAGTCAGACTCTGTGAAGTGTTTCCCGCACACGTACGTACTCCCTTTTAAAACTGCAAAACTTTTGCCTTCATCCCTCCGAATAGCATGAATCCACATTTTCTTCACTTTTTCATCGGTTGGAAAAGAATGGAAACTGAGATACGGCTGTTTAGTTGAACTATTAGAACATTTAGGAACGCAACAACAATTCAGACTAAACCATTGCTACAGACTAAACCGGAAGTCGCTTTACGCTACTATCCACCATTGGAAGTGACGACACGAGCACTGTGATAAAGGCCTATAGAAAGGGATGATTCTTAGTACTTTACAGGGGGTCCAGACTGTTCAACAAAAATGGTCGAAAATTCATCACCTGAAATCAGTCTGTGCTCAACAAAATTCAAACCACTGCCAAGTGCTGTTGAACATATGGAAATGGTGGGAATATCCACATATTATATATTACAATGTTATTTAGTTGCCACTCGATATGTATTGTGATTTGATGTTACAATATTTAGCATTCTTAACCAATTTTTTCTTAGAAGCAGTTGTGTTTGACTTTGCAATTGTTTAATTTGTTTCAATACATGATTTATAAGTAAAAACATTTGTAGGGATGGGAAAAACGATAAATTTTCATAATCAATTAGTCCATGTGATGCCTAAGCTAGTAGTTGACTAGTCAGTGTTTAGGAACCCATGGATAATTAGGCTGCATTATGTCCATGTGACCCCGATCAGACACGTACCTAAGCACAGCCCTTTAACAGGGTAACTAAAGAATATTAAAATAAATAAGCTACATAACTATAATCTGTTATCGTATACAAATATTCTCCAATACAAGGCGGAGCAAAAATACTTATGCGCATCCTGAAGGCAGAATGACGCAGTTCAATGTAATCAGTGTGCTTGGAGTCACAGGATGATCCTCGCTCCACATTCAAAATTGCATAAATGTAAGAATATAAATATTGTGGGTCGTAAATTTTCTTTGTAACAGATCTCCAGGTTTGGGTATGGGAAGTAGGAGACCTGGGATAGTGACATGCTTTAGGTAATTTCTCTTCTCTTTCTGTGCAGCAGATGCACTCTTACCAGGTTCTTTCACTCAGTTCAATAATTCACTCTCAAAAATAAACAAACTTCTTCACAAACACTCAATAGCTTCGGCACGCAATGTCAGCAGTTGGCAACGCTGCACACTAATTCTCTCACTCTCTCTTCTGGTGTGTTCATTGGTTTTAGGGCATCTCTCTGCTATCACTGTAATGAGAAACAGCTGTTAGAAATCTTGTCAACCAGCATGACGAGTCACACCACTCCCTCTCTCCCGCAGACAGACACAGGACCACACCCCTTCACCACAGTCTTTTTAACTGCAACTATTGTTTGAGGCAGTGTCAGACAGAATCTGCAGAATGACTCCTGAAAAATAAACTTCACAAATAAATCTATGCCTTATGCATAATAACATGAACATTTCCCACAGCAGAGGATTTGTGTTTGGTTAGTTAGCTTTGAATGTTAGCCCCTGCTGGTAAATGTTGTAACTACACCAAAATGTGGACATAAAGTGTGTTTCTTCATTAACAGCTATTGAAAAGTATCCATGAATTCTGAATGATCATGAATCAAATATCACATCATCCTGGTCGCTTATTGAACGAGAATGCTAATGGATGCATTATTTTAATCTATGGCCATCTTTTTTTCAGGCATGGTAAACCCATATAGCAAATGCTGGACACATTCTACAGGTTAACAAATGTTGATTTATGTGTTTCCTTATATTTTGCTCTGTTAGAAATAGACACCAAGAACTTGCTGCTAGTTTGAATTCCATATAGCAAATCTATGTGCTGACCTTTCAAGTTTTAGAATGATGAAGGTCATAAAGTTCATGGCCGCCTTTAATGCCGTTGTATCCTTGAAAAGTTCACTCATCCATTTTTAATCAACCCATCATTTTTGTATATAGGATCATTACTAACCTACCAACAATAATAAATCTGCATTTAGGACATAACAGGAATTATCTGCCATGTGGGAATATAAATGTATACAACTTTTTCACAGATCCTAATTGCCAAATGAGAATAGTTTAAAATAAACTGCCACTTAAAGTAGCATTAGAGCTGGTGCCTACAGGAAGTAATGTTTGACTCTAATATATGTCAGTGTTTGAGATGTCGACTGTTGCATATATCAGCAGAACTTATAAAAAAAAAAAAAGAGCTCTGATATGCTTGCACAGGCAGTGCTGAGTCTCACCTTCTTAACCATAAAACACTTCTCTCAGGGTGATAAGCAGAAGGAGCGCAGGCTTCGTGAATGATGCCGAGAGAAAGATGAAGCTGGAGCCCTTCATAGATTAGTCACTTATGGAGAGAGAGAGAGAGAGAGAGAGAGAGAGAGTTAAAAATAGTTAGCAGCAAACCCTTGTGGAAGAGAGATGCCAGATCCGGTTGTTCACAAATCATCTTGAGAAATGAGAGGTTGGAAAGTACTTCTCAGATATTTGACATGCTGTGTAAGAAACTTTGTGTGTGAATGTTTTGAATGTAATGATTTTATAATTTTGCAAGACTTTCTGCAATTACATTTCTTAAGGTTATTTTCTTCTATGTTAAAATACTTATCTATGATAAACACCACATGAATCTGATTCCAAAAAATAAATTGTAGACGTGATAAAAGAAATGAAAAGATAAAAATTGATTTTCAATACACTGATGGTGATCAGTGATGGCTGATTATAAAATGAAATGTATGAAACAATTACATTAAAATTAGTTCATGTGTAGGGTCTAAATTTCCCTTAATGCCAACTAGGGATGCACCGATACCACTTTTTCTCTTCTGATCCGATTCCATTATCAGAAATAATATATAAATGTATGGCTTATTAAGAAAAACTTTGTTAACTAGTATCCTGGATAATGTAGCAGCAAAACTAACAGTAATTCCAGTATAAGTCATCAGTAGATAATAAGTTGTTCCCTTTCAAAAAGCTACACTTATGATGCTGCGCTGAGTTAGCGCTTTGGGAACAACTTTAGGTGTGACCAGCTGTGAATATGTGTGCAACACGTCAATGAACATTGACCGGAATGTATAGCCTCTGCTGGTGACATCATTGGATGCACCTGTAGCAGGACTATAAATAGATGCGTCACAGGAGCATCGTCTGATCTTTTGTCTTCAGATCACTCTGTGTGTGTGTGCTTCATGAGCCTGTTAGAAACTTTCTACTTTCCTCTGTTAGGAGTTAGAATTGTTAGGCAGTGCGCAGAAACCTTTCTCTTTCTCTTTCTCTTTCTCTTTTCTTTTCTCTTTTCGACTGATAAACAAAGCAAGCAATGTGTGTTCTTATGTTTACACTCTATGGCTGAAACAGACACACACCAGTTTTGTTTTGAGTGTTTTTATTGGATGAGCATGCTGCTCTTGCGAGCAGCATGCTCATCCAATACAGTCAAAATGCTTCAGATCTAATGCTTCAAAATGCTTCACACTCGTCTCGCTTACTTCCAAGAGCCAGCGCCCACTCTTTCGTCGTGGGGCTCTTGCATAGATCTGGCTGAGGAGCGAGAGATGGGTATGTCCCTATCGCTCGCTCTCTCCCCAGATCCAGCTGATCCTTCTCGTAAGCCTGAAGCGTGCCTCGGCGCCTCTTCAGTTCATGAGGGGGACGCTGAATCTCTGTACATTCCATGCACAATAATAAAGCGGCAGAGGAATTACTCAAGGTGGTTACTCGGGCTGTGGCCAGACTATAGTTAGACTGGCCACGCGAACAAGAGACCCCCCCAAACGCTCCAAACTAGAAGACAGATTTCTGTCTGGTGGACAAAAATAACTAAATAAAAAAAGGGAAGGGAATGCTATATCAGTCCCTTCCTTTCTTCTTTGACCTCCATAATGAGCATTCTCATTCATGGAGGAATCTTTATACTTCCCATGTCTTCATGCCCTTGACGCTGACATATTCGACTATCGTGGGTGCTGAGGCTCGGGGGTATTCGGTGATGCCACCGGTAGAAGAGACACTTGCGGGTTATCTCTCACCTGGCTCGGCATCATCGCTAAAGAGACCCACTTTCCCCACAAAGCTGTGCAGGACCACCTCCACGCTTGTGGGGAAGGCTTATCAGGCAGCAGGTGAGGCTGGTGCTGCCCTGCACACTATGGCAGTGTTACAGGCATACTAGACTAATCTGTTGAAGTATTCAGTGATGCTGCCGGTAGAAGAGACACTTGCGGGTTATCTCTCGCCTGGCTCTGCATCATTGCTAAAGAGACCCACTCTCCCCACAAAGCTGTGCAGGACCACCTCCACGCTTGTGGGGAAGGCTTATCAGGCAGCAGGTGAGGCTGGTGCTGCCCTGCACACTATGGCAGTGTTACAGGCATACTAGACTAATCTGTTGAAGTATTCAGTGATGCTGCCGGTAGAAGAGACACTTGTGGGTTATCTCTCGCCTGGCTCTGCATCATTGCTAAAGAGACACACTCTCCCCACAAAGCTGTGCAGGACCACCTCCATGCTTGTGGGGAAGGCTTATCAGGCAGCAGGTCAGGCTGGTGCTGCCCTGCACACTATGGCAGTGTTACAGGCGCACTAGGCTAATCTGTTGAAGGACCTGAGTGCGGGCACCATGGTCGACGAAGAGGCTTTCTCTGAGCTTCGTCGAGCCACGGATCTGTCTCTCTGCACGACCAATGGAACAAATGCCATTGGCCGGTCTATGTCTGCTTTAGTCAGCACGGAGAGACACTTATGGCTTAACCTATCGGGCATCAGAGACAAGGATAAAACTTTCCTTCTCAATACCCCTGTTTCACCTTCTGGCTTATTTATGACGCTATGAATATAGTTATCACACAGGAGGCAAAATGTCACGAGGAAGCCTTCGGGCAATTCCTTCCTCGCCACACTCAAGGGGAGGGGCCATCGGCCACCCAGCCCCGTCCCGGTCCTTCTAGACGGGAGGCTCAAAAACAAAGCATGGCGAATCGTGTTCCCCTAGTAAAGACTGGGGGCTGGTTCATCGCCCTCAGCAGCCCCCAAAGCAAGACCTCAGGGCAGTTATTTAAAAAAAAAAAACCCTGATGGTTTTGCACCCAGCTTTGTGGGGGTAGCGCACCCTTGGGACAGGTCATGTGAAACATCCACCTGTACCCTACCGATACCCCCACGAAACTCCATTCCTGCCACCTCTGGTGTTTCGAGATTTAGCTGTTTCCTGAAAAATGTTGGGTGTTCCGTTGCTTCCTGCCTTAGCCCAGGACCCGGGACACTTGACATCCCCTCAACAGGAAGTGTCAGAATCGATACCCATCTCAGAGAAACTGGCAGCGTGGAAACTACTGCCAGGTGGTTCTATGTGGGTCCTGAGAACAGTAGAAAAAGGCTACAGAATTTAATTTGTACAGCATCCTCCGCGTTTCTCTCTAGCTTCAAAAAAATGGCTAAAAACACATCTTTTCCAAAAGCACTTAACCAGTCACAAAAAAAGAAAAAATTATTTACATTTTTGTTGCACTTAAATCTGTTTTGTATACTATTCTGTTGATAGTGAAAATTTGTAATATGGCACATTTCGTACCACTGTCTCCTTAAGATGATTCACTTATGTTTTCCTCTTTTGTAAGTTGCTTTGAATAAAAGCGTCTGCCAAATGAATAAATGTAAATGTAAATGTTTCAATGGCCTGGTTCCCACTACCGTGAAACCAGAGCAAGCATGTTTACTGTGGAAGGAACTGCAAAATCTCTTGGTTAAAGGGGCCATAGAACATGTTCCCCTTCCAGAGAGATAGTCAATTTTCTACAGCAGATACTTCCTGGTTCCCAAGAAGGATGGGGGGTTGCGTCCGATCTTTGAACTTCGAGGCTTGAATCGCTCTGAGGGAGTTCAAGTTCAAGATGCTAACTGTCAAGACGGTCGTGTCTCAATCCAACATCGTGATTGGTTGGTCACGATCGATCTCATGGATGCGTACTTTCGTATAGAAAGTCTGCCACAACACAGGAAGTTCCTGAGGTTCACTTTCGGGGGCGAAGCTTTCCAATATCGGGTTCTTCCATTCGGTCTAGCCTTATCACCCTGCACATTCACGGAATGCATGGATGCCGCACTGGCTCCTTTGTGACTTCGGGGCATCCGCATTCTGAATTAAATAGACGACTGGCTCATACTAGAACAGTCACAAGAACTGGCATTATAGCACAGGGATATCGTCTTTGCTCATCTGGTTTCTTTGGGGTTGAGGCTCAACGCCAAGAAAAGCCTCCTCTCTCCCACTCAGAAAACTACCTATCTGGGGATCGTATGGAATTCCATCACAATGCGGGCACAATTGTCTCCCGCTCTGATCAAGTCAATTCAGAACACCCTGAGCAAAGTCAGGCTAGGCCAAGGTTGCACTGTTCATCAGTATCAACGACTATCAGGTCTCATGGCATCTGCGTCCTCTGTGATCCCTTTGGGCCTTTTTGCACATGAGACCCTTTCAGTTGTGACTCAAAGCCAGGGGATTTCATCCAAGGGCCAATCCCCTAGGCTGATAAGGATTACCCGCCGCGTGCTACGTACCCTTTCTATTTGGTTCAGACCCCGGTTCTTCACTTTGGGTCCCACTCAACTTGCATCTTGCCGTTGCAGGTTGCTAACGACAAATGCCTCCCTGACAGACTGGGTAGCGGTCTTAAGTGGTCATCCAGCTCAAGGGGAATGGGAGGGTAGTCAGCTTGATTGTCACATTAACTGTCTCGAGTTGACGGACATATTTCTGGCCCTGAAATACTTCCTCCAGAGGCTGCCATGTCTTGTGGGTGGACAACACAGCGGTAGTCTCTTAAATAAACATCAAGGAGGTCTATGTTCACGCCAGCTGAACAGACTGGCACGGCAGATTCTCCTTTGGGCCCAGGGCAAGCTCCTGTTAATCAGAGCAGCCTGTATCCCTGGATGCCTGAATGGGAGCAGATTTACTGTCCAAACAGAAAATACAGACGGGGGAGTGGAAACTCCACCCCGAGGTGGTGGAACAAATCTGGTTGAGATTTTACAAGAGCAGAAGTGGACCTCTTCGCTTCCCAACAGACAGCGCAATGTCCCCTCTACTTCTCGCTGAGTCACCTAGCCTCCCCTGGGTCTGGACGTGATGGCACATACATGGCCCAGAATGCGCCTGTATGCTTTCTCCCCGGTTTCTCTGCTCCTGGGAGTCTTGGCCAGAGTTTGCCAACAAGGGTCCTGCCTCTTACTGATAGCGCCGCGCTGGCCGAACAGGGTATGGTTCTCAGAGATAATGTCGCTCCTCGACGGCTCGCCTTGGGTGATTCTGGACAGGAGGGACCTTCTGTCTCAGGTGTTGGGGACAATATTTCATCCCCGGCTCGATCTGTGGAACCTTCATGTTTGGCCCGAAGGGTACCAACTGAGGGACACTGGGTTTTCACCTGAAGTTATCGAGACCATTCTAAGTGCTGGGGCTAATTCTACCAAAAGAAGTTACGCCAATAAATGGGGTGTCTTTGAAAGATGGTGCAGTGCACATAATGCAGATCCATCTAACTGCCAGATTGCTTCAGTTCTGGACTTTCTGCAGGAAAAATTGTTAGCAGGCACATGCCCCGCCACTCTCAGGGTCTATGTGGCCGCCATTTTGGCTTGCCACGCCTTGATTGACGGGGTGCCGTTGGGGGGACATCCTCTACTCGCTCGCTTCATACGTGCTATGCGAGTAGAGGATGCTATGCGACTGAGGCCTCCTGCTAGGACCAGGACCCCTTCATGGGACTTAGCAATAGTCCTTGAGGGTCTGGTTGAATCCCCTTTCGAACCTCTAGGGACAGCGTCTGATAAACTTCTGACCCTCAGGATGTTTTTTCTTATGGAAATCACCTCTCTAAAAAGAATTGGGGATCTACAAGCTCTGTCTGTCTTGCTAGCCTGCTTATATTTTGCCCCAGGAATGGGTAAAGCAATTTTTCACCCTGACCCTGACTACCTGCCTAAGATTCCTTTCTTGACCTTACATCCGGTCACTCTCGAAGCCTTCTGCTACCTGCCGTTTACAACGCCGGCGCAGGAAAGACCTCACAGACTTTGTCCAGTCTGTGCCCTTCAGACTTATGTCCACCGCACTAGCCAGTGGCGTAAATCAGGGCAACTATTCGTTTGCCATGGGGGCCGCAACAGGGGGGAAGCCACCACCAAGCAGACTATGTCGCATTGGGCGAGGGACGCTATTGCCCTGGCCTACTTGGCGCATGGTCAAGCTTTGCCAGTAGGTATCAGGGCTCACTCTACCAGAGGGGTCGCCTCCTCTAAAGCCTTGGCTAGGGGTGTCCCTCTGCAGCATGTTTGTGATGCGGCAGGCTGGTCCTCTCCGCACACATATATTAGATTTTATAGTTTGTATGTTCATGTCACTCCGGGCTCTTATGTCCTTGAGTCGACATCACAAGCTCATGTCTGAGACCTCTCGCACTCTTGTAAGCACACTACACAACCGTAAAGGGTCCGGACATCCACAGTGCGGCGGTCGTGGGTATTCTCGTTCCCAAAGTGCTAACTCAGCGCAGCATCATAAGTGTAGCTTTTTGAAAGGGAATGTCTCGGGATACTTGACTGTAACCCTTGTTCCCTGATAAAAGCGGAATGGGATGCACCGTTTTTTGGTCCGTTCTGCATGACGCGGCGGCTCGTTTTTGCATATTGTAACACATTCGGCACATTCCGCGGCCAACTCACTGGACCGCTCAATTCTACCGATGGCCATTCTGCCCCTGGTAGGCCTCAAAGGGCGTCGGCACACCGGAAAAATGCCCAGTATGCCAGATTACCAGTCCAGCACCGCTCTAGTGATTTAATCCATGTCTTCAGAAGCGATATGAAAGATGTGGTGTGAAACAGATCAATATAATTTTTTTTTTACTATTTTTTTTTTTTTAGCCTTCTCAGTCAATCTCCACTTTAAATTTCATATTGTTCTTCTTGTGTTTTTGGTCATTCACAATCTTCATACATATTGCAACCTACTATAGAGAGAAGAATTTCTAGCAAAAATGGATTTAAATATTGCTCTGTTTCTCACACACACCCAGGGCTGGACTGGAAAGAGAAACTGGCCTTGGATTTTACATGGCAACTGTCCCAAAAGTTGTTGAGCAGGGGGGGTTGGTTCTCTGTCCTTTTCTGCATATAGCGGCACCGTTTTGTGGTCTGTTCTGCATTTTTGCTTATTGCTGCCCATTCGGCATGTTTCGCGACCGGCCTGCTCGGTTCTCCCGCTGGCCGGTCTGCCCCTGATCAGCCCCAAAGTGCATCGGCCCACTGAGAAAATGCCCGGTATGCCAGAATGCCAGTCAAGCCCTGCCCACACCTGTCATATCAATTCTGAAGTCATGGATTAAACTACTGGAGTTGTATGTATTACTTTTATGCTGCTTTTATGTGATTTTTGGAGCGTCAAAATTTTGGCACCCCTTCACATTGAATGGACCTACAGAGCTGAAAAATTCTTCTAAAAATCTTAATTTGTGTTCTTCTGAAGATAGAAAGTCATACACATCTGAGATGGCATGAGGGTGAGTAAATGATAAGATAATTTTTATTTTGGAGTAAATTATTTCTTTAAGTAGCACATGGGGGGCCACATTGTCCTCCTTTTGAAATACAATGTTCAACATTGATTTAGTTATTGTATCTGTTAAGCCCAGAAATAGATATGTTCTCATTCTAGTGCATGATGCCCAATTTTCTTAAGTTTGTGACTGGTGTAATGTTCTGCTGAAGTATTGCTCTGCAAATGTTGATCTTTATAAAGGCTAATCGTAATTCAAAATTATTTTAGCCTCTCTACTTTCCTGGTAATTTGTTATACCAATTAACACACTTTCTACATCAGTTGTTGGTATTATTAAAAAACAAACAATATTTAAAAAAATATTATTATTAAAAATGTCACTGTTTTATTCTATTACATTAATACTTTTAAAGCTAATCAAGTTATTCAGCCTAAAGTAGTGGGTGGTTTTCTCGTTTTCTTGTTATTGTTGTTTGATTAATATTCTTTATATGTCATAGCCTGCTAGACACTGCTCAAGTCGGTTACATGTACACTTTAAGTCCAACATTTTGATGCAAATACGCATTTTGTCCCACTGTTTAAAGTTCACTTCAGACATAAACGACTGCATTTACATTAATATCTCAACCAAGATGGGCACTGGCAGAATTATGAAGTGTATTTGACCATTTAGGTGCGTACCCGCATTAGCGCTCTTGAAGCACATGCGTATGTAAAGCGTTCAAACAATAGCCGTCTGTCAACAAACAGCACGCTGCTACAGACATCAAGTCAATCTTTTATATTTCATCTAGATCAACCAACCAGAGGTGCTCTTGCTATCGTGATTGTTGTAATGACAACCTCTAACATAGACTAAATATAGAATATTACTCAAAAGTTTGATAGAGGACATCTCTCTTTTTACCGATAAACATCTAGATTTTTTTATCGCCCAGCCCTTTTGATAACAATGCATTAATCTCTCACAGCAGCCAAGTATATCTCAGTGATACACAGTTAAATGTCAGGCTACCTTAGAGACACAGAATCTAGAAAAGGAGACATGTGAAATTTACCTCGATATGTTTCTTCAAATTAGAGGCAGGAATAATGCTGATATCTGGATTGAGCAAGATAAACTCACATTACATAGTCCTGCGATTTGACTTTTTCAGTGTGAAAAGCCCTTTTAGGTACTGCCGTGATGTTCAGGTCTTTGCTTGAGAATTTCTCCAAAGTTGGCGCCAGATCTACAGCTGCCTATCAAGTTTTTTGCGTGTGATTTGATTTGATTTGAGAGTCACAAGACTCTCCCTAGCCAATCACGTTGATAGATAAAAATCAAATCAGGACAGGGAAGTATTGAACACAGACAGTGAGAAAATAGTGCAGTAAAAGTACAGTTACAGCACTCCAAATGTACTCAAGTAAAAGTATAACATTTTTACAGATTTAGTATGGATTAAAGTGCCGCAATTCTACAGAGTCCATTATATTTAAGGAAACAGTATGTGTGAGCTAGGAACTAAATTAAACTGTATTCCTGATTCTGTCCTTACATTATTATGTAAGGAAATTTAGAATGGAATTAGTCGCATTCGACAACCATTATAAGTTAGATAAATTATAAATAACTAGATTATTTGTCTAAATAAATTTCTCCACCATTAAATTCGTAATACAACGTCTCGTTGTATCTGCTCACAATTTCTACTGTTAGTAATTAGATCTAATAAGGGAATTATGATTCATTCTCTTATTGGAGTAATATTATTCTCATGGCTTATTGAAAACAATATTACACATATTTAGGTACAGCTTTGAAGCGAAATCTTTTAAAAAAACCGGTATGAGTAATTTATCAAAATATTTTATTGCTTTATTTTCAACTTTATTGCTATTCTAAACATTTTTTTATTTTTTATTTAATCTTTATTTAACCAGGAAAGTCATACACATCTGAGAAGGCATGAGGGTGAGTAAATGATAAGATAATTTTTATTTTGGAGTAAATTATTTCTTTAAGTAGCACATGGGGGGGCCACATTGTCTAAACATAAAAATAATCTAACACATATGACATGAAACAGGTTGGTGAGTAAATTGACAGAATGTGAAATAAATTATCAATACAGAGAAAACAAACTTTATGGAGTCTGTAGACAATGCCTTAAGAACCATTTATCCTGGCGGCGTTATTCCTCCGCCAAGTTCGTCACCGAATAGTGCTTAAGAAATTAAAGAGGCGTCCAGTGTTCACCAGTTGCGGGGAACTGTTGTGGACAAGATAGAGCACATTATCGCCTTGAAAGGGGAAAGACGCAAAAGTAAGCGATACACATGACCGGCTGCCCGGCCTACCTGTTGTTACCCTGTAACACTCGGGTTGAAACCGGTTATATGTGGAGGTTGTAGAACCTTGCAAAAGTATTGGCTGTAGCCCAACCTGCTGCTCTGCATATGTCTGTTAGAGAGGCGCCCCCTCGCCAGTGCCCAGGAGGATGCAACACCTCTAGTGGAGTGTGCCCGAACTCCCAAGGAGCACAGCAGGTCTTGTGATTGGTAAGCCAAAGAAATGGCATCCACAATCAAATCAGCCAGCCTCTGTGTGGAGACAGCTTTCCCCTTCTGCTGCCCTCCAAAACAGACAAAGAGCTGCTCCGAGCATCTAAAGTTCTGTGTGTGGTCCAGATAGATGTGCAGGGTGTGAACTGGACACAGCAATGACAAGGCTGGGTTTTCCTTCTCTGGAGGGAGCACTTGCAGGTTCACCACCTGATCCTTGAAGAGTGTGTCTGTGCAACGAGGCTCACTGGGGAAACGCGTACTTACACAGCCCCCGAGGCCAGTTGTGTGCCAAGGCATCCACGCCAAGGGGAGCCTCTGACAGGGAGTACTAAAGGGGGCAATGAGAGGACTCTCGGGAGGTGAACAGGTCCACTTGTGCCTCTACGAATCTCTCCAAAATTAGCTGGACTGTGTGGGGTGGAGTCTCCACTCTCCATGGAGCCTTACCTGACATGGGAGCGCATCCGCTGAATGGTTGGGGATGCCCGGGAGGTGAGTGGCTCGCAGAGACATCAAAGTCTGCTGACTCCAATGGAGGAAGCGGCGGGCGAGTTATGACATGGAACGTGAGTGTACACCACCCTGGATGTTTATGTACACCAAGATCGCTGTGTTGTCCGTCCGGACCAACACATGCTTGCCCTGAATCAATGGCCGAAGCCTCCACAGGGCCAGAATACTACCAGCAACTCCAGGCAGTTGATGTGCAATTGCAGGCGGGGCCCTGTTCAGAGACCCAATACTGCCCACAAATTGCATACAGCGCCCCAGAGCAAATTCGAGGCATCTGTTGTTACCACGACGCACCTCGAGACCTGCTGTAAGGGAACCCCTGCCAACAGAAATATAAAGTGCTAAAAGTATGGTGGCACTGAGGAATGATAGTCATACGCTGTGTGCCATGGCGCCAATCCCACCTTGGAACATGAGTCTGTAGCCAGTGCTGGAGCGGTCTCCTATGCATCATCCTGAGGGGGAGTACCGCCGCTGTTAATACATGTACATGACGCCATCGTGGTGACCGAGTCCAACTCCATACCAAGAAAGGTTGGCTGGCTAACAGGCAGGTGGTTTTGCCTTCCTGCAGAAGAATCTTCTTCTGTTCCGGTGGTGGGGGAGCCTGGGCCGACACAGCAGCAGAATGTGTTTGATGGCCTCCATCTGCTTCTTCACCGTTGAGAACTGATGGGTGGAGTCCTCGAAAATAATATATTCACCTGTTGAGAAGATTTTGTAGATCTCAAACTACACTGTTTATTTACTTAGCCTATGTTTTTTTTTTTTATCTGTTCTTTGATCTAGTTCCATTTCAAGTCAGTTAAATGTGCACATTATTAAATTAATCTTAACTAAATTGCCTCAAAACACAAACATAAAATGACAAGGCCACTAACTCTAAAATGTAATTGTTATTCTTAAAATTGTATTATAGCTTTAATAGTCTTTCTCTTTGTCCACTAACAGAAGAACATTACCTTGGCCACTTTATGCATAAATTATTACCAGTATGTGTAGAGTGTTTTTATATATATATTGTCTAGCATGTTAAGACCTTGATTCACTGGCAATAACTAGTTTTATGTTGGAAGCATGGAGAAATCCAAAATGCTCCTAGCAATGTCCATCGTGCCAAATACGTCCATGATCTCAGAACTTACCAGTGAGTTTTGTTTTTCCGGCGGACACCCCGAGGATATATATATTTTACAATTTGCAGCGACATGTGGCACTGAATCACACCAGGCTTAAATGCACCCATTTTACCATTCACATTTCTGAAAAAGCCAGATCTGAGGCATGGGCCCTGAATTTAATCTGCCTAATCCTCCCACTCAACTTCCCTTCTGTGGTGCATTCGTCTATGCATGCAAACGAGTGTGTAGGCAAGGTAAAAGAGTAGTTTTCTCTGTATATACCTCCTTGCTTTGTATCCAAACCCTCCTCCTCTGAAAGCAAACACAATGTGCAAAAACATTAAGACGGTTAAAATTCGTTCATGAAGTGTGCCTTTAACTGAGCTCTGTCATCAGCTTTGCTTTGCAGCCTGTTTATAGACATTGCTTGTGGTTTTCGATCTTCTTTGCAATTACAAGAGCAAATCACATTTTTAATAGAGCATGGGGATGTAATTGAAGGTGCATGCCTGAATAGACAGAGAATTCATTTGTTCCTAAAAAAAAAAAAAAAAACTTGAATATTTGTCAGAGCTCATTTCATTAAGGGTAGAGAGAAGAGATAAGATGTCCAGATTACTTATTGCACCTGAAAAGATGTCCATGTCCCTTGGGTTTTTCCAGAGAACTCATTTAGTTATAGATCATTTTATATTTGCTATAGCCTTAGTGATCTCAAGTGAAAGCAGTGAAATTATTCAACATCCAGAGACAAAACTAGTCTCAGTTCAGATAATATGTTTCAGAAAGTAAAGGTGATGTAATTTTTCAGATGTTAAAAATTTTTCTCAGACCCCAGCTTAATATGTAGGAAAAAAACTATAATAAAGCCATTTGAAAGTTTGGGGCAGGACAATCTGTTTGTCAGACTGAGGTGGTGGAAGCATTTAGGGAACTTGACATTACTTTTAGAATTCTGTTGTGATGCTAGTGACAAAGAAATGGCATACTTCAGCTTTAAATATTGCTTGTTTATCTCTAATGCTCACTTTATTCTACATACTTAGATTTTACTTAGATGTTTGTGGTGCCCTGAAAGGCAGTCTGAAACTAGTGTCCTGTAGTATCTATAAGAGGTTTAAAAAACCTGTTATTGACTGAACAGCAAGGCAGCTAGTTAGTTTCAATTGGTTTAACCATAGCAATAGCCACTGTGCAGTGTTTAGGTAGTGTATTAAAGGAAGGAAGGAAATACCAATCACAATTTAATTGGACTGCAACTAACCATTATTTTGATAATCTATTAATCTTTGATTATTTCTTAGATTAATCAGATAAAAAAAATTCCAAAAACAATGTTTAATGTCGAAAACCAATGTTTATCAATCAATTGTCCTTTAAACTTAAGATTTGGGGTTTGAACCCCTAACTAGAATGTTTGAAGAATATCAATACAGTGCTATTTGTCAAGAACTGTAAGACCTGTACTAATCCCAGATAACTAAATGTTTCAATTCTCACAATGTAATTAAATTCTGCAGTTGTCAAAGCCAAGATTAGACCTGGATAAGAATGAAGGGCTGGCACCTGCGCTGTTAGCAGAATGCCTATGAATACAGTACTGTCAGCATCTTATAAAGCAAGAAACAATAAAACAAATACAGTGCAGAGGCCTGTCTCTGATGGAAAGACATGCCACTCTGTAGACACAGTCTCTCGACTGGCCAAGGACAAAGTGTGGCAGTAACATCTCTAGGAAAAAATATTGATGAAAGTGTATAATTCCACACATTAACTCCCACATGAGAGGCATATATTTGGTTGAACTCGTAAGTTTTTAATTTCCTCTGTTTGGCATGGGGTTATCATGAAGAATGAGTGTGAAAAGCATTTCAAGGACACAATGATGCTGTAACTGAGATGTAGAGATTCAATCTTTGTGTTTAATCAGTGTGAGATCTCACCATATTATGAGAAATTGCAATGCAATGCATTGTGAAAAGACTCAGTCCTATGCAGTATATTTTTGGGTCCCCATTACATACTTGTATGACTTGGTGTGTTGGATAAAATATTCAAATGACAATATTTAAAGATGAAATCATTTTAAGGAGCATATAAGTCATAATAAATAGTGTAAACATGTTCCATATCAGTCCATAATGCATATTACATCTGTGATGTCACAGGTAAAATGGAACTGTCAGGAGAACACAGGTATTGATTATTGTTATATATGAGTATTTCCTTGAAGTCTGCACTTGCAACGTGTTGCTAAGAGGTGACACACATATGTTTCACTTTGCTTGGCTTATTCATCCTCACAGCATGAACGATACACTTTGAAAGTGAAAAAAGTCACAGACAGACAGACAGAGAGACAGACAGACAGACAGACAGACAGACAGACAGACAGATAGACAGATAGATAGATAGATAGATAGATAGATAGATAGATAGATAGATAGATAGATAGATAGATAGATAGATAGATAGATAGATTGATTGATTGATTGGATTACTCCATGTGCGACAATTTCAGAGGTTAAGTTCCAAATTAAAAATAGCACATTATTTCTAAACTGAGGAAATCTATATATCGATACATAAGTCTATACAATAACAGAACAACCTAATGAGGCAATTAATGTAGTGTAATTACCCTGCTCACACGTAACTGTTTGCCTCATTGAATATAATTTGCAATTAGTAAACAGAAATCAAATTATTATAATTAATAATAGTCAAAAAAATCGTTGTAGATTTTCATGAACAGTTTTCAAATACATTTTTACTCAAATTGTTATGCTGGTCATATCAATTGTGTGTGTGTGTGTGTGTGTGTGTGTGTGTGTATATATATATATATATATATATATATATATAGAGAGAGAGAGAGAGAGAGAGAGAGAGAGAGAGAGAGAGAGAGAGAGAGATAGATACAGGGTTGGGGAGTATCAAAATAAATGTAACGGGAATACATATTTAAAATACAAAATATAATTAACTGTATTCCACTACAGTTATGGTTTAAAGCATTGGTATTTAGAATACAGTTACATTCAAAAAAGTATTTAGATTACTGAACAGATTACTTTGCATTTTATTGTCAAATTGTCATTTGTTTCATTTAATATTTAGTAATTTCAGATGGAAAACATTTATACATATAAATGGTACAATCCAAAGTGCATTTGAACAGCGGTGAAACGCTTTCTTATGATGAGCAGACAGAGAAGTAAGTTTGTAGCACAGGAAATAGAAATAAACCTTGGGTAAATTGTTAGCTTTATGCTAAGCTAAAATGCCATTTCTAGACATTTTACATGCACATGTTAACAGGCATGATCATATTTGTTTATCAAGAAAATTAATGTTCGATCATAATTCTTTTTTCTACTAAGACCTTTGATATAAGGGCAAAAATCATATTCTTGATAATAATTTTTGTATATTTTTCCTGTAAAAATATAAAAAAATCCTTAAAACAAGATCAATTTGATTGATCGTGTTTTAGAAACAACACCGCATAAGATATTTAAGTTTTTCAGAGAATGTATTTTTAACATGTGTATTTTGTCTTACTGTACTGGCAGTTTTTATAGTCAAAACAAGTGAAAAAATCTACCAGTGCTGAAGAAGTAATCCAAAAAATTTTGAATCCATTACTGACCTTGAGTAATCTGATGGAATACGTTACAAATTACATTTTACAGCATGTATTCTGTAATCTGTAGTGGAATAGATTTCAAAAGTAACCCTCCCAACCCTGAATATATATATATATATATATATATATATATATATATATATATATATATATATATATATATATAATGTTGTTCAAGTTTAAAAAGCAATTTAACCAGAATTCGAAAAAATTTGGCCCAACTGTATAGATCTCTCTACACTTAAAATTCTCCATAAATTGTTTTAAAATTCTGCACATTTCATTATGGTCATTTTAACACCATAATAACGAAATACAGTGAACAAAACAACTCAAAGTCATGTCTCGCCTCCTCCCTGGCTCCAAAACTCTCCTCTGTCCTTTCTCTTCCTCTCTGAAATACCAACAGTTACTCTTACTTGTACTTTGAGGAAATGGTATGACCCCTCAGGCCTAAATAATGATTTTCAGAACATGGCTGAGTGCTGACTGAGGCTTTCAGTAGACTCTGTAACTTCAGCTGTGTTGGGAGAAAGGTATTGTCAGGGACAAGCTGAGGCAGGCAGCCTGTCTGGAGCCTTTGGCAATTGCCCTCATTGATTGAGACAGATGCAAGGGTGTGCTGAGGGACAGTTTACAAATTGAAGCTGATAGTCAACTCATATAAGCACAGACAGTGTGCCAGATTCACACTACTGATATCAGTTGGGGGTGTCTTGAATGCTATGGATGGACTGAGCTATGTTGCTTTTGACATATTGTTCTTTTTTTTTTTTTTTTTTTTTTGGCAATGTTTGGCTGGATGGCAAGTCTCCAGTTTAAGAAATTGGATTTCCTCACTTTCCTGCTTGTTATCTGTAAACTAGCTGTAGTTATCTGAAATGGCACTTTTCACAAACGGAGTGCAAATTGTCACATTACGTCGTTTTTTTTTTTTCATGATAAAGGCCAGACTGGAACCTCAGTCGCCTTGAGCACAACAGCACAATATTGGTTAATATCAGTTAATAAAAATACATTTGATCCTTATTAATGTTTGTTCATAATGCATTAACTGATGTTAACATACAAATTTTAATTTTAAAACATATTAGTAAATGTAGAAATGAGCATTAACCAATTTTAATTAATGCTGTAAGTATTGCTCGTTGTTAGTTAATGTTAACTAATATAGTTACAGATAACTGCTGTTAACAAATGGAACCTAAGTGTTAACATATTCTACTACTACACCTACATAAATATATACATACAAAACAAACATCAAAATGATAAAACACACTTTTGTGATTTTTGGGCTTTTTTTAAGCTTTGAAGTAAGGCACTTTTCAATGCCACTGTATATAAAGGGTTAGTTCACCCCAAAATGAAACTTTCTCATCCTTTACTCACCCTTATGCATCTAAGATGTGTTTGACTTTCTTTCTTCTGCTGAACACAAACAAATATTTTTGGAAGAATACCTCAGCTCTGTAATGAAAGTGAATGGTGATCAGGCCTTTGAAGCTCCAAAAGCCAGATAAAGTCAACATAAACATAATCCATACACAGTGTTAGGCAAGCTACTTAAAATTTTTTGCCAGCTAAGCTTCCAACTATTCAACAAAGAATTAGTTAAGCTAAAACAAAACGAAAAATGCCCAAACGAAAGTGCAAATTTACAGAAGATTTGCACAAAAACTTTCCATGCTTCTGTCCAGGTTGAGATCCGTGGGAAGCGGAATGTATGACATGTAAAGCTGGCACTTATGTGTCAGTTGCTAATAAAGGTGCAAGTGATTTAGAAGCACATAAGCTCTGTTTAGCATTTAAATGGTCAGCAAAGGTGAATGTTCATCAGGTAAATTAACGGACTACTATTTGCGACCATGTAAACTTGTTATCAAATTGTTTCATTTTCAATGGCCATTCAAAAAATTAGTAATAGTAAATGAAGGTACACTCATGTTATCAAATATTTTATTTTAGTACATGAACATTCAGAAGAATGTTGGACATTTTTATTTATTTATATATATTTATGTTATGCTACTAGATTGTCTTTTTCACACATATTAAAGTTTGCATTCATAGTAAAGTAAAGTTTGCATTCACTGTTTTGAACCCTATTATTCCACCCCACCCTACCCAAAACACAAGCTCGATTAACATCAAGCTCCATTACACTTCCTATAGCATAATTTAGTGTTTGCGCATGCGTCAAGCACTAGGAAGTGTTATCGAGCTTGATCGTGCCTAGAGACTGCAATGGCAAGATGTACAATGAAAAGGGAGTAATATGTTGGTCTGTTCTCACCCAAAAACCTGCTGGATCACTTCAGAAGTCATTGAAAAGCTGGAGCCATATGAATTACTTTATCTCCTTTTTGGAGCTTCAAAGGCCTTATCACCATTCACTTGTATTGTGTAGACCAACAGAGTTGAGACATTCTTCAAAAAAAAATTGTGTTCAGCAGAAAAAAGAAAATCATACACTTCTTAGATGGCATGAGAGTGAGTATATGATGAGAGAATTAAAATTTTTGTGTGAACTATCCTTTGAAGAAAAATGGTCCTTTTTGTGTTCAACAAAAGAAAAACAGTCATACAGATTTGAAACAACATAAGGGTTTTCAGAATTCTAATTTCCCCGTCTGTCGCTCACTCGATGTTGTGTCGAATGAGGCGACAGTAGGAGACTTTCTTGAAGGCCTCGGTTACTTCTGAACTTGAGAAAAGAGACACAAGAGACTTTGACTTTGAGAATTTGCATGTCCTTCCCCTAGACGGTTTGATAGGCAGGTATAGGGAGGTAGGCAAAGCCCGCTTTCTCAGCGCCCCCATCTCCCAGCTCGGCCTATTTGGCGACACCATCTACGACTTTGCACAGCAATTTTTGGCGGCTGAAGAAAAAGATGGAGGCCATTTCTCACATCATGCCTTGCCGCCGCTCCAGCACGGGCCGTGCTCTGTCTGCTCGCCGAGGGCGTCCCCCTGCGGCTTCCAAACATCAGGCAGTTCTGCCTCAACCTGGGCCCAGCTCTCAGCCCCAGCATCGAGCACCGCGCAGGAAGCGCACGCCCCCGTCTCTCGGATGTCCCCGAGGCCCCAGAAGGCTCCCAAGCGTTCCTGAGACAGACGACCCAGGGAACGAGATGTTTGCTCCGGAGCTGGTAAACAGACCACTCATCCCCTGGTGGAGGGCTGGGAGGAGAATCTTAATTTACCCTTATTTCCTTTGCTGCACCCCCTTCAGGCTGCGGTACCCACATTCTCAATAAAAGAGCTACTTCCTTGTTCCCTGGGTAACCTGGCCCGAAATGCCATTCTCACGGCAACCTGGTTCTCCTCCCGGCCCTCCACCAGGGGACGAGTGGCCTGTTTACCAGCTCCGGCAGTCCAGGCACCTCGGACACTGACCCTTTGCCTCCGGACCCACGACTGCTGTCCCCTGGCCAGCCGGTTCCGACGAGTCCAGAGGAAGCCTACACAGGACCTCCTCCTCAGTCACTAACCCACCCCCTGCCAGGTGCGTGGAGCAAGGTAAGTGCTTCGAGTCTTCTCTCAGCACCAAAGCTTCTGGACGCACTTTTGCCTCCAGACACAACACTACCTGCTATGACCCGCCGCTCTGCCCTGCCAGGTACATCAAAAACGATCGTCCCCTTAGTGCCCCTCGCACAGAGCTTGGACACGTGGCTTTCACTTCCCAACCCATCGCGCTGGCTGGCCAGAACCATCTGACTTGGCTACGCGATCCAGTTCGCCAGGCCCCCGCCCCCTTTTGGCACCATCTTTACCTTGCTGCATGGTGAAGACGCCTACTTGTGGAGATCGCGACCATACCTGTCAACATTTGGGTGGGGGATTTGTGCTGGATGGCACAGGCAGTCTAAATACATACAAATTGTGCCATTGTGATTTAATGTGCTGAGTAATGTAATTTTTCCCACCGTGTTCGATTTTAAAATCTGTGCGACACACTTTGCAAAAGGCGTGGGTAATATCAATATGTTTTTGATATATGAAATTAAATTAAATACAGGTTGAGGTCACAAATGGGTTTTAATTTGTATGATGTGTCGATTGTGTGAATAGGATGTGTTTCATACAAAATCTGGCAACTGGACAACCTTGGAATAATATATTGATGTGATTATAATATAATTTGCTTTGGGACAAAATGGGAGGGGGCGGAAGATGGGTGTGAAATACGGGAGACTTCCGGGAAAAACGGGAGTGTTGACATGTATGATCGCGACACTTTTAATCAAAGACGCAATAGACCCTGTCCCTCTACCCAAGATGGGCATGGCGCCACGGCATATACCGTGTGTTCATCACCCCCGCCTGCCACCTGTTTTCTGTGGACAGGAGTCCCCCTACAGCAGGTGTCCCAATGCATTCTGGTCACCACAGACACCTCCAAATGTAGTTGGGCATGCAGCCGCCGGCTCCTGGAAGGGGCCCCGTCTGGGTTGGCACATCAACTGCCTAGAGTTGCTGGCTGTAATTCTTGCCCTGCGGAGGTTTCTCCCGCTATTTCAGGGCAAGCACGTCTTTATCCGTTCAGACAGAACCACCATGATAGCGTACATAAATCGTCAAGGTGGCGTTCGCTCTCGTCACATGTCGCAACTCGTCTGCCATCTCCACCTTTAGAGTCAGCAGCGACTCAGGTCACTGCGCACCACTCATATCCCTGGCAACCTCAACATGACAGCGCATGCTCATTGGAGAGTGGAGGCTCCACCCCGGTGGAGGTCCAGCTGATTTGGGAGTGGTTCGGCAAAGCACAGGTAGATCTGTTTGCTTCCCAGTAGACCTCCTAATTGCACTGTACGTCGCTTTGGATAAAAGCGTCTGCCAAATGCATAAATGTAAATGTAAATGTAAATGTAGGATAGATGCATTGGCACACAGCTGGTCCCGGGGGCTGCGCAAATATGCATTTCCCCCATTGAGCCTAAATGAACAAGTCACTCTAGTGGCCCCCTTTTTGCCCACGCTAACTTGGTTCTCGGATCTCACGCTCCTCGCGACAGCCCATCCGTGGCAAATTCCCATGAGGCAGGACTTTCTTTCTCAGGGACTGGGCACCCTCTGGCATCCACGCCCAGACCTCTGGAACCTCCACGTCTGGCCCCTGGATGGGATGCGGAAGATCTTAGTGGTCTACCACCTGCTGTCATAGACATGATCAACCAATCCAGAGCTCCCTCTACCAGGCAACTTTATCCATGAAGTGGCGCTTTTTTGCGAATTGGTGTTCTTCCCAATCCGAAGACCCGCAGAGATGCGCAGTCGGGTCAGTGCTCTCGTTTTTGCAGGAAAGGATGGAGGGGAGGCTGTCCACCATGAAGATTTATGTAGCCACTATATCGGTTCACCACGACGCAGTGGATGGTAAGTCCTTAGGGAAGCATGACCTGATCATCAGGTTCCTTAGGCCTGGGAGGCTGAAACCTCCCAGGCCATGCCTGTTCCCCTCATGTGACTTCTCCGTGGTCCTTTCAGGCCTCCAGAGACACCCCCTTCGAGGTGCTAGAAGCAGTCGAGCTCAGAGCCCTCTCCTTGAAGAAGGCCCTCCTGATCACGCTCGCTTCCATCAAGAGGGTTGGGGACCTCCAAGAGTTCTCACTCAGCGACACTTGCATGGAGTTCGGTCTGGCAGACGCCCATGTCATCATAAGACCTCGACTGGGCTATGTGCCCAAGGTTCTTTCGACCCCCTTCAGGACCAGGTAGTGAACCTGCAAGCACTGCCCAGGGAGGAGGCAGACCCAGCCTTATAGTTGCTGTGTCCGGTATGTGCTTTGCATACATATGTGGCCCTCATGCAGAGCTTTAGATCTTCCTGAGCAGCTCTTTGTCTGCTTTGGTGGAGAGCAGAAAGGTCTCCAAACAGAGGCTAGCCCACTGGGTCATCGACGTCATCGCTTTGGCCTATCACACCCAGGCCATGCCCGCCCCATGCCCACCCCCTTGCAGGTTTGAGCACACTCGACAAGACGTGTGGCATCCTCGAGGGCACTGGCCAGTGACACCTCCCTAGCAGACATCTGCAGAGCGGTAGGCTGGGCAACACCCAATACCTTTATGAGATTTTACGATCTCAGGGTTGAGTCGGTCTCGTCCCATGGTCTCTCAGATCCGAGCACGTAGAACTCGGGAATACGTCTGACCGGGTGTTCCGCTTGCACATAGCGCCCCTCCCCTCCACTGAGGTGATCACGTGCGCTCTTTCTCCCAGGAGAGTCCACTAAACTTGCAGAACTAAACTAAACCCCCTAACTGAGGACCTGCGTCTCCTTTGGGATGTTCCTTCCAGCCCCCAGTCGCTGTGTTTGTAGCAACTCCTCCCTCTCAGCAGGTAGGATCTACCTCTGCGCCACGTCCACATGTGGCCTGAAAACCCATTTGACGTATTTGCCACATTTAACCTCACCCAAGCCTTGGCAGGATGTGGTGTCTGTGGGATCATTTTCCCCTGAAAGAATAGGAGTTGGAAAAGAATGCCTTCCCCTATGCTTGTTAAAGCATTAAATGGCCCCAGCCGCTTTAACTCTATGCGAGAAACATAAAGAGAGAAAAGGCACACTTTCCTAGTGCACAGATAGTGTCTGTTCCACTCCAGAGACAGGAATTCTGGGAAAGGTCATTTTGCAAATGACTTCTCGATCTGCATCAGTGCTGGGCAATTACATCAGTATAAATATCATGCGACCTTGCACAGCCTTCTGAGTCTCAGAATTGCTGTAACCGAGCATTAGGATCCAACCCAACAAACCAGCTGCAAACTTCCATCAGGAATTCGGTCACCCCACTTCAGAAGCTGCTTTCAATCCCCAAGAGTGACCTGGCAACACCCTCCATTTTTCACCCCCACTCAGCCACATACAGAGACATAAAAGCCCTGACAGCTCTGAAAGGTGAAGCTGTCACCTGTAAAGGGCTGAGTATGTATTTTTTTATGGGTAGGTTACTAGAGTCCCAGTCTTTAACAGAGACATTTTTCACTGAACTCTCTCTTATCCTCTGGTGTGATAAAGGAACAAATTGTTAAAACTTTTATTTTACAAAAGCAAATTGATCATTTGTGGAGTCTTGTGTTTGGCTTTGAAAAGTTAGCAGCTTTCAGCACCCACGCACATGTCAAATTATTGACTGCACTGTTGTTGCCAGATGGTAGCATTACTGGAGACATGAATTAGACACTGTCTTGAGGTTTTTAACAAAAGAGATTTAAAAAGCTTTTAAAAAAACAGTTGCACACATTGTATAGTGACAAACAAGGTTTTGTGCAGGATTTGAAGTTTCTCATTATCCAATGTGTGTGACCAAAATTTTTTTTTTATTTAATACACAAAATTACCCCCAAAAAATACAAATATATACTGAAGTCTCCATAGCCTATACTTCTAAACACTGAATAAGCATGTCCCCAGTTCTTTATACTGTATTTAGTTCTTATGCGTCATAAAATACACATAAAATGCACTTTCTAATGTACGCAAACTACTAACTAGAAAACTGTCTCCTGCCTTCATAATTGCAAAATTAAACCTGTTTTACAAGTTTATACTGTATCTGTTTTGTTTTGTTTTGTATTGTTTTTGAGAAAAGGCCAATGCGAATTGGCGAGTGGAATTTGCATGCCATGTATAAAAGGTGCTGGCTCGTAACCACACCGAGTGGTGTTGAGCAGTGAGTTCCACTGCTGTTCCATTCACCTCGTAAACGAGAAGTGTATGCTGTTAGATATATGTTGTTATATATATGTATATATGATGATTCCTTAGGTGCACTTGTGCCCGCAAAATGCCGCTACCATCGGAATTGCCCAAGACTACTGTCCAGGGCCTGTAAGTCTACATTGTCTATAGCAGCCAAAGCTTACAATGCTGCTGGACAGGCAGCCTCTGCCCTGCATGCCATGGCCCTCCTGCAAGTACACCAGACCAAGGCATTGTAAGAGCTGCACGTGGGTAGTCCTGAACCCAAAGTGATGCAGGAGCTGCAGTCCACAATGAAGGTCACGGCGGGGGCACTCGGGTAGGCAATGTCAACCTTGGTTGTCCAGGAGCACCACCTATGGCTTAATCTGGTCAAGATGAAGGTCGCCGAAAAGGTCTGCTTCCTCAGTGCTCCCAGATCGGCCTATTCAGTGACACCATTGAGGACCGTTGAGGACCCAGTAGTTCACAGTGGTGAAGAAGCAGACGGAGGCCATTCAACACATCCTGCCCCAGCTCGATTCAAGGTCCCACACCATGTCTGCTCGCCACTGAGGGCTTCCCCCTGCGTCTGCATTTCAGGTGGCTCTGTTGCAAGCTAACTGCTCTGCCATGGTGTAGAGACCCCTGCAGGAAGCTAACGCCCCCATAGCCAGACCTGTTTGCTTCCCAGGAATCCTCCCACTGCCCACTGTAGTCTCTGACCGAAGCTCCACTTGGCACAGATGAGCTGGCATAGAGCTGGCCCCGGGGGCTGCGCAAGAATGCGTTTCCCCCAATGAGCATGCTTGCACAGACCTTGAACAATGTCAGGGAGGATGAGGAAAGTCATCCTTGTAGCACCGTACTGGCCCCTGGATGGCATGCGGAAGATCTAAGTGGCCTACCAGTGGTGGTAGACATGATCACTCAGGCAAGGACTCCATCTATGAGGCAGCTGTATGCCTTGAAGTGTTGTTTGTTCGCAAATTGGCGTTCTTCCTGAGTCAAAGAACCCCAGATATGCACAGTCGGGTTGGTGCTTTCCTTCCTGCAGGAGAGGCTGTAGGGGTGGCTGTCCCCCTCCACCTTGAAGATGTATATGGCCACTATAGCGGCGCACCATGACGCGGTGGACAATAAATCCCTTGAGAAGTATGACCTGATCATCAGGTTCCTGTGAGGAGCCAGGAGGTTGAATCCTCCTAGGCCGCACCTCATTCCCTTGTGGGATCTCTCCGTGGTACTGCTGGGCCTGCGAAGAGCCCCGTTTGAGGCCCTTGGTCAGTTGAGCTAAAGGCGGTCTCATTGAAGACTGCCCTCCTGACTGTGCTCACGTCCAATAAGAGGGTTGGGGATCTGAAGGCATTCCTGCCTGGATTTCGGTCCAGAGTACTCTCACATGGTCTTGAGACCCTGACTTGGATCACACGCAGAGCTTTAGACATTCTGAACAGCTCTTTGTCTGGTTTGGTGGACAGCGGAAAGGGAACGCTGTCTTAAATCAGAGGCTTCGCTCTGGCATACCAGGCCCAGGGCGTGCCGTCCCCCTTTGGGACTATGAGCACACTCCATAAGGAGTGTGGCGTCCTCCTGTGCACTAGCCTCTCTAGTAGACATCTGCAGAGCAGTGCGCTGGGCAACACCCAATACCTTCGCAAGATTTTATAATCTCTGGGTTGAGCCGGTTTCCGGTACCGGAATGTTCGGGGGAGTGGTATGCAAATTCCTCTCACCAGTTCACATTGGCCTTTTCTCAAAGATCAAAGGTGTTTGGGGCTCCCAAGAGTGACACCTAGTGTCACAACAACAGCACAACGTCTCGTTCCCTTCATCAGGGAAAAGAGGTTACAACAGGAACCAAGGTATACTATAAATATAGATATGAACCATTTATAAATATTGGATTTTTTATGTTACAATAATAACACAAAAATAATAAAATGAGTTATATAATACAAGATAGACTGAATTACAGTTACACTTTGCATTTTAAGCATAACACTCCATTAGGTTGCACAACACTGCACAAGATATTTAGGCCTTTTTCAGAGAATGTATTTTTAACCTAGTGTACTAGCAGATTTTTTTAGTCAAAAAAATCTACCAGTGCTAAAGAAGTAATCCTAAAATTTTAGATTTTTTGTAACTGTTGTGGAATACATTTTAGAATTAACCCTTCCAAATATGTCAATATGCAAAAATCATATTACACAGAGTTTGGAAAAAATGCTAATCTATTTTGTCATAACCAAAGACCAATGTGACAGAGTAAGCAACCCCCCCCCCAAAAAAAATAGACTACAAAACCTTTACGTTAAGAGTGCAAAATCTAAATTTTTGTGAGAAAATCTGAATGTATAACTCGGAAATCTATCATTTTGTAATACTAGTGGCTGTGTTGCAGTGATATTTGGAAACAAGCCAGCATCTTTGTGAGCTGTGAATTGCATATGGAAATTTAACAGAATGTGTGGTTTATGCGAGCAACAGTAAAACAGTCCTTGCCCCATGATTCCCATCACCCACCCTGCTGTCTATGTCCCAAACGTACCACCCTCACAAAGATGCCAAATACTGTAGTATGAAACAACAACAGGAAATGCACTCAGCTGATTGGAAATCATCAAGCGGTTTCATTTCTGTTTTTTTTTTTTTAAGAAGTAGAGTAGTGTTTCAGACTTGTATCCAGGATTATTGAATGGCACACAATTTTGCTAAATAGATGTCCTGCACTGAATTTGTTTTGCCAAACTGCACAGTGCAGTCCTGCTGTCATTTCTGTATGTGTGCGTGTGCGCATTTATTTATTTTGTGACCGTTGAACAACACGATTGGTTATTTATTTATATATATATATATATATATATATATATATATATATATATATATATATATATATATATATATTATTTTTATTTAATTTGACACTTGAAGGCCAGTGATCACAATATTTTGTGTTATATGGAAAAGCACAGCTTTGACATTTTGGATAATAGCTCCTTTTTTGTAAAATGAGAAACAAATGTATTTAGAATGACATGATCATAGAATTTTCAGATTAAAATATATGGTCTGAAGATGCTTGGATTGACCTAAATTAAATGTGAATTTTTTTCCCCTTTTAGACAAACAATGTTTTTTTTTTTTTATCTGCAATAATCATACAACACAATTATCAAATATACACGTATTTCTTTTGGAAGTGACATTCAAAATCTGTGCCTTGAAACCTGCCTTCTGCATGTGTTATTCAAAGTGCACATTTGTTATAACGATACTTAATTAAGTTTAACAACATTGTCAATACAGCATGACCTATTATCATAATGATATTATATTTCTTGTTTCCTTCATAAATATTTTTGTGTTCGCAACAATTCTAAATAGACGTTTCCATTTTGCCTTTTCAAAAGTGAGTCTAAATTTGTTTTTAGCTGTATGCCCTTTTCATCTCTCAGCAGAAAAGGGCGTCGTGCCTCAGAGAGCAGAATTGGGCCATGCCATAACAATGCTTTAATTTAAAAGATTTGTGTACTCGCCATGCCTAGAGAGACAACCTATGCATCTTCACCTCTCTGTTTGGTATAGACACCACTGGTGGCAGGAGGTTTGCATTCTCATTCACTGCAGAAGTAAGTGAAGATCCCTCTAGCACCATTCAATGCGGTACAGAAATCTGATAAACACGCGCATCTCGCAGAAAGCCCCTGGTCTGGCACGTTACATTAAATAATGAGAGGGCTCATTATTTCCAGAGGGAAATTACGGGGCTCTTTGATGGATGGCATATTTCAATATCGGAGTGAATCATTGTGCAGCTGGAACATAAAGCAGTCATTTGACTCCTGAGAGTGGTCGGAGGCAGAGAATCAATCACCTTTCCCTTCACACAATATAAAGAACCTCAGGTGCTTTTGCATTTTTCTCAAAGTGTCATATAAAATGAGAGCCAAAATGGCATTCACCTGGCTAAAATTCACTATTGATAATAAGTAAATGAGATGTCTGGTAAAATGTTTGATCCACTTATAGGGTGTAGTGGGCTAATGCACACAACTGTTAATCAGAAGGTCGTTGGTTCGATCCCCACAGTCACCACCATTGTGTCCTTGAGCAAGACATTTAACTCCAGGTTGCTCCGGGGGGATTCTCCCTATAATAAGTGCACTCATAATGATATTATATTTCTTATTTCCTTCATAAATATTTTTGTGTTCGCGAAATGCCAAATGCATAAATGTAAATGTAAATGTAAGATTGGAAAAAAAAGACACATAAACATGTTATTCTACAGCAAAAGTGTTGCTTGGAATCTCTTATATGAAGAGGTGGAAAGAGTACTGAAAAATCATACTCAAGTAGTACTGTTACTTCCCAATAAATGTAGTGTGAGTAGAGTAAAAGTAGCTGTCCTAAAAACTACTCAAAAGAGTAGCTCATTAAAAAGTACTCATTATTAGTGAGTACTCAGTTGCAAAACCTATGCCCCATTATAATGAACACTGTATGCCAACTTTTTTCACTTATCTATGATAAACACTACATGAATCTGATTCCAAAAAATAAAAGGGAGACATGATAACAGAAATATACTGATCACCATTTTAAATCGTAATGTATGAAAAAATTATGCAGCATCTGGACCAATCAGACACACAATTTTTTATTATTTAATGAATAAGCCAACAGATGTTGGACAGTTCCCAGGCAAGACGACGCCCATTGAACTCCCCTCATGGCCTCCAGCATCAACCTGGCCGACCTCATACCCGTGGGTAGAAAGCGCAGCACGGGGGCGGCTAGAGTGGCTTTCCCCCGAAAGAAGGAAAGCCATGACCAATATCTTCAGAAGTGATGTGATAAGTGTGGATAAGAAACAGATAACTTTCACATTCTTATTCTTGTATTTTTGGTGATTCACATTCTTCTCTGCATATCACCCCCTCCTGAGCATGGAAAATAATGTCTAGCAAAAAATGACAAATATTGATTTGGTCTCACACACAATTATCATATCACTTATGAAGATATGGACTTAAGTACTGGAGTCTTATGGATTACTTTTGTGATGCCTGTATGTGCTTTTTGGAACATCAAAATTTTGGCACCCTTTTACTTGCATTGTACTGACCTACAGAGCTCAAATATTCTTCTAAAAATCTGAATTTGTGTTCTGCAAAAGAAAGGAAGTCATACACATCTAGTATGGTATGAGGGTGAGGGTGAGTAAATGATGAGAGAATTTTCATTTTTGGGTGAATTATCCCTTTAACGTGATAGCTCAGACATAATATAATATTCTGTCATCATTTCCCTACTCTCAGTTCGTTTCAAACCCATGTGACCTTCTGTATTCTGTGGAACACAAAATATGTTAGACAGAATGCTAGAGACTGACAGTCTCAGTCACAATTCACTTTCAAAATATGGAGAAACAAATACATTCACTGAAAGTAAATGGTGACTCAGGCAAACATTCTGTCTAATACCTCCTTATTGTGTTGCATGTAAGAAAGTAAGTAATATAACTTCGACGCCGGGTGCGCACCAAAAGTGCTATTGTAAAAGCACCCTCTGAGATGACAGTTCACAAGACCAAGAGTACTGAAAGCAAAAGTCAATTTTGCAACCCTGTAGTATAATTATATGCCACAAGATTTGATGGAGGAAGATATTTGCACTTCATTTCCTGTGAACAAATATCCAGGGTGGAATATTCATAAGATTTAATATTAGGTTTAGTAAAAAAATAATATAATTATAGACTATAGGGAATAGACTTTAATTCTACATTGCCAGCTGTTTGAGCATGTGATATAATTCAAATGAATTAATACTGACACACATTTGTAATCAAATGATTTCTACTCTCAGGTTTATATACAGTAAATTTGTGTTGTGAGAAAAACAATCCTTTCCTTTTTGGTTTTATTGGCATCATAGATTTAGCCCATCGTGTTTCATTTCCTGTGCGATCTCCAGGGGTACATGTTTCATTATCTCCTTTTGTCATTTATCCTCCACACCACTTATTCATGTGGGGGATGTTGCTCCAATTTTACCATGTGCTTTCCCCAGATCTCACCAGATTGTGTTGCTTATTTTCTATGTTTGGTACAGGGAATTATGATAAATGTCTGGATTTGATAAAAAAAAAAAAAAAAGAGTGTTAAATTTTTTTCAAACCTTTGAAAATATAGGACCACAACCATGTTGTTAAACAACACACACACACACACACACACACACACACACACACACACACACACACATATATATATATATTGTTATATTTATTTTAAAGAAATTATGTAATTATAATTCTTTATATATAATTTTTCTTAAAGGTATAGTTCACCCAAAAACAATAATTATGTCATCATTTTATGCTGTTCCAAACTATCTTTCTTCAGTGGAACACAAAAGGAGTTAGGGATGGAGTTAGGGATGAATGTTATGAAGGGACATCCTCTGTAGCCATGAATTTTAAAGGAGACCTATTATGCCTCTTTTTACAAGATGTAATATACTGCCCTACAAAGCAAAAAGGCAGTAACTACGCAGAGTGCAGAACTGAGAAAAATGACTTTAAAGTTATCCTGTCATCCAGCCTAAGTAGTTGTAGGTAGATTATTGGACATGTGGCTGTTTTGTTACTTTATATTAGCTTATTCTTTGTACATATCAATCCTCATATTTAATTTGATATTTTACCCCTATTTTGCAGTTACTGTATTCTTGCTTTGTATTACTTACCAAAAACGTGGCACCATACCAAGGAAAAAGGCGGTAACTACAGATTCTCCAAAAACTATTTTGCCACAACTTGTGCTCTGGGTGTGTTATACACTGTATTTGAAATAATTGGAACCATTTGTTTTCCTGAACATGGATATACCAAACCCAAACTAATTTGACCATTTTAGGTCAATATTTTCCACCTAGAAGCTGTTCTGATGCTGAAACGGCTGCTTAAAGTCTCACATTGCTAAGCTGTGTCAAGGCCCAAATTGGGAAAATTTATTTTGAATAGGACCACATGCTTTTCTAGTTATTGAATATTTTTCCACCGCTGGTTGGATTATAACTTTGTGACATGAACAACAAAATGATGACATGGCATCGGCGATGATGTGAAGTTACAGAGGATAAAGTTACAGCTAGGAGCAGGGAGGATCAGGGGCAGGTAAGCAAAGCTATTTAAAACATCGCCTGTCAATTAGCATAATGCTATCTGAATGGACCTCTGAGAGGATGTCCCGCCCTGGTGGCTGACAGGTGTTTATATTGTGATAGCCTAGCCTCTAAATGTTTAATCTGTCACTGTTACTTACCATTCTCCAGGTATTTTCTTTTCAATGCCATTTCGACCATCTTCTTTCCCCGGCTTTGTGCCATCTCAAACAAAATTTGTGTGAAGTTAGAAGTGTGAAATCGCAAATGTTAAAACCGTCCCGTGAGGATGCCGCTGAAGTCAGCTGTGTGTGTTCACCATGGAAACAGTAACTTCACTGCGCAGCAACACGGTTATTTTTTGTTAGGTAAAACATAACAAGAATACAGTAATGGATGTTACTGTACTCTTGCTTTGTTTCACTAGGGCTTTTTGCAGTTACTGTACAAACGACTACCATTTTTCTCCAAAACGACACACATTTGAGATAAGATGTTTTGTCACATAACAAAGGATGCCTTGAATGTCATGAAAATGATAACTCATTTTTGACCAAAAATGCAGTTACTGCCTTTTTGTTTTGTAGGGCAGTATAAGTCTCAGGTATCCCCAGAATGTGTCTGTGAAGTTTCAGCTCAATAACCTATGGATCATTTATTATATCATGTTGTAAATGTCTCTTTTTGGGTGGAATCAAAAACATGCTGATTTTGTGTGTGTCTCTTTAAATGCAAATGAGATGCTGCTCCCCACCCCCTTTAAGGAAGAAGGCTGTGTCTATAAAGCATGTGCTTCGGATATTACATCAACAACAAATCAGAACTAATATGACTGACAGTGTAAATAGCGGAGTTCAGCCATATATGTATGAACCAGAGTCGGACACTGATGAAGGAGATACTCTGGCAGAAGTCACTGTATGAATGGTTAATTGACACTACACAGCTGTGGTGAGTCAGTCTGGCAACAAACATCCCTTGTGGTACTGATATGTTGTGCAGATGTGCTGGCCATTGCAAGTAAACATTCCACTTTTAGTACAACTCTCTTATGTTCACAGAAAACTTACATAGTTTTCAAAAAGACAATCAACTTACTCTATTGTACAGAATAAAGGTGCTGTTATGAATTATACAGACAGTAAGCTAAAAATAAAGACATAGCTCTGTTCTCCGTGAATACAATCAGGACGATGGTAACTGACAGTAAGAGTTTTCGGGTTAAAAATAAAAAAATAACGACATAGCTCTGATCTCCGCGAATACAATTAGAGACAACGGTTATTTTAGCTTTAGCTGGAACACAAACAGTTGGTACTAATCCATGCTTGAGAATAAAATCTTTGGAAAATCCAGCTTTATATTGACACTCATTCACAAAGCAGTCCGATGTAAAATTATTTGCACAAACATACACAAATGTTGATATGTTTTGGGGCACATTTCTTTCAAAAACAAAACTTGTCCACTTCAGGCTCTTATGCCGGGAGTACATGAAGACTCTTATGTTCACTTTACAGCCCACAACAGTACACTTATGATGCTTACGATGCTGAGTCATTATTCTTCTCACTGTATTTGCTCCAGCACGGAACAAAATCTCGGACTGTATGTAGATCACTCTACATACAAGGTGGATATAGGGTGGAGTCCGTCACCAGTCGTGGGCGAGGCCTGCTCTAATGGGACGTCACTTTAGAGCAGAAGTGAAAACCGTTCATTTTGACTCACAGTTTTTGATTAATAGAAATATAAGAAAGAGGAGTGGGTGGACTTTTCAACATTGTAGGGTGCTTGTGTACACACACTGTCGACTCACATTTATGTACAAACACAATGTAAAAGTGAATTTTGCATAATATGTCCCCTTTAATTATTTGGAAAACAGAGCAGTGTCAATATTCTTCAAAATTCCTCCTCTTGTGTTCCATGGAAGAAAGATGTCATACAGGTTAAGAAATGCATTATTTGGTGAATAAATGACAATAATTTTTACATTTTTAGGTAAATTAACTCTTTGAGGGAAATTAATACTTATATATATATATATATATATATATATATATATATATATATATATACACTGTATATATATAATATATATTATTATTATTATTTATTGATATGATTATTATCATTTATGATTTTCATGAATTTTAAATAAACTGTTTACAGAAAAATGGAAAATCTGTCATCATTTACTCTCCCTCATGTGTTCCAATCCAATATTAATTTCTTTAATTTTTTCCACTGAATAGCATTCTGCCTAAGTGTATCTCCTCTTGTTTCCCATGGAAGAAAAAGTCATACAGTATTGAATGATATAAATGCATAAAGTAAATGCTAACAGAATATTTTTTGCATTATTATCAAACTATCGTTTTAAGCCAGTTTAACATTAGACTTTGGGATGATGACCTTGACATGTTCTTGACAGGTTCCAGAAAAGAGAGAAAGACAACAAAAACAAGAGGTGAAATAAGACAAGAAACATGAAGAAGAAACTGATTCTATATCTGAGCTTTCAAATTGAGTTGAAGCACATGTCTGTGAGGGTCCAATAAAGTTCTTTGTTTTGCACCCTCTTGATTTAACCAGGTTCAACACTGTCAGCAGTAGGTGACTCATCCTATCTGCTTTGTTCAGACACTTGCCAGTTCTATACACAGCAATCATTTCTCTCAAAATCAAACACAGCTGCTCAAAGCTGAGATAAGACAAGCAGCCAAATAGAGTTGCACAGGCAAATGTTCCAAATGAAAAACTAAGCCTTAACTGCCCTTTATCCTGTGGTGATGTGTTTGCCAAAGATTATTCTAAACGCTTTGCCTGGCAGCAGTTTACCTAGATTAGAAATCTGGATTCAGCAGCATTAAAAATATATATTTTATCAACGCTAATCATTAAAAGTTAAGGTAAAAGTTTTTCCTTTTAATTGTTTAAATAACTTTAAAGTGGTAATTTGGAATTCATAGACTGTATAGCCATAATTCAGGACACATAGGTAACAGTTTAGCAGAGGTTGATCTTAGAGTATTAGTTTGTATCTGATTTCTCAAAGTCCTGGGAAGACGCAACAACAAACCTAACCTCCCACCCAAACAGATCCCAGAGGACCAGTCGCTACCACATACAACACCACAAATTTACTGCTTAATTTCTCCCGACACAAGCTAGGCATTCCAGAGAATAGCAAACTGCATTACCCAAACGAAGTGTTTCAGATTAATTCACTGTAAATCTATTTACAGACTAACTACTCAGCAATTCATATTAGCAAAACCGTCATTGTCAAGCCCGATATACATAATAAAAGAAACAATCAGCTAGAGAAATTAGATCGACTGATATGTTAGATGTAAACACATCTATACAAAATGTGAGCACCATACTTATTAAAAAATGTGAACAGATATCTAAACAATTTTTTGAGGCTCAGATATGCCATAGCCCATCTAACACTGTCTATCCATTTTCATGGTGTATAATGTATTATGTTTTGGAAGAATTAAACAACATTTTTATTGTAAAATACATAAAGGAAAGAAAAAAAGATTGATTTCACAATATTGGATGGAAGCCAAAATCTGAAACAGTAACAGTAAAATTCATTTAACCCATCATCTAATTGTCACAAATGTCTTGCTTAATGGAGCTCAATATGAAAGAATCTCAAGATCCATAGGCTACAAGTAAATATAATGTATTTTGTATAATAGATCAAGCAAAATTTTCATGGGAAACTGCACTCAGAGTTTGCAGAGAAGAGGGACTGGCACTATATTGTTGAAAGGGAATTTTTTAAGCAATCTGACGTGCTGCATGTGCATTTTAATGTCATACAGTTGAGCTCAGATATAGCTGCTATTCTGTTCCTGTAGGCCCTGTAAGCGATAATCCGATTGAGAAGATTACAAAAATACATTTCTCAACCTTTCATTTAAACTGAAAGCACACAGAAGTGCAGTGCCGCATCTGTGTCTGAGAAAATACTGTGACTCCGTTCGCTCGTAATATCCAATATTTTCTGTAGAAATGTATGAAAGGTCAGCTTAGTATTAAAATTGTTCTCTGTGTTGACTAAAACCACATACAAACAAAAACATGAGTTCTGTTTTGCACAGAAACATGTTTGAAGTTTGCACATACATAAGCGTTACTCAAAGACACCCCCCAAAAAAAAAATTTCAAAGCATAAGGACCCACTTTATATTATGTGTCTTTATCTACTATGTGTTTAAGCATTTGATACTTATTATGTACTTACTAATAATTGATCTGTTGTCACACATTATAAATTTTTTTGTTTTGCATATATACAGTGAAATTATTTTTTTCACATAATTACAGGGTCAGCCATGATACAGCAAACATGGAACAGATAAGGTCAAGGGCCTTGCTCAAGGGCCCATCAGTGGTGTCTTGGCAGTGTTGGGGCTTGAACCCCCAACCATCTGGTCAGTAACCCAGAGCCTTAACCGCTGAGCCACCACTGCCCTCTATACAAATGCATGATGTTGCATTGCACTTACAGTTAGAGTAACGGCATTTAATTACATATGTTGTTACACTGTTAAACCTAACCCTAATCCTAAACCGAACCATGCCCCTAAAGCTACCCATACCTCAACCTCAGTAGCAGCTCATTTTAATCTTGTACTTATTCTATAACTAAATGTTTTCTGCAAAATTCTGACATTGTAATGTATGTATTTTAATGTTAGTACAAAGTAGATAAAGAAACTTAATGTAAAGTGGGACCAAAATTCTTAAATAAGATCCTTAATATTTCAACTGTTTCTTTTAGACAAAAAAGGGATTAAACAGAGAGACAATTGTGACCCCAGGTACGTCATATTTATCCCCTCTAGAGTTTCAGAAGAGATCTTTGCAAAGCCTCAAACTGTGCTCAGATTTACCCATATTTGCCAAGATACCAAATTCTGCAAAAAAAGTCCGTGATTTCAACATAAACGCAAACATTTCTCATCAAATTCTTCCAGGTACAAATTATCTGTGGTATGCTGTCTAAATTCATAGTATAGTTTAATGCTATCACTTTACGTCAACACTTGTCTAATTTCTGTCTATTTTTATTGCTGCTAAGGAATTTTAGAAGAAATATCTGAGACAAAGTTGATAACTGAATTAAACATAACTGAGTAATCCATTGTGTTTTGTGAGTGATGAAAACACAACTTCTGAGCATTTTTCCTCTGGGAGCAGATGTTGTTTTAGTCCATATATTTTTACTAATGTTCTTCTGAGTATTTTTTATATATATCAGAACTACAGTATAAGCACTGCTGATTACAGACTGTTATAACTGATTGTTACTGTCTGGTTTGGAGACTGGGCGCAGAGCAACAGTTGTGGACTTGGCTCTGATCAACTAATCATGAGCTTTGATTGCACAGCAGAGACTCTTTTTGCTTGCTCTCTCTCTCTCTCTCTCTCTCTCTCTCTCTCTCTCTCTCTCTCTCTCTGAGTAGGCAGAGTTGGCATGTGTGAGTGGGAGCAAATTATACGGTGTGAGTCTTTTCAATCATTTTCTTTTGCATTTGTTTGTAATACTTATGTTTGGCAAATCATTGCTGCTATAGGTATGAGAACGTTGTAGATCAGCGTGTGCTGATCAATATGACATTGTCCGAAACTACAATTAGTTTGGAAAAGTCATCCACGCAGAACACTGTTCAGTGGAAGAGTACAGTGTGGAAATAATTTCTGAAATTAGCTGGGTTTCCATCCAAAAATGTTTATGCATATTTTTTCATATTGTGCATAATAAATCCTGAATGGTAATGCTTGATGTGCATATAAACTTTAAAAATGTTCATCAAATTGAATGAGCTAGTAGGAGGTGGATTTTCTAGAGTTTTGCATTAGTTAAAATGTGCATTAAGGTGATGGAAACCATTTATTACAAAAACGATAATGTGTTTTGACCATCCGTGCACATGTTAAGAGTGTGCAATGGCTTGATGTATACAAAAGGTGAGACCTTGCCAAAAAATGTTTGGTGCATAGCTCTTGGTATTCGGAAGTGTTTAACCCACAGCTGGTCTTTAAAAAGGGTCCTCACAATCTGCCAGAACAGTTTTGAGGTCGGGTACTCTTAGGCTTATGTGCATCGCATCCATTTCAGCCCTTATTATATCAGATATCATATTTATTCTGCGATGTCTCCTGGCAGCATTTAATAAAACGAGGTACACTTGCTCCAATCCTGCAAATAAAACTCTCCCCGAAACAAGGAGGTCATTCAGCTGCTCCATCAACTCAAAGCAGGCTCCCTCAAGTTAATGTGCATGGGGTAGTGGATAGAAAATCTCAACACTTCATATTATCTTTAGTCAAATTGTATGAAATGAGCTTAAAAAATTGGAAACGTTTAGATGAAACCCAGCAATTGTTTTGCAGGGGATTGTGATTCTTTCACTCCAGTGTTGCCTTTAGTGCAACTATTGAAAAATATCACTCTATTAGATGTCCCAGCATTCATTAAAGATTAAATAAATGTAAGGCAATTGGCAATACATGGAAATGTCCCCTGTCAGGAAGATCTTTCTAGAGTACAGGTCACCACAACTGAAACATGTTGTATCCTTCAGGCAACAGGAACACATGATTCTGAAAAACAAGAATGTGTAATTTAATCTAGTTCTTAAGTTTATAATCAAAGGCTTTGATTATGTAATTTATACAACATTAGACACCATAAAATATTTTGGCTGAGGCAAGAGAGGAGAGAAAGGGAGGTGGCTCAGAGTGAGAGCACTAATGAGAGGTACAGACGAGGGTAAAGAACGATCACAGGCAATGAGTGAAGCGCCTAGTGATGTGACAAAGTTCAATGACTTCCCTCAAAGATTGTCATTCCAAAAATTAAAACAATGACAGTAGGTGTGATGTGGACAATGGGGAGGAAAGTTTTGGTGATAAGCAAAAAATAGCAGAAGAAAGCAATGAAATGGCAGCCGCTGATCTGGTTCATACTGTATGATGGTGGAGAAACTTACATAGTAGAGGACAAAAGTATTTTCAAAACGCTTGCAATAAAAAGGAAAACTGAGAGAAGGTGATTAAAAAAAAACAAAACAACAACAGCTACAAAAACCTGGAAATGATATGACTGGAATTGGTGCTTAAAATCAGACTCGGTGTGTTCAGTTTCACAGAAACAATCTGTTAGGACCGGTTACACTCTTTAAAAAATTAGGATGTTCTTAGAGACAAAAGGAATTTAAAGGGTGAAAGTGGAAGACTGTTTTCCAGTTTGGTAAATGTATGTAAATTCTGCTGACTCTAATGATGGAGACAGGAGTGGATGGATTTACAGACTAAAAATTTTAAGATTGAAGAAAATTGTTCAGAAGATGAAATTACAATTGCTAAATGATGAATTTAAAGTGGCTTGATTTGTTTCTTTTTGTTTTCAAGTATTTATGTATTGTTTTTTTCCTTGCAATTTTGTATCCATAAAATTAAATTACAAACAATAAGAGTAGAATACGATTCGGACCCTCAATATGAATGGTGAACATGATTGCAAGAAAAGGGCAATGCTATTTGAATTAATAAAACAAAAGAATATTGACATAATGCTGCTTCAGGAAACACATAGTGACATTCACAATGAAAATGGTTGGTTAATGGAATGGGAAGGAGAGATGACAATGAGAGTGCACTGAAAATCAATAGTGGTTTGAGTGCTACATTTAAAATACACAGAGGTGTCAAACAGGGCTGTGCTCTGTCAGGTATGTTCTATGCTTTATCTATTGAACTCTTGCTGGTTGAAATCCAAACTTGAGGGGTAGACAATACCACACTCTGGATTAAATTTAAAACAAACTGGTGTATTGGGTTTTGACTTTCACCTGTTTTTAACGGACTCAAGTAAGCTACAGAACATTGGATTAACATCATTCTATGAGTGAGTTTTTAAAGTTTGTGACAAGTTCAGAAAACTGTTCAAAAAGTTGGAAGGCACACCTTCACTGTGCTGGTTATTGCAAGAACCACTTGTTTACGAGTTCGGATGTCAATGTTTTTGAAGTAGAAATGATAAACAGATTGTTAAAGGTAAACAAATTTGGCTTGCTGTCTAGAAAGTTGGGGCTCGAGCCTGAAGCATGGCATGAGCTCTAAGATTAAAAATAAGAAAAAATAAGGATGAGTTGGGGTGTTGGAGAGATGCCTGAAGAATTGTCATGGGAGTGAGGAAAGCAGCTGATTATATGTGCCTGATTGACAACTTGACAAGGTCCTCTCGAACCTTCGTTCGGAACTCCATTTAATGGAGCTCGGGTAGATGTAACTTCTGAAGTCACACGTGGGTCTCTATTTTTGTAAGTGTGCAAAGCGCAGCTCTACGTGCAATATCCGTGCATTACGTCTTATCCAGTTTTTGCAAGAGCGTTCATTCTAAAAGCAGTTTTAGTGCCAGCGCAAAGAGTAAGTGGCCATGGGTGTGCTATCTGTGGGTGTGTACGTGCAAACTATGCGTGTATTGTATGGTAATGAAGTGGTGCAAAGCACAATTACCTATTTTTCCGAGCAATAGAGCATTGCTCTAAGATGTTTCAATACCTGTTTTCATCGCAAAGTCTAAATTCAGTTCCTACATTTGCAGTTTGGAGATTCCACCAGCAGGTGGTAATTAAGTCCATGTCCAAAAATATAGTAGATCATCAAATCATGTCCCTGGCAATCTCTGTTGTAGCCATTTATGAAACAAAAAGTTTTTTTGTTTTGTTTGTTTTTTCAAATATCTATGTCATGGTTTATTTTTCAATTATTTTTATTAATATGTTTTTATTTCCAATTGTATTTATGATCTAATTTGTTTTGCTATAAAGTGACTTTAAGTCACTGCAAAACGAACCAGTGGAAGAAGTTGGATAGAGAAATATTTTTGGATTTGGTAAGAGTTTTTGGACCACTTCATTGTTTTGATTATATTTTGTATGAAGTGCAATTTGAATATAGAAATATTTTGGTTTAATTTCTTTCGCATTTTAAAAAATGAATAAAATTTTTACCAATCAAAATCGACTGGTTGAAGTGAAGTGTGTGACGATACAATCATTGTTAATAATAGCCATGATTTGTGTGTTTGTAGATGAAAATGATGAATAATATTTACATTCTATACAATTTAACAGAGCCTTTATCCATATCCCGAACCACATTTGCCATGCTTCTACAAGTAGCATGTCACATTAAAGCTCAAAATAATGAAAGTCCATATATCTACTCTTCAGAGTCATTGCATACAGTCTATTTACACTAACAACTTCTTATGAATGTACTGTCTTTGTGTATATTGCTGGTGCTTGAGGGAATGGATTAAATTGCACTTGACCCAGCCTATTAGTGCCTTGTGTGCACAATTTCGCCAAACCCACTTGCGCCTGCACGAAAAATTTGAAACACAAGGTAACAAGTAACATCCTATTCACCTGACAAGTATATGTTCAAAATCGAAACATTTTTGTGGTTGTGATTCCTATGAAAAACACTGATAAAACAGTCTATCACCCAATAAACAACAGATACACCAGTTTTGAAGCAGAGTAGTTAGCTGTTCCCTTTACAAAAAGCTTCACTACGATGTTGCGCTGCTAAGCGCTACGGGGAACAGCTTTAGCTGTGAGCCGAGCTGAATAATGTATGGAACACGTCAATGAACATTGACCGGAATTTATAGCCTCGGCTGATGTAATCATTAGATGCACCTGAGGCCAGGCTATAAATGGATACGTCACCAGGTGTCGTCAGAAACTCTTTTTTCAAAGCGATTCTGTTTCTGTGTGTTTCACAAACCCTGTCAAAACTTTCTTTCCTCTGTTAGAAGTTAGAATCAGTTAGGCAGTGTGCAGTGAACATTTTTCTCTTCTGTTTAGAAAAAGAGAGAATGACTGAAAGCCGCAAACGGTGCGTGTTCCCCTCTTCTCGCTCTATAGCTGAAGAGGACACACATCAGTTTTTGCTCTGTTTGTTTGGGGGTAAGAGCACGCTGCTCTCGCGTTGCAGCAGGGCGGGTGCGAGCACTGCGATTTGCTTTAACAGGCAGAGAGTGTCGTGCTCGCCTCGCTTGCTTCCGGGAGTCAGCACTCACGAAAAAAAAAATAAATAATAGTTTGTGGGGCTCTTGCATGGATTTGGCTGAGGAGCAAGAGACGGGTTGATCCCTTTCTATCACTCTCTCCCCAAACCCAGCTGGTCCTTCACACATGATCTCGTCGCTTCTTCGGATCATGAGGTGGATCGCGATTCTCTTCCCGCCTCCGAGCTTTCCGTCCGCGATAAAAAATCTACGGAGGAATTGCTCGATGTTGTTACTCGTGCGGTTGCCAGATTGGACTGGCCACGCGAAAAGAGACCCCCAAACGCTCCAAATTAGGGGATATATTTTATCTTCCAGTCTAAGAAAGGGAACGCCTCATGGGTCCCTTCCCTTCTTTGATAACCTCCATGAAGAGCTTTTTCGCTCATGGAGAACCCCTAAAAAAAAAAAAAAATATATATATATATATATATATATATATATATATATATATATATATATATATATATTTTTTTTTTCTTCCCATGGTTCGCATACCCTCGACGTCATTATATTCGACTATCGTGGGTGCTGAGGCACGGCGGTATTCAGTGATGCCGCCGGTCGAAGAGACGCTTGCGGGCTATCTCTCGCCGGGCTCGGCATCGTCACTTAAGAAGCCCTCTCTCCCCTCAAAGCCTTGTAGGACAAACTCCACTTTAGTGGGAAGGGCTTATCAACAGCAGGTCAGGCTGGTGCTGCTCTGCACACTATGCTGTTTTACAGGCGTACCAGGCTGACCCCCTGGACGACCTGAGTGTGGGTTCTGCGCTTGACGAGCAAGCCGCAGAACCGCCTCAGTCCTGACTGAAGGGAGGCTCAAAAGCAAAGCGTGGCGAGTCGTGCTCCTCCTCCCAGGGATTGGGGACAGTCTCGCTGCCCTCGCCAGCCCCCAAAGCAAGACCCAAGAGAAAACCCTGACGGTCTTGCACCTAGATTAGGGGGTAGCTCCCCTCGGGACGGGGCGCGTGCTTCACTTCACCCCTCCCGGTACCCCCTCGAAGCCCCTCCATTCCCGCCACCTCTTGGTGTTTCGGGTTGCAGAGGCTTCCATCAAAATTGGGTGTTTTCGCTGTTCCTGCATTTTATTCAGGACGCGAAACACCCGACAACCCCTCAACAGGAAGTGTTAAAATATAATACCCATCTCAGAGATCCTGGCAGCGTGGAAACTCCTGCCGGATATATTCTTTTCTGTGGGTCTTATAAGGGCGTCAGGATTTAATTCACTCGCCGCTTTTCCGTGTTTCAACGGCGTGTTCTCACTACCGTAAACCGGATTTCTTTTTTTGTAAAAACAAAAACTCAATCTCCTGGTTAAAGGGGCCATGGTATGTGTTCCCCTTCCAGAGAGAGAGTTAGGTTATTACACTAAATACTTCCCGTTACCCATGGAGGGTGAGGGGTGGCGTCTGGCTTAGATCTTAAAGCTTGAACTACCCGTGGGTGTTCAAGTCCAAGATGATGCCTGTCAAGACGGTCGTGTCTCAAGCCCTACAACTCGTTTGGCTGGTCACCATCGATCTTATGACGCAATTCTATACTTCATTTAGAAGTTCTGCCACAACATGGAAAGTTCCTGAGGTTCACTTCCGGGGGCGAAGCCTTCCAGGGTCAGGTTCTTTCACCCAGCCTAGCCCTTTTTACCCGCACATTCACAATGCAAGATGTAGTGCTGGCTCCTTGCGACTCCGGGGCATCTGCATTCTGAATTATGTAGACGACTGGCTGATCCTAGCGCAGTTCCAGGAACTGGCAGTTCAGCACAGGGACATCATCTTAGCTCATCTGTTTCTCTGGAGTTGAGGCTCAACGGCAAGAAAAGCATCCTCTCTCCCACTCAGAACACTGTCAATCGGGGCAACATATGGAGTTCAATCACAATGCGGGCACAACTGTCTCCCGCTAGTATTGAGTCCATTCAGATCACCCTGAGCAAAGTCAGGCTAGGTCAAGGTTGCACTGTTATCAGTATCAACTATTTCCAGGTCTCAGGGCGAACGCGTCCACGGTGATCCCTCTGGACCTTCTGCTCATGAGACCGTTTTTTGTTGTGGCCAAAAGCCAGGGGATTTCTTCCAAGGGCCAAAACTCCTAGGCTAAATAGGGTTACGTGCCTCAGGCTTCGTTCCCTTTCTATGTGGTTCAGACCCCGGTTTTCTGCCTTGGGTCCCACTCTAGGTGCGTCTTGTTGTCGCAGGCTGCTAATGACAGACGCCTCCCTGATGGGCGGGGTAGCGGCCTTAAGTGGTCGTCCAGCTTAAGGGGATAGGAGGGTCGTCAGCTCGGTTTTCACAGTCTCTGTCTCGGGTTGATGGCTGTATTTCTGGCCCTGAAATACCTCCTCCTGAGGCTGCCATGTCTTGGTGCGGGTGGACAATACAGCGGTAGCCTCTTACATAAATCATCAAGGAGACCCACGTTCTTGTCAGCTGTATTTCTGACACGTTGGGTTCTCCTTAGGGCCCAGGGCAAGCTCCTGTCACTCAGGTCAGTTATATCCCTGGATGCCCGTATATGGGAGCAGATTTACGGTCCAGACAGAAAATACCAACGGGGGAGTTAAGAACTCCACCCTAAGGTAGTAGCTGCTCAGAGTTCGCTGGCCGAACAGGGCTTGGTTCTCGGAGCTAATCTCTTCCCTCAACGGCTCCCTCTCAGGCACAGGGCAATATTTCATCCCTGCCCCAAATTGTGGAATCTTTCATGTTTGGCCCCTAAGGGTACCAACTGAGGGACACAGGGCTCTCTCCTGAGGTTATCGAGACCTTCTTAAATGCCGGGCTTTTTCCACTTGGAACAAGTTTGGGTGAGATCTTAGGGCAGAAGAGGACCTCTTCGCCTCTATGAATAGTGCAATGTCTCCCCCTTGGGTCTGGAAGTTAAGTCACATACATGACCCACAGCGCATCTGTATGCGTTTCTTTCCCCGGTTTCCCGCTGCGCTGGCCGAACAGGATATGGTTCTCGGAGTTAATATCTCTCCTCTACGGTTCGCCTTGGTCGATTCCGAACAGGGAGGACCTTCTTTCTCAGGCTCAGGGGACATATTCATCCCCGGCCCGAATTGTGAAACCTTTCATGCTTGGAGGTTCGCAGGGCTTTCTCCTGAGGTTATCGAGACCATTTCAAGTGCTAGGGCTCCCTCCACTTGGAACTGATCTGGGTAGATTTTACTGGGCAGAAGAGGACCTCTTCGCCTATGTTGATAGCGCAATGTCTCCTCTACTTCTCCCTGAGTCAGTAACCCCGGGGGGGCTGATCGTGGTGGCGCATACATGGCACTAATGTGCCTGAATGCGTTTCCTTCTAATAAGTTCATACTACAGAACCAGCTAACTGCCAGTTTGCTTCAGTTTTGGAGTCTCTGTAGAAAGAACTGTCAGCGGGCACTTGCCTCACCACTGCCAGGTTCTATGTGGCCTCCACTTCGGTTTGCCACGCCTCGGTGGGCAGGTGGGCATCCTTGCTAGGACCTCTTCATAGGGTAAGACCCCCCTTTTTAAAACCTCTAGAGTCAGCGTTTGGTAGACTTCTGACTCTCAAGATGGTTTTTCATATGGCAATTACGTCTCTAAGGAGACTTGGGTACCTACAGGCTCTGTCTCTTTTGCCGGCCTGTTTTGAGTTGCCCCAGGTAGGACCAAAAGCATTCTTTGCACCCTCACCCCGACTACCTGCCCAAGGTGCCTTTCTTTAAGCCTTCTGCTCCCTGCCGTTTGTAATGCCGGAGCAGCTAAAGACTACTCAGACTTTGTCCAGTCTGTGCCCTTCAGAATTATGTCCACCGCATTTGCTAGTGGCGTAAAGTCAGGGCAGCAGTTCTTCACTTTGAAGCCGTGACCGGGTTGTCACTTTGGGTGAGGGACCTTACTGCCCTGGCCTACGAGGCGCGCGGTCAAGCTTCGCCAGTAGGTTTTAGGGCACACTCTACCAGAGGGCTCTCCTCCTCTAAAGCCTTGGCTAGAGGTCTCCCTCTGCAGCAAGTTTGTGGTGCGGCAGGTTGGTCCTCTCCGGGCACATTCATTAAACTTTTATAGTTTGGATGTTCTTGCCACTCTGGGCTCTTACGCCCTTGAGTTGACACCGAAAAAGTTTGTGGTGCGGCAGGTTGGTACTCTCCGCACACATTAATCAAATTTTATGGTTTAGATGCTTTGCTACTCCGGACTCTTATGTCCTTGAGTCGACATCTCAGCCCATGCCTAAACAAGTTTGTGATGCGGCAGGCTGGTCCTCTCCGCTCACATTCATCAGTTTTTATGACAAGTTTTTGTTGCGATAGGGTTCTCTTCGCACACATTCATCGAACTTTATGGGTTAGATGCTTTGCTACTCTGGGCTGTTATGCCCTTGAGTCGACATCTCAGCTCATGCCTGAACAAGTTTGAGATGTGGCAGGCTGGTCCTCTCCGCTCACATTCATCAGTTTTTATGACAAGTTTGTGTTGCGATAGGGTTCTCTTCGCACACATTCATCGAACTTTATGGGTTAGATGCTTTGCTACTCCGGGCTCTTATGCCCTTGAGTCGACATCTCAGCTCATGCCTGAACAAGTTTGTGATGTGGCAGGCTGGTCCTCTCCGCACACATTCATCAAAATTGAATGGTTTAGATGTTTATGCTACTCCGGGCTCTTATGCCCTTGAGTCGACATCTGAAGCTCATGTCTGAGACCTCTCACGTTTTTGTGAGTACACTGCACAACCGTAGGGGTCCGGACAGCCCCAAGTGCGGCGGCGTGGGTATTGCGTTCCCCGTAGCGCTTAGCAGCGCAACATCGTAGTGACGCTTTTTGTAAAGAGAACATCTCGGGTTACATGTGTAACCCTTGTTCCCTGAAAAAAGCGGAACGAGATGTTGCGCTGCTTTGCCGCACTGGGACGTCCCAGGACTGCTCTTCAAAAAGAAGTATCTGACGACACCTGGTGACGTATCCATTTATAGCCTGGCCTCAGGTGCATTTAATGATTACATCAGCCGAGGCTATAAATTCCGGTCAATGTTCATTGACGTGTTCCACACATTATTCAGCTCGGCTCACAGCTAAAGTTGTTCCCCGTAGCGCTTAGCAGCGCAACATCTCGTTCCGCTTTTTTCAGGGAACAAGGGTTACACATGTAACCCGAGACGTTTTAAGTGGAAAAAAATAAAATAAATAAAAAACCTTGTCAGTATTACACTTTTGTATTTGACAAATCAAAAATGTAACAAGCAAAAGCATTTGTTGTCATATTTTAGCATAGTTTTGAATAAGATATGTACTGTATATCAAATTAAGCTTAAGTCTTCCTCTGGCACCGGATTGACATTCAGTTCACAAAATCCTCTAATAAAAGTGAATCCTCATGACACGATTATTATTCATTTTAGTGAGAGAATTGTGTGAGCCACAAAATTGACACCAACTCGTCATAAATAATTCTTCTTCAATAATTACTACTTAAAAACACATTGCAGCTATAATATAGCAATTATTTGGCTATTTACCTGCTCTCTTGTAATTTTTTTCCCCAAATAGCTATTTTGCACTGTTTAGTTTTCACAACAAAATAGACTTAGTAAGTGCACAATACCCAGTGAAAGAACATTACATGCAAAATGGCACCAGTGCAACCAAAATAATTTATGAGTTGCTCTATCCATATCACACAGTATGATATGTATAAATTAGTTCTTGTAATTTTTTCACACTCATAATCACTTGTAATCTCAAGAAGAGTGTTGAATGATTGTAACCCAAGTGGTAACTATGATAACATAGTCTTGCTGTGCTCTGTTTCTGTGAAAGTATGGTGGCCAGTGAGTAGGGGAAGGGGGGTTTTGGGGTCATGAGTTTGTGGGAGTGTGGGCTTGGGGGTTTTCAATATTTTCATTTGGTGCTGATTTGATTTAAATTACTTTTTAGACATTGCCTTGTGGATTTCTCATTAAACGTCAGCTTTGATCAATTGCAGAATTGAAGGAGGGTCGTCATTATAGATCAGTAGAGTTAAGAAGGACTAATAATAAAAAGTAATCTGCCTCCACTTTCTGAGGTCAAAGAAAGTGAGAAAAGAGAGGAATTGTTGGTTTAAAGCTAAAGTATGTAATATCCGCGGCACTCACATAACCAACTGGAATTGATTTGTTTTCCAACAGGTTTCCTGAATATACCCCCATCTGCCATTGGTCAAAAAACAAACAACACAGATAGCCCCACTCCAAACTCATGCCATTGGTTGAGCTAATGTTGATGGGTCAGGTTGGCTGGGTTGCTCAAACAAACAGAGCAAATTTTTGATAGTGCCACATAGCCACACAATTTACACTTCTCAGGGATATCAACATGGAAGATGGATAGATGATATATATATATATATATATATATATATACACACACTGGTAGCCAAAAGTTTGGAATAATTAAAAAATTAAAGTGTATTTTTCATAATAATGTACAGATTTAGCTGTTTCTGAAGGAAATTGGTATTTTAATTCACCAAAGTGGCATTCAACTGATCACAAAGTCAGGACATTACTGATGTATAAAAACAACACCATCACTATTTGAAAAAAGTCATTTTTGATCAAATCTAGAAAGGCCCCATTTCCAGCAGCCATCACTCCAACACCTTATCCTTGAGTAATCATGCTAAATTGCTAATTTGGTACAAGAAAATCACTTGCCATTATGTCAAACACAGTTGAAAGCTATTTGGTGTGTTAAATTAAGCTTAACATTGTCTTTGTGTTAGTTTTTGAGTTGCCACAGTATGCAACAGTCTGGCATATCTTAAGGTCAATATTAGGTTAAAAAAAATGGCAACAGCTTTCTCTAGAAACTCATCAGTCAATCATTGTTTTGAGGAATGAAGGCTATACAATGCTTGAAATTGCCAAAAACTGAAGATTTCATATAAAGGAGTACACTAGAGTCTTCAAAGACTGTAGTGTGCACACAACTGCTCCAGAAGCAGGTGAAAACCTGGCCAGCAGGAGCCATCTCTGTTCTTCAGGACTGCTTTGAGTGTACAGACTGGCACATGTTCAGGGAGGCTGCAACATATGGCATACAACATCAGTTGCCTGTGACAAAGATACCTCCCTTCCAGATACGCTGAACTACTTATACCACCACCACACTGAGCACTGGGGCCCCCCAGGACTGTTTGCTCAGTCCACTGCTGTTCACTCTGCTGACTCACAAATGTGCAGCAATGCACAGCTCGAACCACATCATTAAGTTCGCCGATGACACGACCATGGTGGGTCTCATCAGCAAGAACGATGAGTCAGCAGACAGAGAGGAGGTTCAGCGGCTAACGGACTGGTGTAGAGCCAACAACCTGTCTCTGAATGTGGACAAAACAAAAGAGATGGTTGTTGACTTTAGGAGAGCACAAAGTGACGGCTCTCTGCTTAACATCGAAGCCTCCTCTGTGGAGATCGTCAAGAGCACCAAATTCCTTGGTTTTCACCTGGCAGAGAACCTTACCTGGTCCCTCAACACCAGCTCTATTACCAAGAAAGCCCAGCAGCGTCTCTACTTTCTTCGAGGAAAGCCCATCTCTATTGACAGCATCCTGAGCAGCTGCATCACTGCCTGGTTTGGGACTTGCACCGTTTCGGACCGTAAAGCCCTGCAGAGGATAGTAAGGACAGCTGAGAAGATCATTGGGGTCTCTCTTCCCTCCATCAAAGACATTTACAAAAAACACTGCATCTGCAAAGCAACCAGCATTGTGGATGGTCCCACACACCCCTCACACAAACTCTTCACCCTCCTGCCGTCTGGCAAGAGGTACCGAAGGATTCAGGCCTCACGGTCAGACTGTGTAACAGCTTCTTCCACAAAGCCATTAGACTCCTCAATACTCAGAGACTGAACTGACACACACACATGTGTCCTGAGTTGCACTTTAATTATTGTCACTTTATACCTGGCTGCTACCTCAATAACTGCTATGTGCACAGAACACTCATCTCATAGTATGTTTTGTTTACATGTGGCATTTTTAGAAACTGTCATCTTTTTGCACTACTGTGTACTGGTCGGCGCTGCGCTGTCTCTCACTGTGCCTATTGTCCTGTTAATTTTTTGTAATTTATTGTACTGTCCCGTACTTTTTGCACACGTTTGCACGTGCACTTTATATAGGTATGTTATATAGTCTGTGTAGTCTCATGTGGTTCTGTGTTTGTCCTATGTTGTTTTATGTAGCAAAATGGTCCTGGAGGAACGTTGTCTCGTTTCATTGTGTACTGTACTAACTGTATATGGTTGAACAACAATAAAAACCACTTGACTTGACAAAGGACAACTGGCTCTAACAAGAACATAAAGAGATGTGGAAGGCCCAGATATACAAGTAAACAAGAGGATAGTACATCAGAGTCTCAAGTTTGAGAAATTGACACCTCACATGTCCTCAGCTGACAGCTTCATTGAATTATACCTGCTCAACACCAGTTTCATGTACTGTAAAGAGAAGACTCAGGGGTGCAGGCCTTATGGGAAGAATTGCAAAGAAAAGGCCACTTTTGAAACATTAAACATTAAAAAGAAAAGGTTAGAGTGGACAAAGAAACAGACATTGGAAAACAGATAATTGGAAAAGAGTGTTATGGATCTTAAACCCATTGAGCTTTTGTGGGATCACCTAGACTGTAAGGTGCGTGAGAAGTGCCCAACAAGACAGCCACATCTATGGAAAGTGCAACGATTCATTTGGGTGATGCCTAGCCTCGGGGCAAGTACGCACCTCTATTTCAAGCGTGGGGTGAAGTATCTGAACAAACTGACAGCTAGACTGCCAAGGATCTGCAAAGCTTTCATTGTTGCATGTGGAGGATTATATATATATATATATTTTTTTTGCTTTTCCTTTTCTCCCCAATTTGGCATACCCATTTCCCACTCTTCTCCGCTATCCACATTCAGCTTAACATGCACCCCACTGAGAGCGAGAACCACTTATCATGACTACGAGGAGTTACCCCATGTGTCTCTACCATCCCTAGCAATCAGGCCAATTTGGTTGCTTAGGAGACCTGTCAGGATTCACTCCGCACAACCTGGATACAAACTTGCGACTCCAGGGGTGGTAGTCAGCATCAATACATGCTGAGATACCCAGCTCCCCTCGTGGAGGATTTTTTGACTTATTTCTCTTCCTTTTTTGTTACATTCTTTTTCTTTTCACTTATTGTCCTATTTATCTTCTTTCGTTCCTAGTTTCATTCCTTACCTACAATCACAACTGCATGAATTATATGGAGAACTAGGTTGTTTCCCTTCCTAATTTTCATGGATGGATGGATGGATGGATGGATGGATGGATGGATGGATGGATGGATGGATGGATGGATGGATGGATGGATGGATGGATGGATGGATGGATGGATAGATAGATAGATAGATAGATAGATAGATAGATAGATAGATAGATAGATAGATAGATAGATAAAATGACTTGCAATTGATTTCTTGCCTCAGAGAATAAGATAATTATATAAGCCCTGGGCACATTGATGAACACATCCTACTGCTTATAAAATTGCCTCCAGTCGTATTGAAGGCACAAAATGCTACATTAACTTTCATTGCTTGATTATTATGTTCAGGCAAGAATTTGTTAACTTAAATAGTTGGAAAGATTTTTGTGTCTAATATTTGCCCCAGAAGACAGTTAGAGGAAAGTGTAATTATTAATAATTGCACAGGGACATAGTGTATTTTTCAATTGTGGTGCCAATAAAGTGAGGTACCAGAATAATTTGTATGTAAATGAGTTCAGACATGATCTAATAAAAATGCATCAGCAAGTCATGCATGTTTGAAAAAGCAGGTCATACAGGGGGAGCACAGCAATTTAGAGATCCATCATCAACATCCCCTGCAATAACATATAAGTATCAAAGGAATCAGGTGCACGTTAAAAGGAGATCAGACCAACGATTCATCTGGGTGATGCCTAGCCTGGGGGCAAGTACGCACCTTTATTTCAATTTTCTATTCTCGATTCTATTTTCAATTAGAATTTAATACATTTTAGTACAAAAAGTAGAATAGCACATTACATTACTGACTTTCAAATAAGTTAATTATTTGTAATTACTTAGGTTACATATATTCCTATAATAATTTAATTTATGTATAAAACATTGAAACATTAATTATGTTAATATGTACATCTGCGTTTTTTGACAGGTGAAAGGTGTATGTCCCCTAACGAGTCAATGAACAACGAAGAAATATAAACAATATTTTGAATTCCTTGAAGGAAAAACAAAAGTGTTTTTGAAAGTAACTTAAAAGTAATTAGTAACACTACAACATTTCTGATTAAGTAATCAGTAAACCTGAGATTATGTAACAAATGCAAGATGAGTTTATTTAATTTCTAATGGCTCTTTATCTAAAGCTTAATCCTTGAAATTACTGGAAATGCTATTTTACACAACCAATAATTTTAAACAATAAGTTCTGTTTTATCCTAGACAAGAAGGAAAAGAAAGAAAAACTGTATCTCTGTTGATAATTTATTGTTTATTAAATGCTGAAAGATCTAAAACGCTCTTAAAATCCCTGCGGGATTCATGTGTGGATATGATGCCTTGCTTTTCACTTTCTTCACTTTTTCAGATATTTACCAACTGTGTATTGTAATTTGCTCCCAGCCAGGACAACCATATGGTTTGCTCACACTTTTTAGAGAGATCTCCCACTCAATTTTGCTTTTCAGCTTCTTGTTTTTCTATCTGTTATAAAAATCCAGATGAATTTTAATGAGTTATGGAACCATGCCTTGTAGAACTCATGTTTGAATATGGCTTCCTGCTTTATTAGAGGCAAACCATGGATCTCAGGACACCCTGTGAATCAGAGTCAATAATAAGAAGTTGAATTCTTATGTTAAAACACCATCCATGGTAATAAGGAGAAACCCTATCTTGACACATAGTTGAGCACTGGTCCATTGTTGAATCGAAGACTTATTTTTAGCCCTGGTTTTAATTTTAAAGCTGTACTACAAACACATAAACCTTTGCTTGGTGTCACTGATTTACGACTTGGTGACTTATAACAAATATTTATTTAACCTTTTTTGGTTTCTTTTGCTATATTGAAGCAGCACACTTTTGCACAATGTGATAGGAGTGGGGTCTGTACAGAAAAACCCAGATTTTGGGTCTGCTAGAGCCCTCCAGCATGACACCAAAAATGAAAGAAATGTGAATATGAAAAAATTTGAAGAAATGCTGACATCATTTATGCAACCTCAAATTACTTTTTTACTGTATAACACATAAGTATATGTTAAGCAGAATGTTAGAGGCTGACAGCTTCAGTCACCATTGTGTTTCATGCATCTTTTTTCCATTCATTGATAGTAAATGGTGACTGAGGCTGACATGTTGTCTAATTGTATTTTTTGTGTTTCAGAATTATTTTTAAATTTTGTTTGTGAACTATCCATTTATCATCCAGATAGCCGCACAACTGTCTATCACAGCTTCAATTTCTGAATTCTTGTCTGAGCGGTCAGGTTGAAATCACTGATAAATCACCACTGATGCTTCATGACAATTCAGTCATTAGTTGACTCTTTGGGGAAGCCCATAAGATGTAAGTTCGTTTAAAAAAGCAGGTGAAAGTCACTAGCCTGCAGTGTGGAGAATGGCTTTCTGAGATGGGGTATGGATCGAATATTTATTTATGATTTTAAATGGGTGTTGCTCTGAACCCAGCTACTGAACTCATAAACCAGTCCGGCAGTGCTGGCCTTTACTCTACCCTAAATACCCTACGGAACATCTCATTCCCTCCATCAGGGAACGGAGGTTACATCTGTAACTAGACGTTCCCAGTTGTGTCGAAGAAGCGACCCTAGGGGTCCAATTTAAATTACGCCATGCACTGAGCCGTGTACGTGTACTGCTGACACAGGAGCGGGCAGGTATTTTATGTGCCTAAGCGACCAGCTGTGCCAAGTTGCATGTAAAATCGTCAAAGCCTTCTGGTTCTTTACCCTCGACAGGGGGGAACAAGGCGACGTGCCAAGCATGTCTTTTCATATCAGTGCCTTTTCTCTCTCTATATTTCTCGCGTAGAGAGAGAAAAGGCACGGTGGTAGATCCTACCTCATTCGGAGGGAGGAGTTGATACAAACACGGCGACCGGGAGTCCGTGAGGACTGCCCAAGGGAGACGCAGGTCCGCTCACAAGCGGAAAATACACACAGGGGAAAAATCCACGTGGGAGCCCGCCCTGTGGAACACCTATTAAAGTACAGGGTAAATTGAGTACCTGCATTGGTCTTGGTCGGCGAATTCCTCGGCTGAATTCGTGGACCAGAGGGCTAGGGAGGAGTCATCCAGAGAGCCAAGTTCGTGGGATATCCTGGGGTAAAGGCTAACTGTATTACCTCAGTGGAGGGAAAGGGCGCTATGTGCAAGCGGTCCACCTGGTCAGTTTGTCAGCATCTGCCGAGTTCTACCGGCTCGGACCTGAGAAAACACGGGACGAAACCGTGAGATTGTAAAATCTCGCAACGGTATTGGGTGCTGACCAACCCGCTGCTCTGCATATGTCTGCTAGGGAGGTGCCCCTGGCCAGTGCCCATGAGGACGCAACACTTCTTGTTGAGTGCGATAGACCAACGTAATGGCGTCTACTACCCAGTGGGAAAGCCTCTGTTTGGAGACAGCGTTCCCTTTCCGCTGTCCACCAAATCAGACAAAGAGCTGCTCAGAACCTCTAAAGCTCTGCGTGCGGTTCAAGTAGATACGCAAAGTACGTACCGGACACAGCAACGAAGGGGCTGGGCCTGCCTCCTCCCGGGCAGCGCTTAGGTTCACTACCTAGTCCCTGAAGGGAGAGGATCACGTGAGTGTCTGCCAGACCGAATTCCAGGCAGGTGTCGCTGACGGAGAATGCTTGCAGGTCCCCGACCCTTTTGATGGAGGTGAGCGCGATCAGGAGGGAAGTCTTCAAGGAGAGTCTGACTGATTCTAGCGGCTCGAAGGGGGGGTCTCTGAAGGGCCGAGAGGACCCCTGAGAGATCCCAGGAGGGGAACAGGCTCGGCCGGGAGGGATTTAACCTACGGGCGCCTCTTACACCTTACACCTTACAGTTTTTCTTACACCTTCAAGGTGGAGGGGGACAGCCTCCCCTCCAAACTCTCCTGCAGGAACTGACCTAACTGCGCACCTCTGTGAGTCTTCAACACCAATTTGTGAACAAGCACCACTTCAGGGCATAAAGTTGCCTGGTAGAAGGGGCTCTGGCTTGGTTGATCGTGTCTACGACAGCAGGTGGTAGATCAGCTAGATCTTCCGCATCCCATCCAGGGGCTAGACATAGAGGTTCCAGATGTCTGGGTGTGGATGCCAGACCATGCCCTGTCACTGAGAAAGAAGGTCCTTCCTCAGGGGGATTTGCCAGGGAGGGACTGTCGCGAGGAGTATGAGATCCGATTCAGCTGGACCAACTGGGGGTGAAGCCTCCACTCTCCACTGGGCAAGCGTTGTTGTGATAGAGGTACGCTACCCTGTTGAGGTTGCCCGGTATGTGAGTGGCATGACTTGAGTCGCTGCTGGCTCCAAAGGAGGAGACGATGGGCGAGCTGTGACATGTGACGGGAGCATACACTGCCTTGTCGATTTATGGACGCTACCGTGGTGGCGGCAGATGGGGGTGATGACACACTGTGCGTGCCGTGCCGCCATGCTCGTCTCGGGACTCGAGTCTGGAGCCAGTGCTGAATTTGTCTCATATGCATCAACCCCAGCAGCGTGACCACCGCGGAGGATGCCATATGCCTCAGGAGCCTCTGGAAATGTTTTAAGGGGACCGTCGTGCCCTGAACGAGGTGAAGCACTTACTGCACGCTCGTTGGCGAGGCAATATTGAGACGTGCAAGTACGCATCCTTCAGGTCTACCACTGCGAACCAACCTAGATGCCGTACGCAAGTTAGAATGTGTCTTTGCGTGAGCATTTTGAATGGGAGTTTGTGCAACGCCCAGTTGAAAACTAGCAAGTCCAAGATCGGTAGTAAGCCGCCACCTTTCTTGGATACGATAAAGTAAGGGCTGTAGAAACCCTTCTTCATCTCGTTTGGAGGGACAGGCTCTATCGCGTTCTTGAGTAAGAGTCGCGATTTCAGCCATGTACTGCAAACTGAATTGCATAACCAAGTCGAAGGCTGTAGGGAGGATGGAGGGTTCCAGTCCAGCCCCACACTAATGGCGACCCAGGCCAGCATGTCGGACATCTGGGCGTCAGCCTCCGACTGGGCATGCTGGTCTGAAGGCGAGTCATCCACGTCAGACGCCGGACCACTCTCCTATGCAGCAGCGAGCTCATCTGGCTCGGGGGACTCAAGAGGATAGGCAGGCTGGACGTGAGGTGAGCCGCTGTTTCCTCGAGCCCGGATGGAAGTCAACGAGTGTGTCGGGGGGTGGGTGGTTCGCGGGGGCGTACGCGTTGAAACCGCGTCTGCTGCCATCCCCAAATCGCCTCCATCGCCAGCTGGGTCGTCCTCAATCCCGTGGGAAGAAAGAGCGACGCAGGGGGCGGCTGGAGTTGCGTTCCTTCTGAGGAAGGAAAGCCGCAACCGCAACTTTGCCATGGTCATGTTTTCGCAATGATATGACGCTGCAAAATCTCGCTGCTGATATGCGCTGATAGATCCAACAGCAATCGCTCAGAGATAGGAGGCACAGTGTGTGACTCGCAGCTCGCTGCATACATAACCAGTCGGCTCCGAAGAAAATTTCTGAATGAAACAGACGCATTTCCCTCCCTTTATACCCGTATGTCCGGGGGCAGAAATTCTGTCTGCCAATTTCTCATTGGCCTTTTCTCATAGATCAGAGATGCAAATGGCTCTCAAGAGAGACCCCTAGTGTCGCTTCTTCGACACAACGTTGAAGTGAGTGACAGACGGGGAAAGTTTGTTAAAGATGCAATGATTAAATTTTAACTTTTCAAATTTAATGTGTTCTTGACCAAATTAACGAATAGAACTATTCTGCTTCTCCAAACTCACGCTTGTCACTCATCCATAATTTTAGTTCTTTAATCTTTCCATTCTGTCTAAATTATGGATTATGATTATTTGTACTGCAACCTCTGAAAGCATTTAAAAATTTGTAAAATTTTAAAACATTGAGAACTGGCACGACTTCCATCTAGTGCAAGTTTCCATAGGAAAACAATAGAAAAACAGTGCGATCAGGCATATGTGAACAAACCCTTAGACAACTGATAGCCTTACATGGGCCATTGAAAATTTCAAATAACTGCCAATGGAATAGGTCTGATATACAGTATGAAGAAATTATGGCAAAGGAAGGGAGCAAGGAAGAAAGGTAGGTTTTTCTTTTTCTTTTTTCTTTTAAACATGGATAATCGAATATGCAGAATCATTAATACTTCACATCGCTGCTTGATATTATTCTTCAAACAAAGGAAGCATAATTGTTAAGGATATAAGTGATCAATCACACACACCACCTATATGACCAATGAGCCAATCTTTGTGACTTATGATCTGTGTGATTGTGGTATGTGATTATGTGACCTGTTAATCTCTTCATGCGTACATATCATAAATATAAAAAGCTCACTTTAACATCATATAAAGACACACTATTTATACTGAAGCCTCATATATCAATGTTAAAGGGATAGTTCACCCAAAAATAACAATTATATAATAATTTACTCACCCTAAAGCCATCCTAGATGTGTATGACTTTCTTTTTTCTGCTGAACACAAACAAAGATTTTTACATAAAAATTTCAGCACTGTAGGTCCTCACAATGCAAGTGAATGGGTTCCAAAATGTTGAAGCTCCAATAGGACATAAAGGCTCAGTTAGTTTTTACAAATCTAAAGTTTTACTTCTAAAGAAATGAATTGTAATTTTTTAATATATGTATAAAATCATGAAGACTCCATTCATATTAGTAACTTTATAAAAGTTTTATTCTACATGGAGAAGGTCCACACATGGGGCTGCCATATTAGAATTACATGGCCAGCCTAATACTACTCGCTAATTCTCATTAACTGTAATGTTATTACACTTTGACTCATGTATTAAATTAATCATGGCTGACTCTGAATAGTGAATTTCTACAATGATATTGGTAATTGAAAACCATTGTGTTTGAACGATGCTGTATCCACACCGCTAGTTGTCAGTGTTAAGTCCAAGGCCTCATATTCAATAAATGGTAACACTTTAGAATAATGGTCCGTAGTTAACAAGTAGCTATGCAGGAAGTAATAGGTAGTACTGCATTAACACCGAACTTAATACTATTAACTAATATGGAAGCAATATTAACTAAGCAGTAAGTAATAGGTAATTTAGTACAAAGGTAGTTCCTTGGTAGGTATTTGATTATTACTAAAAAAATATATCCTCATTGAGAACTACTTGTGAACTAAGAAATAATAACCAATTAATTACTAATCACAAAAGTAACATGTCTAAAAGTGAACAATTGTCGGGGTATGGTCATCATGGTCATAACATTTCAGAAGCATGTGCCTCAATTGGGTTCTTTGTGGAAACCAGTTTATGAATATTATCTCCCCCCAAATACATTAGCTACAGGTTGAGATTGTGACTACTACTCTTGCCAAAGGATGGACATATGTTCTCTGTTTATTTCAAACTTAAACATGGAATAATACTAATAATGATATATTTTTTTTAAATGTTAAATAATTAGGAAGTGATGTTGACACTCTCATGATTGGATTAGTTCACTATCATGAGCTCTATTGAGTGTCAGTTCAATATATCTCAGACTCCAAAGACCTACCTTTATGTTACAGTAGCTGCCTGAGGAGGACTTCTCTTTAGGATATGAATATAAACATTGATGTTCTCTTGTCAAAAACAATTTGCATCTTTAATGAAGAAATTGGCTGCATTTATGTTGCGATAAGCGCAAAACCACATCTTCCAGATGACAGTGTTTGTTATAGTGCCTCACAGAACCTGTACAGTATGAGTCAAATATAAAATTAAATAACTTGGGTAACACTTTAGAATAATGGTCCGTAGTTAACAAGTAGCTATGCAGGAAGTAATAGGTAGTACTGCATTATTCACAAGTAGTTCTCAATGAGGATATATTTCTTTAGTAATAATCAAATACCTACCAAGGAACTACCTTTGTACTAAATTACCTATTACTTACTGCTTAGTTAATATTGCTTCCATATTAGTTAATAGTATTAAGTTCGGTGTTAATGCAGTACTACCTATTACTTCCTGCATAGCTACTTGTTAACTACGGACCATTATTCTAAAGTGTTACCCAATAAATTACTGATTGCACTTTTAAGTCCTTTTTTTACTATCAATCTCCACTTTCACATTCTTGTTTTGTTTTTGGCAATTTGGTTGGAGGCGGAACTTGTTACTCCATGACCATGCGTTACACGGATGGTTTTCACCATTGTGTACCATCTCTATGCTTACATCAGTGTCTCCAGCTGAACGCATTTGCATACATGTCTAACCGTGAACTATAAAGGAGGAGAATAAGGTGGACGATGCCATGACTGTCCCCACCTACCCGGGAGTTCATGGCCCCCTGTAAGCCCCTGCGTTAATATGGCCCTTAGTATGGCATGAGGGTGAGTAAATGATGATAGAATTTACATGTTTGGGTGAACTATCCCTTTAAGGATGGTATATGGAAAAATGGGTTAGATCAAGTGAAGAATGGTCGTAAAACTGGTCAGCAGTACTATTAACTCTAGAGTGTTGTTTATTGCTGTGTTATGGCTCATTGACACCTGCTCACAGCTCTGAGAATATCTCATTTCAAAGCCATTACAATGCTGCCATCTTCACTTGCCATGGGGAGTATTATAGGGGCAAGATTAAGACAGGGAAATAATTTACAAAAAGTTATAAATTCTGCCTATCCACACTTATCATGTTAATTTGTGCACATTTTAAAAAGGTTTCATGGCACATGCAAAGATGTGTAAAAACTCAAAGTACATGTTTGAAGGGACTGATCAGTACTGATCAGTGCAACCTGAATTCTTTTAAAGAATTAGGTTCAATAAGTTTTAAAACTTAACACTTAACAGATTGGTAGTATAAAAAAGGGACATATACACTCACTGAGTACTTTATTAGGAGCATACGTACACCTACTTATTCATGCGATTGTCTAATCAGCCAATCATGTGGCAGCAATTCAATGCATAAATTCACGCAGATACGGGTCAGGAGCTTCAGTTAATGTTCATATCAACCATCAGAATGGGGAAATGTGATCTCAGTGATTTCAAAAGTGGCATGATTGTTGTATATCTGTAACTGCTGATCTCCTGGGATCTTCACGCACAAGTCTCTAAAGTTTACTCAGAATGGTGCCAAAAAAAAAAAAAAAAACAGTGAGCAGCAGTTCTGCAGAGGAAACGTATTGTTGATGAGAGAGGTCATTAGAGAATGGCCAGACTGGTTTGAGCTGACAAAAAGGCTATTGTAACTCAGATAACCACTCTGTACAATTGTAGTGAGCAGAATAGCATTTTAGAATGCACAACATGTCAAACATTGAGGCAGAATACAACAGCAGAATACAACCCCCCCCAATAATTGATATCCTTGTTGCTCTTCTGCCGCAGTCCATTATGCACCACCGTCTATTTGTCATTTATATAATAAATACATATTATGGAATAAAATAATGGTTTAAAAAAGTTACATTTTTAGCATGCTAAGTAGTCTAACGCTGCTCGTCAATGTAATTTGAGATCAAATCGCTGAAGGAGGGACTCAAGTTTAAGAAGCTAAGCGGGCCGGGAACCTCATGGATTATTCCAGTACCACAGATCAGCAAGCAGTTCATTTTAATAGTGTTAGTGTCATGTGAGTCGTAAGTATCTAAATAAACATACAATATTTGACCACTGTTTTATGATTGAAATGTTGTACCAACCGACAGTAATTTCCAAGTGTGCAAACTAGTCACCATTTGTCAAAATTTGCCTTTTTGAGTTGAAAATTTGTCATGTACAGTATGTGATTTGTATGTAATTCATAATTGTGAATGTGAAAACATTACCGGAGTAGTTTTCAGCATATCGAGTTTAAGATAAGGAGCGAAATGAATGTGGTTTGTCTGGCAGGCTTTTGAAGTAGCTTTTAAGAAAATTCCCATGACATTGTCTAAGAAAATGATCCACAAAGTAGAGCGTTATCACCATCAGATTAGAACTAGAACATTAGACTAGAACATAGTGACATGTGGTTGCGTCCATAGTGCTTTTAGGTTGTGGCAAGGACAGTGTCATATATTTTAAATGCAAATATTAAGTAATAATTTACATTCCATTTAAGATTTTGTAAATAATTTCTTTATGTCTTTAATTATTTCTAAATTTAGTACAGCATCGACTAAGGGTCTTCTTTTAAAAGAGCACATTTTATTTTGAGTATGTCCTTGTCTGGTCTGTGGTCAAAAAATGAGCCACCAGTTGAAGGAGTCGTTCACCTAAAAATGGAACATGTACTTTTACTCATTCATTTACTCACCCGTATGTTGTTCAAAACCCATATGCTGTTACTGTTTTTAGGAAAATAAAATATTTTATGTAGGTCTATTCCATAGAATAACAGTTTATAGTGAGCAGGAGCTGTTTGTACTTCAAAAAGGGCAAATACTGTAAAGCACTATTAAAGGTTCTTTATAAAGACATCATAACAGTAGTCCATATGACTCGTGCATTATATTCCAAGCTTTCTGGTGCCTTTCAACAGCTTTGTGTTATACATTATGGACTACTTTTATGATATTTTAATAATGATTTCTTTTTCTTGTTTAGACCTTGACAGCAGTGGTCAATATGAACTGTTTTTGAATGGAAAAGAGCAGCATTAATATTATACTAGGGGAAAAAATCTAAATGAGGGACAACTTGATTGCAGTAAATAATTTTGTGTATTTTCTTTTTGCTAGCCAGCTGACACAGTCAAGACATGGCTACGGCCTTGAGAAACATTTAGAGTTAAATAGTTAATGAAATGTTTTGTTTTGAAAAGTTGGTTTCTGTATTTAATCAAGCTCAAATGTAACCCTTATGCTAACAATGAACAAGCCCATTTCAGACCATATACAGGCTAAATATTTTGCATTGAAGATATTTTTCTCATCATGGGCAGAATGTCTTAATCAATGTGAGAGGGAAACTTTAGGGAGTTTTATGCCTCTGTGCAAGAAGGCACATAAAATGGCTAAATAAAATCAGTCCTGATGTTGCAAATATAAATGCAAGATATAAACTTCCTAATATCTAATTCCTGTGTCAACCATTGTTTATTTTCAGATATTTAGCAGTTTTTGTGAACTGAACTCAGATATGTAAGATGCTGAATCAAAGTGTTGCATGAGTTTTCAAATTTCAATTATGTCAACTCTCAAAACAAAGACACATTTCTCAAAACTATTAACACAATTCACCTGTTTTCACACATGTTCCAGTTTGTTTAATATTTTCTCCAATACTTTACACAGAACTGAGCCATAATTTTGCACAGGTTTAACCATGTTCTAATTCAGAATGCACAAGCACTCAAAGAAATTAAGGCATCAATGCTTGATCTCAGCAAAAACACATTTATCCATGTGTAATCACCACCAAGTAGCAAAATTGTTTACACACCAGTCAGAATATCAGGATAAGTAAAAATGGCCACAGGTGATTGTGTGCTTTAGAAAATTGATTCTCATATTGTATGAAGATATGGAATGCAAAGAGACAGCAGACTCTTTGAGAATGAGGAAAATGAAGATGAAGGGGCAGATGATCAGTTGTCCCAGATGATATTTGTTCTACAGAATTCTAGTGGACTGTTCTTGTGCATGGAACAACAATGCTGGGGAAGTCCAGCTAAACTCGTTTTATGGTTACATCTATCATTGATTTACATAAACCTTCTAACAAGTAATCAGGTAACTACAGTAACTAAAATGTATTGTAGACAAGTAGGTAACCGACTGGGCTGTATCACGTACATTACAATTGCTCTGATTATTTGTGGAAATGGATGTCTTCTTTGTCAACTGTAACCTGACAGTACTTGTTCTACTATAATGTACTGTATTTCTGCAGAACTAAGGAGCGTCTAACAATGCAAAGTAGTACGATGTTTTGTACCATCTCTTACTTACAGTTTTACAGTACATTATATTCCTTCATTTATGCTAACTTCTCTGTATTTTTAAAAACAAAAAATGTTACAGACATTTAGAGTCACTGAAGTGATTTTCACCCCGAATCATTTTATAGTACTGTAATGTAGGCTTGTTCTCAAATAAACTTTTTGAAAACTTCCACATTTTATTTAGTATTGTAGTATGTGCTATAACTGCACATACTGAGTTAATATAGTGATTGACCTGAAAAATTATCCCTGGTTTATATAGGTTTTTGTAGCAGTGTTTTGAAATGATCCCACTCATGTGTTATGAAAAGTGCAATATTTATTGTGTTATTTGTAATAAACATTTATTTTAACAGAAGATAATATGTTTTTGAGTAAAATATTGTATTTTTATGTGCAATTGTATACATACCTGTATTGGTGTGTAGTATTGAAATTGTGTTTTAGAGTTTTAAGAAAATGGTGAACTGTTTCATGAAATGAAATACTGGGGATGAGAACAGATGCCATCTTGTGGTGATGTTGAGAGGATATGGGCGAATATAAAAGAACACAGCACACTGCTTACTTGTCTTTATGCTTAAATTCAACCTGTTCTGCCTTTCCTCGCCACTAAAATATAATGAGAAAATATTACAAAACACAGGGCACTTCATGTTGATTTGTGTTTAAAAGGGATAATTCATCCAAAAAGGAAAATTCTGTTTTCATTTACTCAACATAATCTGTATTACTTTCTTTCTTCGATGGGACACAAAAACAGATGTTAGGCAGCTTGTTAATCTTAGCCATCATTCACATTCATTACATATTTTTCCATACAATGAAAGTGAATGGTGTCTGAGGCTACCATATTAAAATGTGTGTGTGTGTGTGTGTGTGTGCGTGCGTGCGTGTATGTTCGACAGAAGAAAGTCATACAGATTTGGAAGCACATGAGGTTGAGTAAATGATGACAAAATTCAAATTTTTGGGTGAACTATCCCTTTAACATTGTAAACCATTTCAGATTCACTAACAATATCCATGTGGCTTCATGAGCATAGAGAGTAAAAGGTTGCTTTTCCTTTAGTAACACAACATGACAAAGTAGCAATTCATAAATCAATTTGTCTTTTACTAAGGGATATAAAAGGGAGGCGATATAATTGTTCAGATTATAAATTACAGATTGTACAGTCTTTTTGAAATATATATCCAATACAGTGTGTTTACGTCTGTAAGGATGCAATCTGTTTAAAATCATTATTTATGGCATGGACTGGACTCTGGAACACTGCTCTTACAGTATGTTGTGCTATTGTTTCTCCTTTGTGAGTCACTGAATCCAACACCCCCATTAGGGGTGTAAATTGGTTGAATACAGAATTCCCCTTTGAGGAGTTGTTCGTTATTCAAAGAAACTATCTGAAAGCTTGTCTCAGTCATCTCCAGAATGGAGTTATCCTTTTTTGTCCCCGCTTCGCAGTAGTCATCTTTTCTTCTGCCTCGGCTGTATTTCCATTTGGATGAGTCTGACCTTCCTTTCTTGTGCATGTGCCAGCAAAATATGCTCAAGAGTAACACCAGGACCACTAGCACCACCCCACCAATCAGGCCAGCCAATAGGAGAGGTGAGCTGGGGTCCTGCTGGGTAGCCTGCTCAGGCCCAGTGGCATTGTCATTGGATTGAAAGGAAGCAGACTTCATCGTCACCTCTGAGCAAATTGTACTATCTCCTTGGAGGTAATTATTGAAAGCATCTAGCGGATCCACACAAATACGATAGGTGGATTTGGGCTCCAGGTTTGACAGCGTGATTCCCAGATGCACTCCCTCTACCATTGTCTCCAGCATTGGGCCAGTAAGCAAACTGTGACCCAGCTTGACCCATGTCACCTTATAGGCTGTAACAGTGAATGTCGATACCCAGCTTACCTGAATACATGAACTGTTCAGCACGACAAAGGAAACACGTAAGGATTCCTGTCTAGGACTGTCTGGGGAATTTGTCCTCTGTTCATTGTCTAGGCCTGCAGTTGGTAGGGGAAGTGCACAAGGTGGAGGGGTGGGTGTAGGCAAGGAGCGTGGGGGTGTGAAGGCCATTTGAGTGACTGACTCAGTGGTGGAGGAAGAGAGCAGTGTGGGATGCTGTGTGAATTGTGGGACTGTGGCTGTGCTGTTAGGACACTGGATGAGCTCCAGGGTTAGTTCTCTGATTACCATGCCACGTACCCTCTCTGGTTTCTGGCACATGAATCCACGGACATTGAGGGTAGCTGGCAGGGACTTTAACCACAGTATGACCCATTTAATGTTGCAGTCACAGAGCCAAAGGTTGTTTCGAACAGTGAGCTGTCTCAGGCTGTGGAGGCTGTCAAAGACCCCCTGTGTGAGAGACTGCAGCTGGTTGTTGGAAATATCCAGTCTCTCCAAGTGATGGAGCCCCTGAAAGGCTGTCAAAGGAATCTCATTCATCTGATTATCCTGCAAGTTAAGCTTTACCAAAAACTCAGTCGGTAGATTGGGAGGAGGAACTGTGAGGGAGTTGCGAGCAATCGACAAGATTTTAAGGTTAGCCAAAGTCTGGAACGCCCCTGGGGTGATTCCCTCATCTGTGAGAAGGTTCCCATCCAGAAGGAGGCGTTCTAGCCCTGTAACATTCTCAAACGCATCCTCGGCTATAAGTGCTATGCGGTTCTCATCCAGCCGCAGCTCTCGCAGTTCCTCGGGGAGCCCTATAGGTACACTGCTCAGGTGGTTCTTGGTAAGGAAAAGGGTTTTGAGACTGATGGCCTCCCTGAAGGCCCCCTCCTCCACACCCACAGTAGAAATGGAGTTGTCATCCAGATAGAGCTCCTCCAGACGTAGCAGCTGTGCGAGTGCAGCCTGGGACACTGTCTGAATGTTATTCTCCTGCAGGTGGAGCACCCGCACATTTTTGGGAAGATTGACAGGAAATTCATCAAGCTGGTTGCCATAGAGATACACAGTCTCCACTGAGGCAACATTGTGCATTTCAAGGGGAAATCCAGCATTGTTGATTTGATTGTTATGGAGGTAGAGGGTTTTATAACCCTCTCCTAGCCCCAGAGGCACAGATGTAAGACCCCTCTCATTACAGTAAACAAAGGTCCTGTCACACCGACACTCCTCGGGACAGGTTGTGGCTCGTGATAAATGCATGTGAAGACCAAGCAGTATCGGTATCCATGGGCTGATCAAAGTTGGAAAGTCTTTATTCCATATTCGGATTTGTACCTCCATTTTGTAAGACAGAGAAAGCTTTGCAAATACAATTACTGCAAGGTAATTAAAAAGGGGGGAAAATCCAATAAAATCCACCACACTGGAGTTCTTAACGGATCTTGAACCTTGCCTCAGTGGAGAGTATGCTATGTTGAAGTCAACGGGTAATCCTCCTGTAATTGCCTGTCCTAAGCTCCCCAACACAAGAGCAATAGTCTCATTAACTCGTGCTACTCCCTCTCATTCCTCCATCCATATTCGGTCTGGGAATGATAGCAAAGCTCATCACATTGTCACTCTGAGTTCATGGAGGGGCAATTTCAAAGTGTGTCAGCCAAAGCAGCAAATGTGGAGGGTTCATCGGAGATGACCTTCTCTCTCGTCGCAACTGGACGATCTCTGAAAGGCACAACCTCCCTCACAAGTAGCATTTTGATCCACTTACCTATTTTAACAGAAAATACAAATGGATGAGAAGTTATTTTAATGATATTCAAATATTAAATATTCAAAATGTGTGAGTATGTGGGAGAGAACAGCTATTCAAGCTATTAAAATATGAGGATTTCATAACAACCACAACAAAGATGTAAATAAATGTTGAAAGGGATTGTTCACCAAAAATGAAAACTCTATCATAATTTACACACCCTCATGTTGTTCCAAACATAAGAATTTCTCTCTTACATGGAACACAAAAGCAGATGTTAGGCAGAATGTTATTCTTAGTCAACATCCACTTTCATTGAAAGCCAATAGTGACTGAGGCTGTCAGTCTCTAACAATAATTTTGTGTTCTATGGAAGAAAGTCAGATAAACTGATTTTAATGACATATGGGTGAGTAAAATAGGAAAGAATTTTCATTTTTGATCGAACTATCCTTTTAAACATTGATCATAATAAAACCCATATTGATCGACCATTAATTTAAATTTTTGGGGGAAATATCCCCCTCAGTGTCTATGGTGATTACAGCCCTGAATCAAGGTAATAGTTAACGGAAATAAATGTAGGAAAATAAAAGAGCAGCTGATAATAAAACAGGATCACTACACTGCCAGTCATCTTCTTGCAAGGAAAGAGTGATGACTGGCGACATCAGCATCTCTGTGCTCTCAGACTTGTAAAGGGCACTGAGGTGTTTAATCTGTCAAATACCATGATGATGGACAGGTCTGTTCTCCAATGCTCTGACACAGACTTCTCCTTCTCTCAGTAATAATGATTCTGAACCTGGGGACAGTGAGAACTGCTCTATTAAGTCAATGAATTTGAAAGGGAAGGGAACACAGCCCTGCCTAAGGGTACAGAAATGTGAACAATCTTACAGTCAGTGAGACATTGGCACCTGTCTGAACTGTCACATTAAATGTGTCTCATTTTAGCTTTAATGGACACACTTAAGTCAGCACAGCACATTGTTGAATGATAAAGGATGTTAAAGAATAACAAGCTATGTAATCATGAATAAAAAAATAATGTCAGCTGATAGCATGAATAATGCTAACTTGTGGCACTGGATGTGCAAATTTCATGAATATTTTTTTTTCATAGACATTTTTACTGTCATCTATGTATATTAACATTATTACCATTGCTATCATTCATATATCTATATATATGTTTGTTTTTTTATTATATTATTTATTGAATTTATTTTTAAGAATACTAACTATTCGGAGTAAATCATGGACAGAAATATTTTACCAAGGTTAATAGGGAAGGCCATGTGCTTCAGCATTTAGTTAATGGTTGGCAACACTGACATTTATTTGTTAAACTAATGAGAGAATAAAGACTAACATTTCAAATGTAAATTATATGTTTAGTCCATAATATAGGCCGATATTGTATCTTTCCCGATTTTGCTGAGATAATTAACCTAAATAAATCAGATCAATTTTGTGTGTACAACAAGCAGCTGATATGAGCAGGTTTCTCATTCTCCTATCTGCGGAAATTAGAAGGATCCGTTGTCTGAGAGAAAATCCGTTGTTTGGCAGAACTTTTCAGCGCCGAAATGATGGCACACATAGCAGCCGTTATACAAGAAGTTTCTTGCAAGCGCACAATGTTTTTAATTCTTAAATCGGCACATCTTAAAACCATTTACTGACAACAAATTAGGATTTTCGTTGTTTAATCCTCACCTTTATAGAAGATGCTTCCATCCCTCCAGGCAGCATTTAAAACTACTCGAAATACTCGAGTTCTCGAAATTAAAAAAATAAATAAATAAATAAATAAAAAAAAATTACAAAATGATTCCACAACCCTAACTGTCTACCCTCCAACTGTGGAGGGTCAGCCCGATGGTCCTTCAGTCCAGACAGTCAAAAAAGCGACATTCTGCCGAGTGTTTGATCCTGGTGATGATTTGAAATGTCTGCGCAACATTATTTGCCCGAGCGCAGCTACTTCAGTCCGGCTGATGCGCTACCGAGTTCCGCACGTCCTTCTCCCAGTTACCGGAGTGCACTGGTCTCCCCTGTGTTACAACACCTCTCACTGTTGTTTCCGAAACGGAGATGTTATACTTATTTTCGAAGGATGTCAGATTCCTCTGCCATATTTAGTTACATCTGATTGTTTATTCCAAATGCACGAAACGCAGCTTCCCTTTGGAATCTATGGGTGGGATTGCAGTAATGAATCCAGTTGATGGCAATCTCTCTCTCTCTCTCTCTCTCTCTCTCTCTCTCTCTCATACACACACTCTCTTTCTCTCAAACACATACACATACACATTCAAGCTGGATAAGTGTTTCATGTCCTTTTCTATACAAGGAAATTTTATTTTATGTGCTATCACTGAATTTAAAGGGAAAGTTCACAAAAAATACAAATTCTCTCCTCATTTACTCACCCCTCATGCCACCCCAGATGTGTATGACTTTCTTTCTTCAGAAGAACACAAATTAAGATTTTTAGAAAAATATCTCAGCTCTTTTGGTCCATACAACACAAGTGATGGGTGCAAATATTTTGAAGCTTCAAAAATCACATATGAATCCAGTGGTTAAACCAGTGTCTCCAGGAGAGACATGATAGGTGTGGGTGCAAATCAGATCATTATTTAAGTCCATTCTTACTATATATTCTCCTCCCTGCTCAGTCGATCTCCACTTTAACTTTCACATTCTTCTTCTTGTGTTTTTGGCGATTCACATCATTCATGCATACGCCGCTTACTGGGCAGGGAAAATAATTTCTAGAACAAATTGGCTTAAATATTGATCTGTTCCCACACCTATCATATCGCTTCTAACAATATGGATTTAACCACTGGAGTCAAATGGAATACTTTTATGCTGCCTTTATGTTCTTTTTGGAGCATCAATATTTGGCACCCATTCACTTGCATTGTGAGGTATAGGTATTCTTATAACATTCTTAAATTGTGTTCTGCAGAAGAAATAAATTCATACACATCGGGGAGGGCATTTTTGGGTGAACTATTCTATATATGATACTGTCGTATATTTTTTAATATTAAAATAAGCAAAAGTGAAATGCGGTACCAAGGGAGTGGTAATAGTCTTTTTTTTTTTAGACAAGTTTCATGAGAACCTTCCATATTGCAATTGTGTAATTTGTATATTGTACATTTTTAATTTCAGAATAACGAACAGCCTAATTGTAAAATTATATAATCTAAAACAGGTAGCATTTATCATCCAGTAATACTGCTAATAATGCTCTTGTCTAAATTAAGTTGTTAACACCTACTGTTTTCTCAGATAATTTAATGATTAATATAAAGAGACTTGATGAATGGCCTGTTTTATTACAAATGTGGGAATGACACTATGTTATATAGCACAGAGAGAGAGTAAAGCTATCAAGCACTCTTTAAGTGTAAGAGATGGCAAGGACCACATAGGCCTACTGCAATGAAACTCTTATAATAACGACTTGAGCTTCATCTGTATGCCGTCATTATTTATTCATTATTTACCTAAAGACATGCTACACAAAAGCAAATTTGTTTCTGTATGTAATACTTTTGCTTTAAAGTTTGTATATGTGGCATGAAGGGTAGAATGATCACAGTCAAGTGAGCAATAAGAGATCAGTAACTATTTTCCCCCTGTATCTCAAACATAAACCACCTCTTCCTTTAGAATAGCAAAACTAAAATGATATGCAGCACGCCCCTTTAACGCACCATCAAACCAATGTTTCATCTTCAGAACATTCTAACTGACACAAAGCACAAGAGCATGAATCCCTTCTCTTGTATCTCCAGATCAATTAAGTAATCTTTAGACGATTCCGGCCTCAAATGAAACATCAGTCAAATTTAGTACTAGGATATTGGGCTTCTGTGGTTTACAGTTCCGTTCACCCAATCAATGGACGAGGATATGAGTAATCCTGTAAATGACAGGAGGATAACATAATTGATAGCATATGGATAAGAATCACAACATCCTAGTTAGGGCAAGCCTGATCAATTTCTTATCAATTTAAATCCATTAGTCACAGATGACAAGGGAGACTATGGGACTTCAAACCAATCATGACAATCAGAGACACAAGCCTTTTGAACACAAAATGGATACCAAAGAAGGCACACAAACCCACATCATACATACACAAACACACACTGTTTTTGTTATGCTGGTTTCTATTCAGCATCCTTTTTCTTTTTCTATTTGAAGTTGAGTTTGGCTTCTTAGTCCTGATATTTTATTCCCAACATCTGTTGATTCTTCTGATGGTAACTCAGTCTACAAAATATAAAAATTGAATTCGTTTTAAAGCTGACATGTGGACATTAATTAAATTATGTGTCACAATATGCACAAAATGTGTCCACAAATTAATGTATTATGCATTATTAGTTTGTTATTGCTTGTTAACACTGGTGTGGGTGGTGCTAATATGTGACAGGATTATGCTGATGAAAGCTTAAAACAGATGTGTGCCCTAGAGAGAAGAAAACAAACAAATAAATAAATAAGTATATAAAAAAACATATTCACTACATTCCAGAGTTAGGGCAACAGTGTCTTATTGTTTTGTGCTTATGCTAAGAAATTCTTCCAGAGACAGATAACATTGCAGTGCTGCTTATATTTTGAAGAACATACCAACTTTTTTTGACTTAAGTTATGGTAAGAAAAAAAGGAAAAAACTGTAATAGGTACATAATTTACCCATGTGTGGTTTCGAGAGCAAACCATATTACTTTATGTGGTTATTAAGCAAAGGTAAGGGAATATTTGAACTCACCTGCTGAGGTATCTGCAGAACAGTTAACTGTTGGAGGTCCATTTGAATGTCTTAACTATCTGCAGGCAGTCTGACCACAGCAAACACAAGACCCGTTTCTTTCTCAGGCAGTTTCTTTTAATAGGCAGGAGAGCACTCAGAACCATAAGTTACTTGTAGGGAGAAAAACAAACATGTTTGTCAAAGCTGAGGATCTGGGAAGTGTGTGGCCAAACGTGCATTCAATCACCGTTTGACTTATTTAATCAGCACTTCTCCCAGTTTGAAGAAAATTAGCGTAGCAAAAGGAACCAAAATCTGTAGCAATTTGCACCAAATAGATGGTGCGGCAGTCTTGAATGGCAACCCACTAGAGCTTTTAGTCAAAGGAAGACTTGTTGTAGGCTGCAGTGGGAGGTCAAGAGCTGAGCTGTTTTTAGCATGTTCACCCCAGTTTAGCCTCAGCAACCTCTGTGATGGCTTAATGAATGGCTCTACATATAGTAGGGTCCACTAGTGAAAATGCTTTTATTTTGCATCAGGAAGGCCTTCTGGCATTAAAACCTGTGCCAATTCAAGTATGCAGATCACGGATGGTCTGCTGTGGTGACCCCTAACAGGAGCAGCCAGAAGAAGAAGATTTAGTATTTGGGATGTCCTTTTTTTGCATGCACTTGGGCTCTTATATAATCCAAAAGTTTATAAAAAAAAGTTGTTAATTCATGTTATCCCAACGTCATTTATTCTTATTATACATGATGAGCATGATTCGTGGGTTGCAGTTTTTATCCACTGATGATTAGGTTTAGGATTGGGGTTTGGGTTAGGGCATATAGTTCATAAAATAGGCATTCCTGTTTACTGTGTTACATCATTGACAATTAAAAACAATTCACTTAACAACTCTGAAAACTGGAGGTCAGCAACACTAGGGGCAGTGCTTCAAATTTCAATAACAGACCGATTTCAGCTGAAGAACTTCCAACATACTCTCGATTAATTCACTCAGAGATCTTCTATACTGAGATAACAATCTCCACGCTTTTACCATAGGTGAGAGCAAAACGTTAACTAGCACGCTATGACAGAAAATGACCATTTGCGCATATCATACAAATGAAGGGGGAGAGCCGTAAACTGTGACCTAACTATCATAAAATTGTCAGTGACTTCTCTTATAAAACAGCAATTTTTTGTAGAAAATATCACACATTGTTCATTCCAATAGGATTGTTTAGCAAAAAGCATGCTTAAGGTTAGCGGACAGGCAGTTAGTTCATTAAGTGAAGAGCTGTTTCCTCACAAAAGCAGTTTATTCAGCACATTGAAGCATCTCCTCCTTAGACATCCATTAAAAAAAGGTATTTTTGTCTCCTTGCCAGTGCAACACAACATCGATGTGTACATTGACACTGTTGTGCATTTTCACGTACAGTGTTATTTTGACAGATAAATGACATAAATGAAGAAATAAGATTATAAAGGAGTGTACTTTCTTCTTACAACCCTAATATTTAAAAGTTTTTTCTCTTCTATGGTCATAATATATGAAAGACATTACAAACAACATCTCTTTTAAAGCTTAGACTTCATAGTTCCCTTCCGACTCAGTACACTCAGTTTGAGCCAGTACAGCCTGTTTTGGTGCGAAGTTGTGCGCTATTAAAGCAGGTGCACAAACACCATTTCCTCAGAATTTCTTCCTTCATGACAGCAATTCATCTCTTTTCTAGAAGCCCACTACCCGTCGCTATACACGTGTCCGCAGGCGGAATCTTCACGGCAACGAGAAGACTCTCCGCATTCCTGCAGAGCTCTGGCGAGCAGCACTCCGTCTTGCCGCTTGATGTTTCACTGGTGGATGGGCCTCAGCTTCCTGATTCCCCGCAGTGCTTCGGCAGGAGTTGTGTATCCTTACAAGCAATTGTGTATTGTGTGTAACAAATATATATATATATATATATATATATATATATATATATATATATATATATATATATATATATATATACCTACACTACCGGTCAAAGGTTTTGAAACACTTGACTGAAATGTTCATCATGACCTTAAAAATGTTTACCTGAAGGCATATGCTTAAATGTTTGAAATCCGTTTTGTAGACAAAAATATAATTGTGCCACCATATTAATTTATTTCATTATAAAACTCAAATTGTATATAAAAAAAAGTTTTTTAAATCGACACAGATGCAATTGTCCATGTTAGTTGGCTGAAGAAGGGTTTTGTTGGAAAATAATTGCTAGTTTATGTATTCAATTACAAGAGTGTAGTCCATCATTAGACCAAGGTGATACAGGCAGAGATCAGTTAGGTGCATCACAGTTCAACCTGACCGGTAATTTTGGTGAGGTCTATCCTAAATCCAAGGTTCAGGCAATGTCATTTGAAGTATCCCATGTCTTATGGTTGGAGTTGGCATCAGTTCATAATCTGAAGACTGTTGTAATAGACTGAAGTGATGTTTGGCTGGCACCGGCTGCTATTAGTCATCATCCCTCAGCGACATGTAGCAGTGGAGTCCAACATGAAGCAGGAATGGAGCTGGATCCAGCCGGTTCTGGTGACCTTGGGATAGGAGTCCTGTGGTTGAGACAGGGAAACAAATACAATAATATTAGCATGGATGCCATTCAATTTATTGCTGATTTATAGATCACAATCAATGTGTCTGATTTCTGGTAGCAGCCTAATTGTGAGTTGAAGGATAAATTAGGTTCATGCCTGGCTAAATAGATGAGTCTTTAGTCTAGACTTAAACTGAGTGAGTGTGTCTGCATCTCAAACAGTATTAGGGAGACTATTTCATAGTTTAGGAGCCAAATATGAAATGGATTGTAAAGGTAAAAGGGAAAGAAGGTGGCGAGAACCGGCTTGATAATATAAATAATAGTTTAATATAAAACTTAACCAAAAGACAAACACACACACAGTTGTCGGGCAGCTGCCTGTAAATCTCTCTATCTCTCACTGCCATCTCCGGTCGGCCTTTATCCCTCTCAGAGGCTTGATTAGACTGATAAGGGGCCGGGTGTGTAGCATTTAGCTTTAGCCAGCACTTGTAAATTTGATCTGATGTCAGACACTTTGGCACCCGAAATGCATTTAACAATAGTGGCTGGAGTCTCTATTTCCACGTTCCTTACAATAGAATCACCAATATCAAGGGTTCTTTCAACATGAATCTCAGTGGGTGCATCACTGAGTGGGGAGAATCGAAGGGAACCTTGGACTTGCCTTTTACCAGCAATGTGTCACGTTTGGGCAGATTTTCTAGCAGAAAGTGTTGACTCTGGATGTTTCATCGATCTGTCAGCTGTATCTATCCTTAAAGAGCAACATGCAGGTTGAATTTATAACTGAATTAATACTTTATATTGTCTGCAGAGGTCTTTTAAAAACACATATGTAGAAATTACTAATGAAATCTCATTTGATGTAGAGATTTTGATGAAAATGTGCTAGGCTCTGGAATACGCCTTTCCCGCTATAGCAACGCGTCATATGACGTAGGGCGAGGCAAATAAAAGAGCTCGCGGTCAGCTCTCTCATTGTTGGGTGTTGATGTAGTTAGAGCAGTAGTGAGAGACAGAAAGTTTTAGATCGAGTTTTAGAGAAGCCATAATGGTAAATTATTGTGTTTGTGCTGGTTGCACGAATTCCAGCCTGTCAGGACATCGTGTCCATCATTTTCCTTCTAGGAAAAACAAGGCTTTTCGGTCTTGGGTGTGTTTTGTGCAGGTGAAGAGAGCAGACTTCACTGCCGCGTCTGTTACCACACACTCGGTCGTTTGTGGCGCACATTTCACTCCGGAGAATTATCGACCTGGAGATTTGTTGGAGTCTCGGATGGGATTTCGGAGTAAGGACCACGTGAGGCTGATTACTGATGCTGTTCCCTCGGTGCACTCGATGGAATCAAGTCCACCGTCAAAGTTTACACCGGATGTCTAACCATGGCCCAATCAGCCATGGTTAGAGATATGATAGAGATGCTGTACATCTTGGCATGGGAAATACCGCTGAGGAGGGATCTCCTCTCTCAGGCGCAAGGCACAATCTGGCATCCTGAGCCCAAGCTGTGGAACTGGCATGTTTGGCCCCTGAACGGAGTGCACAAAACGAGCCAGAACTGATGCATTCAGTCATTAACACCGTTTTACAGGTCAGAGCACCGCCCACGAGATGCCTCTACATGCTAAAATGGAATGAGTTCACTGACTGTCTCTCACATGGCAAAGTCCCAATAAGCTGCCCCATACATGAAATTCTCATATTTCTTCAAGAGTGATTAGATGCAGGACTCCCTTTTCAACACTCAGAATGTGAAGCTGGTGCTACTATAGGCAATCATGATTTAATCATAAAGTTCCTTAAAGTAGCAAGACGATTAAACTCACCTCGGTCGGCTACAGTCCAGACTTGGGACTTAACTTTAGTCCTGTAATCTCTTGCAGCATGCACTATCAATCGACAATTCATGTCTGGAGTTTGGCCCTGGTCTTTCAAAAGTCGCTGTCAAACCCAGAAAAGACTTTGTACTTAAGGTCCTTACTATGCCCATCAGAGCACATGTGGTTCACCTTCAGGCCTTCTTCCCTCCTCCATTTAATTTGGATGAGGAAAAATCATTGAATTTCTTATGCTCTGTGCGTGTGCTACAAGTATGCATTGAGCGTACTCGACAGTTCAGAGTGTCTGACCTGCTCTTTTTATTCTATGGAGGACGCACAAAAGGGATGTCCATCTCCCAGCAAAGACTTTCTCACTGGCTTGTCGAAGCAATTACCCTGGCTTATGAGTCGCAGAGTAAGATTTGCCCAATTGGTGTTAAAGCACACTCAACCAGAGGCATGGCCTCCTCATGAGCATGGACAAATGGTTTGTCCTTACAAGACATATGTTTTGCAGCAGGATGGTCTTCTCAAATCACATTTGCAAGGTGTTACAACCTAGACATAACGTCTCTCTCTCTTCACAAGTCCTCTCTGTTTAGACTGTTGCTAATTTTTGGGCCAAATATATACTTAACGCGCAGCCCTTTAAAGATGAGCTGCCCATCTTTTTACACAACCGCCTGCATTCAGGCCATTGTAATTTACCATATGTCACAAGCACTTACATTATAAATAAACTCCCTTCCCGACTGGGTTCGTAAAAGAGTTAATGCATACTATATGACTATAGTTCATGTATTCATTCTGAGTGCTCCCATCCTGGCCCAACACGAGGGTCACTCACTGCTGCATACTCATGTCAATTGCAGTCCCACGAGACTGCAGCATCATGTTTCCTTTCTGGGAGGTTATGTCGTGTATTGTGGTGTGATGGGATTCTGTTCCACATATGCGTTAATCAATACAATGTCAAGTGTACTGAGTCATAAGGGAATGTCTCGGTTAAATACATAACCTTGGTTCCCGGGAGACAAAAGGAATGAGACATTGCGAATGCTAGCCGTTCTACATGACTGTATGAGGTACGAACGAGGCATTCCTTGTTCTCAGTCAGAAATTAAGAGGAAATGGTGTTTGCGCATCTGCTCTTATAGCGGACAGCTTCGTGCCAAAACCATCAAGGCTCAAACACCATAGCCAATATTAGAATATTGCGGTTATTGTAGAGAGGTTTCAACTAGGTCGTGTAATGCCTCCTACACAATACATGACTTTCAAAGATGTCAGATTGTGGTACTGTTCATATTACACAACTGTCTGTCTTGTCATGGAAGTCCTAGGGTTTTCAAATTACATGAGGAATCGGCATCAGGGGTTAACACATGACAAAAATTTTACTATTGACGAATCCCCGACGACTCTGTCTGGATTCCAAATTACGTTTCACAACATAGGACATGCCAGAAGTGACACGAGATATAAAAACAAATGCATGATCATACGTATGTTATGCATTTCAGAATATGATGTGTATGTTTTTAATCGCCTTTACCTAATGTGTAAAGGCATCATATATTTTATTTGTTACAATATGAAAAAGTACCTCCTACTGAAAAATCTACCTATTTGCTTACCTTTTTTTTTTGGCCAATTTGTCCAAGATAATTGTCAATTTCTCTCCAACTCTTCTCTTTCTCCACCCAGTTGTGGTACAGTTCAGCCTGGGTAGCTCAGCGAGTTTTGACGCTGACTACCACCCCTGGAGTCACGAGTTCAAATCCAGGGTGTGCTGTGACTCGATCCAGGTCTCCTAAGCAACCAAATTGGCCCGGTTGCTAGGGAGGGTAGAGTCACATGGGATAACCTCCTCGTGGTCGCTATTATGTGGTTCTTGCTCTTGGTGAGTTGTGCGTGGTTGCCACGGAGAACAGTGTGAAGCCTCCACACGTCCTATATCTCTGCGGTAACACGCTCAACAAGCCACATGATAAGATGCACGGATTGACGTCAGTCAATTGCCATGGAGGCAACTGAGGCAACTGAGATTCATCCTCCACCACCCGGATTGAGGCGAGTCACTACGCCACCATGAGGATCTAGAGCACATTGTGAATTGGGTATTCCAAATTTTGGAGAAAATCCAAAATAAATAAATAAATAATGACTTTTGTGAAAAAAGGATGCGTTTTTATTTTAGGGTCCTAATATTAGTATTGAGTTTTATACATGAAAGAATATAATACGGTAGATATATAGAGTGTGTTATTTTCTGTCTTCAAATCGGAATATCAGAGAGCAAATTGCTTATTAGAGAAGCAAAGACAGCCACCAGGCTCAATGACACCTAGCTTGTGAAAGTGAGAGCTGAGATGTGAACTCGCAGGCCGAGCGGACAATTTGTCATGCTGAAGACTGGCATTATCATTGAGTTCAGTCTGGAGGGCTGACCCAGATGGCAAGTGCCAGTACTTGCTACACTCCAGTGAATCTGAGAAGGCCCTGGTTGGGAAGGGGGCTCGGGCTGGTGGTGGGGGTGAAGAAGATTCTAGTGCTCTTCACAGAGTCAGAGCCAGGATAATTTACCACAGGGTGCATTTGAATTTCGAAGGGGGCACAGATTTGTCACTTTACTGTAAGATGTAACGTTGTTGAAAATTACATTATTTCCCCCATAATACATTTGTTGCCATGTGAAAGGCAACGTGAGTCATGGTTTTGATAGATATGCACATGCATAAGCTCAACTTAAACATCACCAAATGTTCAAAATAAAAAAATGTATTAAAATGAAAAAAGCTTTGACAGTTTCTTCATTTTCAAACTCCCCTAATAATGAATTCTTAAAAATAAGCAAGAGGCTAATGTTAATAAAAAAAAAAATGAATAGTAAATAAAATTATGAGAGAATTGTGATATGTCAGTACTTTAAAACATGCCAAATATATAAAAAAATTGTGTCTAAAATTATGTATTATAAATGTCTAATTAAATAATTACACTCCAAAAAATTGCCTATATTTCAGATTTACACATTTCAACTGAATTGAGTAATCTTAAACAAAATTAAATGAATAAAACCTCAATATATAACATTTGTATTAATAACATTTTTATGAAACTTAATTCAATTTGATGGAATTGTGTTATGAATTTTGTTTTGTTTATGAAATTCTATCCATTTATCAACCTGAATTATTTTTAAATGGATAGTTCACCCAAAATTAAAAATTCTCTCATCATTTACTCACCCTCATGCTATCTCATGACTTTTTTCTTTATTCTATAATAATGAAGATTTTCCGAGAAATACTGCATCTCAGCTCTGTAGGTCCATACAGTGCAAGTGAATGGGTGCCAACATTTTGAAGCACCAAAATCCACATAAAAGCAGCATAAAAGTAATCCATATCACTCCAGTTGTTAAATCTATGTTTTCAGACACAATATGATAGGTGTGGGTGAGAAACTGATCGATATTTAAGTCATTTTTTTATCATAAATTCTCCTCCCTGTAAGAACAAAGTGACGGAACAAAGGCTTAAATATTGACCTGTTTCACACCTACACCATTCATATAGCTTCAGAAGACACAGATTTAACCATGGATTACTTTTATATTACCCTTATGCAGATTTTGTATATTAAAAATGTTGGCACCCATTCACTAGCATTGTATGGACCTACAGAGTTTAAACAATCTTGCAGAAATCTTTGTTTTGTGTTCAGCAGATGAAAGAATGTCATACACATCCGGGATGGCATGAGAGTGAGTAAATCTTGAGAGAATTTTCATTTTTGGCTGAACTAAACTTTTAAGACAACTTCACTTACATTCATTAAACAAAACACAGCAAAAGATAGTAAACTGCTGTACTCACAATTAGAACAACTGAACATACTGAGGGCTGGTGTTAAACCTCATGTCTTGAGGACCACATCTCTCCACTTATTCTTGCACTTTTTAGTTACATGACATCATTTAGTTAAATCATTATACTAGGTAAATTCCTTTTCTTAAATCCATTTCCTTATTTTATCCTTTGATAAAAGCCTCTGAGCTCTGACTGATATATATGGCAGAAAAAATACATTCTAATTAAGAAGAGAGCATTCAACTGGCCAGACACCTTAACACCTTTTCCCACCTTCCACCTGAAACTACTCAATACAAATAGTTTAAGATTTAATTTGCTTTATATATGTAATTTATTTACAATTGAGTTGAATATTTAGGCTTGCAAAAAAATAAATAAATAAAAGTAAAACACATTTAAAATAAAATAACTAAATTATAAAAACTTGTTCAGAGACAACATTTTGACAGAGGAGGCACAGTGGTCTACCCCTTGTGCCCCCCGTGGCGTAGACCCATCTCATCAGAGTTACACCTGGGAGCCCAGCTGTTTTCATTAAACATTGCCATATGAAAGATGGGTGGTTTCACTTAATCTCTGGTGTCAAAAAGCCACTAAAACCCGTTAGGTTTCGGTAACTTTTTTATTATTCCATATGGCACAAAAGAGGAAAAAAGACCTTTCATTGTTCGGGCCCATTTGCCAATTTTGGGTGACCACTCTGATTCTTTGTTACCCTTTCATGCTGTTGTAGACATAGAGAAAAAAGGAAATCAGTTCTGCTTTTGTCAGTCAACCGGTCTGCCAAAAGCAGCAGAGATAGAAATTAATTGTTCTCATTGCCAGATGTTTTTTTTATTTTAATTTTATTAGCACATCTCTATATTTCACAAACCTCTGGCTACCAGAGTAACTAGGCCAATGAGTGATTCTAATGTAAGCTATGTTAATAAGGGGATCTAGCCTCAGCTATACAGTACATGGCTGTACAGTACTGTGGGGTTTCATTTTTTTCAGAATTTCTTAGTATTTGGTATGTCCCTCTTTTGCTTCAAATGAAATCGCATGCCAATGAAATCACAAGGTTTGTGGATTTTAGTTCATGTCTGAAAGCTTTAAAGACATTTATGGTTAGTGAACTCCCAAATATTAACACTTTCAGCAGATAAACACATTCAAAATATACAGTCTCTCTCTTCCGGGAATACGAATGATACAATTGATGACACACTTCTCTCACTCATCTTGTCCAATGATATGGCAAGGCAAGACAAGGCAAGTTTATTTATATAGCACATTTCATACACAATGGTAATTTAAAGTGCTTTACATAGAAGAGATTAAAATAAGAATAAAAAAATAAGAATAATTGAAACAGTTTAGAATAAAATAAAATACAGTACAAACAGTCGGACACACAGTGGCACAGTGCTCATTCAGTAAATGCACAGCTAAACAGATGTGTTTTGAGTCTGATTTGAATGTAACTACTGTAGGAGCACATCTGATCTCTTCTGGAAGCTGGGTCCAGCTGCGGCTGGCATAAAAGCTAAAAGCAGACTCTCCTTGCTTAGAGTGAACCCTTGGTATTTCTAGCTGATGTGATCCTAATGATCTGAGTGATCGGTTGGGTTTATATTCAGTGAGCATATCTGCAATATATTGAGGTCCTAGCCCATTGAGTGATTTATATACCAGTAATAATACTTTAAAATCAATCCTAAACGTAACTGGGAGCCAGTGTAAAGACCTGAGGACTGGTGTGATATGTTCATATTTTCTGGTTCTGCTCAGAATCCTGGCAGCAGCGTTCTGTATGAGCTGCAACTGTCTTATGGTCTTTTTGGGAAGGCCAGTGAGGAGTCCGTTACAATAATCCACCCTGCTGGTGATGAAAGCATGCACAAGTTTCTCTAGGTCTTGACTGGAAACAAAGCATCTAATTCTTGCAATATTTTTCAGATGATAGTATGCTGATTTAGTTATTGCTTTGACATGACTACTGAAACTAAGGTCTGACTGTAGAGACACACCAAGATTCCTGACTTGATTTTTAGTTGTTTGACCCCTAGCGTCAAGGTATGCATTCACCTTGAGAACGTCATCTTTGTTTCCAAACACAATGACTTCAGTTTTGTCTTTGTTTAACTGAAGAAAGTTTTGGCACATCCAACTGTTAACTTCATCAATGCATTGGCACAGGGAGTCAATGGGGCTGTAATCGTTAGGTGATAGGGCTAAGTAGATCTGTGTGTCGTCTGCATAGCTGTGGTAAGCAATTTGGTTCTTTCTCATTATTTGGCTCATTGGGAGCATATACATGTTGAACAGGAGTGGCGCAAGAATTGAGCCTTGAGGGACTCCGCATGTCATGGACGTCCACTCAGACTTATGGTCTCCTATACTCACATAATAACCTCTCCCTTCTAAGTATGACCTGAACCATTTTAGGACCATCCCAGAAAGCCCCACCCAGTTTTCCAGCCTGTCAAGAAATATGTTGTGATCAACAGTGTCAAATGCAGCACTGAGGTCGAGTAGTACCAGTACTGATAATTTGCCTGTATCAGTATTTAAGCGAATATCGTTTATTATCTTTATGAGCGCTGTCTCTGTGCTGTGATGCGATCGGAAACCAGATTGAAAATTGTCAAAGTATCCATTTGAGTTCAAGAATTTGTTCAGCTGATTGAAGACAACTTTTTCAATGATCTTGCCTATGAAAGGAAGATTTGAGATCGGTCTATATTTGCTTAATATGGTCTTATCCAGATTGCTCTTTTTCAAGAGGCGCTTGACAGCTGCAGTTTTCAGGGAGTTTGGAAAACTCCCAGAGAGAAGTGAAGAGTTTATCACTTCTAGGATATCTGCTTTTAAACAGTTGAACACACTTTTGAAAAAAGATGTGGGAAGTGCATCAAGGGCGCAGGTTGATGTTTTAAGGTGCTATACGGTTTCTTCCAAAATTTTGCCATCAATTTCTTTGAAATCAGACATAGTAACTACTTTCTCAGGTTGTGGTTTGATTTGTCTGGCCCCAGCACAACTCAAGGATGTGCTGATCACCTTTCTGATATTATTGATTTTTTCAGAGAAGAAAGAAGCAAACTCATTGCACTTGCTGTCTGAGAGCAATTCATTGGGAATCTGGCTTGGGGGGTTTGTCAGTCTCTCTACAGTCGCAAAAAGAGTGCGTGTGTTGTTTAAGTTGCTGTTTATAATATTCGAGAAGAAAGTCTGTCTAGCTTTGCCTAGTTCCATATTAAAAGCATGGATGCTGTCTTTGTAGATGTTATAATGGACTACAAGTTTTGTCTTCCGCCACATGCACGCTGCTTTTCTGCATTGTCTTTTCATATTTTGCACTGCTGTTGAGCTTCTTCAAGGTGCTTTTTGTCTGCCACTCTTCTTCCTGACTTTCACAGGAGCAATATCATCAATTACACTTTTAACTTTTGAGTTAAAAGAATCAAGGAGAAAATCAACAGAGTCAGCAGATATACTTGGTGTTAAAGATATAGCCTTCATAAATAGTACACTAGTGTTCTCATTTAAGCATCTCTTCTTGACAGACACAGATCTAGCTTCAATGGCAGGAGAGATCAATATATCAAAGAAAACACAGAAATGATCAGACAGTGCTAAATCCTTAATAACAATCGATGAAATGTTTAGACCCTTACTGATAAGTAAATCTAGAGTGTGTCCATGATTGTGTGTGGGTCCATGTACATGCTGAGTCAGATCAAAAGTTTTAAAACAGTTATGATTTCTTTTGTCATATTGTTTTCTGCATTATCTATGTGAATGTTAAAGTCTCCAGCAATGGCAAAACAGTCAAACTCTGAGGTAATTGTTGATAACAGTTCTGTAAAGTCCTCAGCGAAGGCTGGAGAGTATTTTGGAGGCCTGTAAATAATGATAAGTAAAATGCGTGGAGCACCTTTTAACACACTACCCAGATATTCGAAAGACGGGTAATTCCCAAATGATATTTGCTTACATTGATAGACATCTTTAAAAGAGCAGCTAAACCCCCACCTCGTCTACCTTCTCTGCAGACACTCAAATAAGTAAAGTTAGGAGGGGATGTTTCATTAAGGACTGTTGCACTACAGCTGTCTTCTAGCCAAGTTTCGTTTAGAAACATAAAATCCAGGTTGTATGTGATAATTAAGTCATTGACTAGAAGTGATTTATTTTTAAGTGAGCGGATGTTTAAAAGTGCTAACTTAACAGTTTTTGTCCCCACAGCAATCTTAGTTTGGCGTGTAATAGGCACCAGATTAGATGGGTTTGCTGTACGGCTTTTGAAGGCCTTAGACTTTCTATGATGTAATCGAACAGCAATAGAGATTGATACAGGCACACTGGGTTCCCGCTTGTTTTGTAAACATTTGAGAAAGTTACTGTTATCATAGCAGGGACCCAACACATATCACTGAGAGCTGGTATCAGTTGTTTTTGGTTCACCTCGAGCAGATGGAGGAGGGTGTGAGCCCTGGCGTTGTGGCAGAGGTCGAAGAGCTCTCACAGGAGGAGGGGAGGGCGAGCTGGGCCCGCAGGTGCTTGAGGGGCCTGACGTTTTTGCTTGATATCTGGGGGCTTGCAGCAAAAGAGTGGGATAGTTTGGTTCCAGCATACACCAGTTCTTCCATTTTCTCTGAGAAACACAGATGTGGAGATGCTGGAGAGAGGGATAACGTGTCTGGTGAGAGGGGCTGTAATATGATGTCCTGGTTTCCCTGGATGTTTTCCAGAAAGTCGTCCTTGGGTGCTGAATCTTGGAGCAGTTCTAATATGTCACAGTCTGTCTGTGGTGAACTTTGTAGGCAGGGCTCAGATGAGATTGTGTCCATGAGCAGAAATTGTTGTGGCTGAGTGGTGTTATCATTGTCCTTGTGTGATTTGTCAACTGCATGTCCATTCAGGTGCTGAAGTGAAGTCCTGTGGTCATTCATACTGTGTCCAGGTGTGTGTGTGCCATTCAGATTGAGTGGATTGGCACACACTGCAGAAGGATGATTGAGGGAGAAGTAGATATTGTCCTTTAGCACTCTTGAACCAAGTTTGTTTGGGTGGTGGCCATCCTGTCGAAACAGTTGCCTCTGACTCCAGAAAAGATTGAAGTTGTCAATGAAGTTCACTCCTTTTATATTGCAGGTTTTTTGCAGCCATGTATTAAGCCCAAGCAACCGTGAAAACCTGTTTGTTCCTCTTGCTGGAAGTGGTCCACTGATGAATGTTTGAACTTTCAGTCTTTTTAAGTGTTTCAAAAAGTTCATTGAAATCCTTTTTAAGGAGTTCTGACTGCTCTTTATGAATATCATTCTTCCCCACATGAATGATGAGTCGATTTGCAGTCTTATGTTTCATCAGAATGTTCTGAAGTTCCCTGTTTACATCCGAGGTTGTTGCTTGTGGAAGGCAGCATGTAGTTGTATCCCTGCTGCTAATGTTTCTGATTATGGAGTCACCCACTATCAGAGTCCTGGGCCCGGCTGCGCTCTGAGCTGAATGCCGCTGTCTGCTCAACCTTGAGCGCCAGTTCACATCAGTGTTAGCTACTGGCTGATTCAGTCTGTGTTCGATCACATTCATCACATTTGGGGATTCCTCATTCATTAATACTTCAAATCTGTTCTCAAGATGTATAGGCGGTGGTAGGAAACCAGCGTTTGCATTCCTTGTCAGAGCCGTATCTGGGGTAGAGGATGCTACTGCGGCAATATGAGATGCTCGTGACAATCTGATGTCTCGAGTGCCTTTTGGTCTCGCTCCCTGTTTTTGCCATCGATTTGTAAGTCGATCGGTTTGTTTCTCTACACTCAGTATGGCCTGTCGAGGAGCACTAGATTCATGGGACTCACCGGCTGTATGCTGAGGGCGTCCATGACGAAGCTCTGTTGTGTGTTCTGTCTGGTTTGGTGGTCCTGTAAATAACTTTGTTTCAAGAACTGCAATCCTTTGTAAAAGTCTGTGGCAGTTAGTGCAGTAAGTAGATTCCAGAAGAGGCATTTTCTCTTATCCTTTTGAATGTAGGCAGTTGTGTTTTCCCTTCCCTGGAATGAAAACTTTCAGTGGGAGGCTAGTCGGATAAAAGAATTCTGCTTTTTTTTTTTTTTTGTAGTAATCCAAGCTTTTGAGCACTGTGCTGATTTGTTTAAGTTAAAATTAGTTAAAATTAGTTGATAAAAGGAGATAAAATATGAAAATATAAAAGCGATAGAGCAAAACCACGGAGCAGTAAGCAAGAGCGTCCGAACAGAAGCTGAGCAGGAACACAATATGCTCTCTAGAACAATAATGTCCCTCCCCCTACTTCCAATTGCCTCTGAAAAGCAATAGCATGTAGCAAATCTTTTCATGGCTGTGTCATAAACTTAAGAAAATTGTCTACATCCTACATATCAAAGGATGAGTCCTTCAATATTTTCTGGCCCCAACTACCTGTTTCACTAGGATATATGTCAACACAGGAAATAAAATGGCAGTCATCAAGCCAAATCTATCCTGATCTCATATAAAATTGTGTGACAGTGGCAACATTTTTGCTAAATGACATTACGGGGTTCATTGTAGTGTTTGTAGTGTCAAGTCAGAGTCTTTAAACAATCAAGTCTGAGTCGAGTTCGAGTCCAAAAGGGGCCGAGTCGGACTCAAGACCGAGTCCGAATGAATCTATTCAAGAACCTGAATTAAAACTGTAACTGTAAACTCAGCATCAATATTTTAAGCTTATTTAAACCTTCACAACTAAGAAAACAATTTGTCAATATAAATGCAAAAAACAAATGCTTAGTATCCTGCTGAACAAATTTCAAAATGGTTTCAGAATGAAAGCCTATGCTTTAGGTGTATGAAGGCAAAATTGTCCTTCAGCACACTTTTTTTTTTTTGCATTCTGTTGAAAGTTAAATTATTTGTTGCTTTTCCCCTCCACTCAAACATACACCAAAGAAAGCTGCATAAGTCATTACAACCAGAGCTATTATTATTTATTTTGTCCATTTAGTTTAGTTTTATATAAAATTATGGGTGAAACACATTTAATGTAATTAATTACATACAGTTAATGTGTTTAATACATTTAATAAATGGTAATATTTAAACATTGAATAATGCCCATACAATTAAATACAAACACATAAAATAAAAACAGAAAAGATCAGATACCATTAAAATATATTTATATACTGCAGTACTACACTTCACACTTTTCAGTCCTCCTGCTGTGTCCAGGTGTAACATAATTTGCTAAAATGTCATGATCAAACTCACCTTTGGCTGAAGTTTCGTTCTTTCACATTATATTTAGTATAGATAATAGGTGAATAGAGACTTCTGCCCTCACTTGTGTTCTTCATAATGGTCTATTTCATCTGACATATTAGTTTAAATGTCCCTGATATGTAGTAAATTTGATTTTGTCTTGATATAGTCAACATCTTCAGTTAGAAATGACTGCGTAGTAACCGTGAGTCTGATAAAACGTGTTTTATTTAATAATTTGCAGAGTTGGGGAACATACTTTTTAAAGTGTACTTACGTTATTGATATTTCTGGATGAGAGTGGCAGAGTACATCTATCGAATGCCGATCTCTTTCCCGCACACACATACAGCACGGGTGCACGGCCGAGAGAGCCTCAGCCAGAATAATCACACATAAGGACAAATACGTGTGAAAACTGATGGCATTATCAAATAAATAGAATGTATGATAGTTCTAACTTAAGCGAGAACATCATTATGAATCCTGGACATTTAGGCAATTTTGAAATCCCGGCTAGACGCTTTTTTCAGGTCTAAAAAAGAGGACATGTCTGGGGAAAAGAGGACATATGGTCACCCTATGTTACGTTATTGTTTTGTTTGTTTGTTTTTATTTGTTTTTCATAGCATCACAAATGCCATGGACTCGGCCAGAATCCTAAGTCCAAAAGGCTCGAGCCCAAGTCCAAACTCGAGTACCCCAACTCTAGTTCATTGCACATATTTCCGAGATGAAATGTCCACTGTGTGTCACTAAAAGTAAGATAAATGTTCTCTGAAACTGTTTAGGTTTATAAGGTTAATGCTCTATAAAGATTAAAATCAACAAAACCTACTTCCCTATTGTAAACTTAAACCTATGCCTAACTGATGTATGGTGATAAACAAATACAAAGCAAATGTGTGTTGATAAACATAACAACATAATTTTTTGTTGCTTTAATGACACATTTGGCTCATTTGTTGACTTGCATGATCTTAGCACTTGTTCCCCAGTCCTTTGCATTGCATTTGCAACTGGGCAACTTGATCACATTCTAATAAGCTTGTAAATGTAGTTGGTTTTGTAACGCAAATGTTAAAACGTATTGCCTTACAAATTATGTTCTATAGTTAAAGTATTTTGATGTCATTAGGTAGCATTGGGTGAGGAAAAAAGTTGAAAAGTAAGTGTTCATGAATTTATTAATCTGCCGATTTACTCGTGATTTGTGTAAAAGTGAATACAATTTAAAAGCGATTTTCGTGTTCAATTCACCAGGAAACGACCACGAATACAACAAGTCAAATTAAAATAATTTAGCAAAATTAACATATTTAACATATTTCTATGAGACCAGGTTGGATAATTCATGGGGACTTTAAAGACAACATGCATTTGAGCTGGCATTGGACTCCACAAGTTTGTGCAAGACCTGATCGGCCATGCTATTCCAAGATGATTTCAGAGGATTTTCCACTCCACCAACAGCTGGTGTGTGGTGGGCGTTCTGGCGCACTATGGCTGCAGTTGCATCATCCAGGTGGGTGCTATTCCTAGAATAGTTCCTAGAATATCAAAATCCACAAAAGGAGGTAGATCCTTTTCATATTTGGCTCCTAAACTATGGAATAGTCTCCCTAACACTGTTTGAGATTGAAGATGGAATTCAAAGACATTGGTCATTAATCTTACAGTTCAAACAAAATCGATGATTAAACACTGACCCTTAACACTTACTTAGTTTAATCATTTTAAACCATGACTTTAACTATACATAAGTATTATTTACATTATATTCATAATGTTAGCCAGAGGGGATCTGGCCCCCACAGTGAGTCTGGTTTCTCCCAAGGTTATTTTTCTCCATTAACCAACATCTTATGGAGTTTTGTATTCCTTGCCACAGTCGCCTTCAGCTTGCTCACTGGGGTTATTAATACAATTATTATTTAATTACTTATTTTTAAACACGATGAAAATCGTATTTTATCTAATTACAAAATGATGATTCATCGACATTACAGTTTTATCGTTTGTTAATGCCTGATCTTCTGTAAAGCTTCTTTGAAACGATGTGTGTTGTGAAAGGCGCTAAACAAATAAAATTGACTTGACTTGCACACTAGTGGAGGTTGAGGAGATTCCCCCTACATTATCTAGAGTGCTTTGAGTGTCTACAAAAGCTCTATATAAATGTATTAAATTATAATTTTTAGGAACGCTCCAAAGAGCATAAAAAAATGACCTTCCACTTATTTTGATGTAAATTTTATCAATCAGCATATCTCTATTTTTTTATATACCTCTGGCTACCAGAGTAACTAGGTCAATGAATGATACTAATGAAAGCTATATTAATGAGCGGGATCAGTTTCTGCTCTAATTATTTACCATTGGGTCAGGCTAGAGAAGATAATTCTTCCTCAGGTGGCATGAAGCCGAACACCAGCGTCTGCCAACTCAGCTATGATTAATTGAAATATACCCGTGTATATGAATCACATATGGTCAATATCTTTCCACGCAACTTCAACATTATACACAGAACTTTTTTCTTTCCCTTGGATGGTTGTTATTAGCATTTCAATTTATGGCCTTTTGCCTCAAGGTTTGAAGTTTGTGGTGAAAGTGAGATTTAATGTCTTGTATTATTCACATCTTTCAGGTTTTAAGTCTTGTCTGAGTTAATTACATGAAACGTTAGATAAATTGCTTTGATTTGAGGAACCAAAAGCTGCAGCACCTGTCCTGTTGCAGAGATATATACACATTAAGGAATAGAGAGCAGTGACCATTATTTATCCTGGCTGTTAAACGCTACTGAAACTCCCAAAGCCATGCAATATTGGAGGACTGGTATTCTAATAAATGCGTGAAGCATTAGCCTTAGTCCTTGGGCTGAAGTGATTTGTCTCCCTCATTATGTTTACTGCATTCTAATGATAGCTTTTTTCTATCGCCTGGTTTGCCATCATTTGGGGCAAAGAAAGTGAATGGTAACCAAGGCCAAAATTCTTAACATATCCTTTTGTGTTCCACAGTAGAAAGACAGTTAATGGTGAGTAAATAATGAGATAATTTTTATTATTAGGATAACTATTCCTTTTTTTATATATTTAATATATATTTATATATTTAAATATATAATGGGTGGTTAATATGGGTGTATTTTACAACATCTCATCTAACGCAGCTCATCCAATCAGAGATGAAAATATCTGTTTTATATCAAAAACCTGTTATACGTCTACTCATAAAATATTATTTAAATCATAAAATATCCTGCATCCCAATTTCTATACAGAGATAATTGCCTGTTGGGGAAGTACTCTAATTCACTCAGTCAAATTACTTTCAGTGTTTAATACATGAGAGAAAACCAAATTAACTCATTATTCACCTCAGTGCACAGAAAATATGAAAAAAAATCTTTATCATCTTAATGAGGTCAAGAAAAATGAAAACTATCAAAAGACAAACCCTGGTGTCACTAATTCTAACCAAGCAGCAACTTTTGCTTTTTATGATTCAGTAGACCTTTCTGCCCAAAGGGACTGTCCTGTAGCAAAACAGAACAGATATTTCAAACAGGACAACATGGTCACAGTCATATGAATCAAGACTCACTCTGTTCATTATATGTGGCATTATCAAGCCAAAATTGATATGTCAGTGAACATGGTCTTGCTTTGAAGCCACAGGATTTGTTTGCTCTGCATGCCAAATATGGTCTACACTAGTTGAGTTGAAATGTCTCCTGGCCAGTGTGCATTTTCGTAACTACAGAATACACCAGAGTCAACATTTGGCTTGTATCCAGTCAAACTGATACCTTCATAACAAGTGCTTATTTTTAATGAATGCCCTCTTTCTTGCATGGGCAAGAGCTTGCAGCTTGTGTGACAGCCAGTCTCAAAAGTATACAGTGATATGGAAGACCGACTGGCTCCATCCATCCATCCATCCATCCATCCATCTTCAACCGTTTATCCGAAGTCGGGTCGCGGGGGCAGCTGCTCCAGCAGGGGGCCCCAAATTTCCCTATCCCGATCCACATTAACCAACTCTGACTGGGGGACCCCGAGGCGTTCCCAGGCCAGTGTGGAGATGTAATCTCTCCACCTAGTCCTGGGTCTTCCCCGAGGCCTCCTCCCAGCTGGACGTGCCTGAAACACCTCCCTAGGGAGGCGGCCAGGTGGCATCCTTACCAGATGCCCAAACCACCTCAACTGACTCCTTTCAACGCAAAGGAGCAGCGTCTCTACATCCTCACGGATGACTGAGCTCCTCACCCTATCTCTAAGGGAGAAGCCCGCCACCCTTCTGAGGAAGCCCATTTCGGCCGCTTGTACTCGCGACCTAGTTCTTTCGGTCATGACCCAACCTTCATGACCATAGGTGAGGGTAGGAACAAAAATTGATCGGTAGATCGAGAGCTTTGCCTTTCGGCTCAGCTCTCTTTTTGTGACAACGGTGCGATAGAGCGAGTGCAATACCACCCCCGCTGCCCCGATTCTCCGGCCAACCTCCCGCTCCATTGTCCCCTCACTCGTGATCAAGACCCCGAGGTACTTGAACTCCTTCACTTGGGGCAAAACCTCATTCCCTACCTGGAGTACCAACTGGCTCCAATGCCACAAAATTAAACAGTGCATTTTTATTATTCCACGCAATGGAATCTAAATGTGTCAAACAAGTGTAGATATTGTATTTGTGCTACAAGGAAATTAGAGAAGGATATGACAGGATATGAAAATATACCTTCTTTCATCAGTTCATTTTCACTCATGAACTGTGTTTTTAAAAACTAATTTAGAAATGGTATCATGTAATGAAACCTCCAAGTGTATGTGTACTTTTCTTTTCTTAGTTTTTTTGCTGCGCTAAAACATTCTAACAACACCTCTGTGGTGATGTGTGCATGGCTGAGCAATGTCTGTGAAGAGAGTGAGTGGGGTAAGGCTTGACACCTGTGGGAAATCACCTCTAACAGCTGTTTTGTGTATTCAGTGAGAGTGCAGAGGAATCTAAAACGGTAATCCAGACCACTGGAGGGGAGAGAGAGAGAGAGAGACACATGCAGCAGGAATCTTGTGTGCCTTTTATGTTGCTGAAAAGCTTACATTTGTGTGTCAAATAAATTTAAGTTGGATTGTTACAACCTCGTAATGTGCTGCATTTATTTTGCTTGCCTCTAATTCTTATAGATGTCATGGTCTGGCCAAACCTAATAGCTATTTACCTCTCTTGTGCTAAATAACCCTATTAACAATAGACTGCAGAGGATGCATCCATTGTTAGTGACAAAAGTGCTTGCAAATCTTTTAGGACTTATTTACCTTGTTTAGCTGTTGTCAGAGAGCTTAGATTAGCCTGAAAATACTCCACATTTTCCATGTTATATTTTAATACTCTTTACGCTCCAAACATTTTAACAGTGGGCAAATGATCACAGAGTTTTCAGGGTTCCAGTGAATTTCTAATGATTCTCTACCAGGGGATATTTCAGAAAAGTTTAAGTCCTAATAGCAAGGCCTGCCATTGGGCACAACTCATATGTACAGTATGCTCTGACTGCATAGACAAAATGTTTTATTTGGATGCAGAAGACACTTTCATTCTTGTTTGTGATTGTTCCGCGATACATGGCCACATGTCATTTTGCAAAAACATTGCCTCAGTCACGTAAATGTTGTGAGTTCAGGCTTATAATTTAATGCATAAGCTTATTATATAATTCATGAACTAATCTACTTATATTTATTTTACTTTTATTAAAATGTATGGTCATTTCAGAGCAAGAATTTGCCTACATCCACTGATCTAGTGTCTGTTACTCCCTTCTCACTAGTAATGAAAGGAATATTCCGGGTTCAGTACAAGTTAGGCTCAATCGACAGCATTCTTGGCATAATGTTGATTACCACAAACATGTACTGTATGTGTTAAAATCCACAATGTTAGTATAGCCAAAAGATTAAAAAAATATGTGTATTTTGGTGTAATAAAATCCTTTCTAAAATTTTATGTGTAAAGTTATATATTTGTGGTAATCAGCATTATGACAAAAATGCTGTTGATTGAGCTTACCTTGTATTGAACCCAGAATATTCCTTTAAGGCTCGGATTTGGGAAGGGAAAACGTTTCTTAGATTTATACTGAAGCACCAATCAGAATTTGCTATTGAGATATTGTATACCAACATCATGCCTTTGGCCAGGGGAAGGCTATACTTTCCTCCGCCTTTGTTTTGTAATCTATCATGTATTCTTATTTGATCAGTTAGCTTAGAGTGACTGCAAAAAGTTTGACTTGGTTCTCCCATGGCTGCTGATGTTCCTGGACTTGCAATATTTGTTTAGTCCCTCTGTGCCGACTCAAGAAAGCTGGACTCCAGGGCTCATTTGTGTGAGTGTACATTACCTGTTTATATATTGAGAGTGCCTAACCCCTGTGTCATAATTTATGATACCGTCTGTAAAATCTGGCTAATGGGCTTTCTCCCTGAAAAGTGCATGGCTTAAAGTTTGCCCATATATCATGTCACAGGGACTTTTATTTGTACACATATTCCATCAAGAAGAGAGACTCCGCCAAAAATCCCCTAAACATCATTAGCAAGATTACTTCCTTTTGTTACATAAATAGCTTCCTTTTGTCCAGGCCTGAGCTCATGTCTGTGTATCCACAGACTTAACATCCAACAAATGTTTTTGGACACTTTTTAACACATTGTGCTAAATCTATGGATTATTTTCTGGCCATGTCTCAACATGGTTGGCAATGGCATGATATTACAATCTTGATGCAAAATGCTAGTTTTTATCACACACAGCATGAGCAAAAAACACTGAATAAAAATAAACCTAGTGTCAGGCGCTGGTCTTCAGCCTAAAGGCGGTTGCAAGCATTTGGCAATGAAAACTTAACGTGCACCAGCCTCAACTGATTTATCACCAGTCTCCTCCAGCACAGAGAGTTCTGCCCAAATAATAGTCACTACTGTGCTCATATGGTATAAACTCAACTGTGACTCAAACCACTTTAGAATACATGTTGAATATAAAGGAATGTTATCATTTACTAACCTTCATGTCTTTCAAAACCCGACATCATAGTTAGTTGTCTGCATGTAATGAAACTGAATGAGAACAGGGGCTGTCAAGCTCCAAAATGAATAATAATAATAAATAAATATATTACCATAAAGTATCATAAATGTGGTCCATACAACTCATGCACTTAAAATTTTGAGTCTTTATTTTTATACTAATACAATTACTAAACAATTATTTTTGCACAGATTTAACATTGCTACTCCTCATGAACCTACCTAGGAGACCTAGGGTGGATGTCAAGATTTTCAGTGAAAAACAATTAAAATTTCATCCAGAGGTCGACCGATATATCGGTTTAACCGATTAATCGGCACCGATAGTTTATTTTGGAACTACTGGTTATAGGCAAAAATCAATGTTGATATTTGCCGATAGTTTTCTGTATGTTTGCTTGTTTTTATATTCCACTATAGTTCTTCATGGCTAGAAAAATAATAGCAACAATTTATTTGATGATATTTGACTAGTATTAATGTCATTTGAAGTGTTCAGTTCAGTTTGGAAGTTTATCTGTATTTTTTAAATGTATTTTATTTATTGATTACAAAATATTTTAATTGTTAAGTCATTATTGTTAATTTTATAATAAGGCTCAGCACTATTTTACTTAGCTGGAATGTTTCCATTCATATTATTGATTTTGCCGCTGTTTGATCAGGCGATTAATCGTTTAATCAGTATTGCAAAATCCACCTCTAATTTTATCTGTTCCTCATGCAAAGCTAACATGAGGCTTTACAAGACCCAGTCCTTGCTTTCTTTATATGGAAAATTGTGGCCAGGATTTTCTTTGAAAATTCCCCTTTTTTGTTCCACAACAAGAAAGTAATGTGGGTTTGGAACAACTTGAGGGTAATTAAAAAAATGCATTTAATTTCATTTTTGTGTGAACTATGCCTTCAAGGAAATGCTAGGGCCTTGAAATCTCTCAAGGATTCATTACAAAATATTCACAATAATTAATTTTATTTTAGTAGCAATATCACTCTTGCTCAGATTGGAGGTTAAAAGCCAGCGGCTTGCTGTGCAGGCTGTAGCCAACCAGAAATCCTGCCCTGCCAACATAAACTGACTCCCTCCTTGGAATCTTTCAATTTTCTATAATAAATCATGGCATGGAACTGTGTCTGGCTGATCTGCCGTGGGCCTGAAACCGGAGCCGGCCTGGCAGCAGAAGCTGGGGCAGAGGACACACACGGAGGAGTTGTAGGCTCCTAAAGCAAGACGTTTCTGCAAAATATACTGCATCCCTACGACTTAATCATGCCACCCTCCAGCTGTAAAAATTGAGCAAAATGTCATACCCCACTTTGGTCTTATCTGGGAGGGAGTGGATAAAAGAAGGAGATGACAAATTCCAACATGTGTATGTCAGAAGATATACGAGGTGACGGAAATATTTGAATAACAGAATGAGCTTAACAGCTCTGACTGCATGGCTCAGCATGGCTCGGAGAGGTAGAAAGCTTAAACCAGCTCTTGGAAGACAGAGAGAGGACTTCATAAAAAGGCCAAGGCTATTTTCCTCGCACTTCTCAATGTTGAATTTAATGTATTTTCTTTGTGCAGAATGTCATACTGTATGATACTGTATGTTTGCTATATAATGGTTTGTTAAGAGTGAAGTGATGCTCACAAAAACCACAACTTCTAAAATGATGTGAGTTGGGATCCATTACTCAAACTTTTATTGACTGAATGCTTTGGTGAAGGACAAAGTGTTTGCTGGTTAACTAATACATTTGTGAGTTGTTAGATGGATTGGGCTTGTTTTTGCAGTGAGGGGCATATTTTGTCAGAGCAATCAAACATAGCTTGTGATAAATCTTAATTAAGCCTCTTTATTTGCAACTGTAAATGCAGTAAAGCAGATAAAGACAATTCAAGATAATTACATTTGGACCAAAGCACAAATTGGTTCTAGAACAAGTGTGTGTATGTGTGCGCGCGCACATTCGTGCATGTGTGCATGTGTTAAATCAAACTCATGGATATAGGCCATCACAGACATATCCACGGCACAGACACCCTAAAACATAATTAATGGGTGCAATATGCACAGAAAAAACACACAATCTGATAATGTGTTTTACAGGTGCTGTGGCTTTGCTGTTTCTTGACTCGTTTTCTTTTTGTGACTGTTAGTGTGGGAATTTTGTCTCTAACAGGGATGATGTGACATCGACACTGCATCTAACCAACTTCTGTCTGTTCAAATGAACACTGGGGTAGTCAGATGGTGTTGTATCATATCAGGTTTTTTTTTTTCTTTTTTTCTTCTTTTCTTTTTATCTCAGTATGAGCATTTGGCAAGGCAGTTCTTGGCCACTTACAATCTCATAACTGCATTTTAAGTGTTACTTAGTATGCGGTGGGGTCCGACTATGGTGACCCGGCACATATTGGAGGTTTATTTCTGCTTTTTGTCTCTCTCTTAAAGCATTTGTCACGTCAAGTGGAGTACTGTGAAGTTAAGAACAATCACACAGCATGTTGTTTATAAAAGATCAGTGTGTGCCCTGGCATCTGGAGAGTGAATGTACAAATGTAGCTTTTCTCATCTCTCATCAAATTATTATTATTTTTTGTCACAAATGTTTACCGGTGGTATTGAATTGGTCAATATGTATTATATTTATTTGTATAGCGCTTTTTACAATAAACATATTTGAGTATTTTGGGGCATTACAATACATGTAAATATGTCAATATTATAGTTACATTTCACAGGTATTTGTAATACAAGTCATGGAATAGATTAAATATGACATTTTTTCAACATTTTAGTAAATTAAAACTATAAGAATAATGTTTCAAATGTAAGGATAATGATTAGTAGATTTTGATAATCCATCTGAAAATTTCAGCCATGGAAGTAGCAGTAAAAATTATTTTATTTAAGAATGATGTTTGTGTAAATTTTTTTATTTATCAAATTGAGAAGATCATTATAACTGATTATATATCCAGTTATAAAGGTTAAGTAATAACTTACAGTTAAGTGGGCTCTTTATATGGGAATTCTAAAGATCTGAAGCAGGCACCCGGATCACAGTGGTAGAGCAATACATTACCGTTTCTTTAAAATGTGCCAGATCGCAGTAGTCAGCTGCAGACCATAAAGACAGCGCATGCAAATAAGATGAGCTATCAGTGGGGCCAATTTATTCTTGTTAAATTCCCCCATTTGTGTATTTGAGTCTAAAAGAGAATGAGAGAAAGAAAGACAGAGAGAAAGACAGAGAGGCAGTTGGTATGGTGCTCTTTATCTCCAGCGAAGACTGCAGGTAACTGGATTTCTGCTCAAGTTCATTCAGGGCCTGTCTGCTGCTGACCACAGAGCACAAAGCCTCTTAATATGACAGACAGGAGGTTAGTGGATTTAGTCTCCGCACAGCAGCCTGTTCAGACAGGTAATTAACGGAACGTGGCACGGCAATTTGACCTGCTGTTCTCCTTCAAAAACAGGATGCATGATTACTTACACTTTCATCAGAAGTTCATCTTCCTCTCGTTTTTGTCTCTCTCATCATCCTCTTGTCTTCGCATGGCTGGCTGATTTCCAGTGTTGGGGAAGATATTTTCAAACTGTAGACTCCAGTGCTACAAACTACTCCATCATTTTAAGTACAGTTGCTAAACTACAGTCAATACCTTTTAAAAAAGTAGTCAGCTACAATACAAGTAGTAATATAAATACTTAACTACTTTTTAATTTTTAACTTTTATCTGTATATATTTAGCATGTATTTGGCACAAAAGCAACAAGGATATCAATTTGGTTGACAAATTTATATTGAACCAATAAAATTATACTAAATATGACTAAAACATATTTTTTTTTTATATGTTTTATAAAAAAAAAAACATATAAATGGTGGTGTAGTGGGGTCTAAACCACATAACTGGTAAACTGTTAATCAGAAGGTCGCTGGTTCAATCCCCACAGCCACCACCATTGTGTCCTTGAGCAAGGCACTTAACTCCAGGTTGCTCCGGGGGGATTGTCCCTGTAATAAGTGCACTGTAAGTCGCTTTGGATAAAAGCATAACTGAAAGCAACTGGCAAGTCTGCCAAATGCATAAATGTAAATGTAAATGTATATATAAACTAATTTAATTATCTGCATCTAAAACATAATGAGTAGCAACATTTGCTGCAAAAAAAGAAGACAAGGGGATTTCGGTGATGAATTGGTGAATTGTTTATTTGAATAGGTACATTTACATGAACCATCTGCACAAACTGATTTACAATCAAATGAAATTGCTTCCCAAAGCCACACATAAGTAAAATGTTTATTTAAATCTTAAATACAAGAACCGTCTGAACAAAATGTTTTGGACTTCCTTATTCTGATGCTGTATATATACATTTTTAGGGAAAAAGTTTAGGAGAGTGTGGAGGATTATTTTCCTGGCTCACTCGGCTGCAGTTTTGGTAGCAATATAAGAAAAAAAAAGTAATGAAGCGTTTTGTCTCTTTTCACCGATACTCCTTGGAAAGAGTAGGTCATTATCAATGTTGGGTAAGTTACTCAAAAAGTAATTCAGTACAAATAATTATTTACTTATCTAAAATTGTAATCAGATTACTGATTACTTAAGTCAATAAGTAAACAAATTTTACTACCTTCATTTAGCTACTTTCTAAAACACTATTACTGTAACAGAAATATTTAAGTTTTCACTTAACATTTTTCAAATAAATTTTTATATTTCATACTTGTCCGTTGATTCAAGTCATACACTCTGCACCACACATTTCTCCCTCACAATGACTCGTTATGGGTCTCAGTTGTAACAGAAATTCATATTAACATTGTAATAGTCTTTAATGAACACCACTTTCTGAACAGAGTAGTTTTTTATTCTTAAGGAGAACTGCCAGCAACACCCACTCCGGAAGGGGCTTGATGAACTAACAACATAATCACATTCTTTTAAAGGCATACACCCATTACATATTCCCTTTTCAGTATATTTATTTTATTTTTTTATATCACATTTATGTATACCTTAAACATATTTCTTTATTATTGATAAACATTCAACACATATTAATTCAACAAATAATTAATAAAAAAAAAAACATATTTCCTAATTTATCTAATTGATTTCTATACCCACAACTAAGAAAACCATTACTAATATTAATTAAACCCGCATAAACCATACATAATGTTTCTTCTTTCTTTTCACATGTTTCCCTTTGTTTTCTCTCTCTCTCTCTTCATCTTCATTTCACAGATCTAATCTGTCTACAGGTTTGCTTATTCTGCCTGATCGAGTTATTAACAGTCCTGTCTGTGTCTTTGGGGGCTGGGAAACATGTTAAGTCATGCCAGTATTCACTGTAGAGTCAGGCTGCTACTCACATGACTGTTCACTTTGAGCCAGAGATTGGCTACCTCCAGCTGATACAGGGGTGTGCTGCATGCGACAACAGCAGCTGTTCCTCAAGCCTTCTGGTGTTCCAGCTTTCACCAGGCCGTAATGATAGTTAGTGTCTAGCTCCATGTCAACAATTAAAGTAGAAGGCTTGTTTTTGCTTTTCCATGGTATCTTTTTTCTTACATCTTTCAGATTTGGCCATTGGAGCTGAAGACTTTTCTCAAGCATTGAGAGTGTCATTTTATTCTTCCTGCCCATAAGGAGTTTGGCCGTACTTACACCTGTGGTGATGAAAGGTGTCGCCCTGCAGCTAATTAGTGCTAGAAAAGGATCTCTTGATGGGTTATTCCCCGCTGTGATTGATACTATTCTGAAAACTAGAGCTCCATCAACTAAGAACTTTTATATGTTCAAGTGTCGTAATTTTGCTACTTGGAGTACAGCGCGATGTGAAGATTCAGTTCACTGCCCTGTCCTTACAATGCTGGATTTTTTATGCAAGAGAACATGCACTTACTCTATCAATGGGGTCTCTGTTTGTAGATATTCTCTTGTCTCTCATTTTATGCATGGGGTATGCAGGCTTAGACCTTTTCGTCCTGTCCGCATTCCTTTTATGGGATTTATCTGTTGTTTTAGAGGTGCTATCATGTGCTCCGTTTGAGCCCTTGGCAACAGTCACTGATAAGTTTCTGACTCTTAAAACGGCCTTGCTGGTGGCTTTGACGTCATTTAATAGGGTTGGTGATTTACATGCCATTTCAATTAATTCCTAATGTATGGATTTTGCACCAGGGTGTTCAAGGGTGGTGTTAAGATCTTGTTTGGTTTATTTGCTAGTTATTTTTATTGTTAGTTTCTACATCATTTTGCTTGCAGACTATTTATTACATGTCAGGCTTTCTATACTTCTCCATTTGAGTCAGAGGAGCATATGCATATGTTTTGCCCAGTTCGGGCACTGCGAGTTTATGTTGACCATACTAGCCAGTGGCGTAAGATAGAGCAGCTGTTTCAGTGTCCAAACAAAGACTGTCTCATTGGCTAATTGATGCAATTGGCTAAAAGTGCTTACAAAGTGAGTGCTTTACCTTTGTCTTCGGGTATTCAAGCTCATTGTACGAAGAGCATGGCATCCGCATCGGCTTTGGCAAGAGGTGCATCCTTGTTGGACATTTGTATGGTGGCAGGATGTTCCTCTCTGCATTCGTTTGTTAGATTTTATCATATGGAAGAGGGTTTGACTCCTGCTTCCCAGGTTCTCTCTGTTGAAACAGGAATAAACTCATATCTTCCTCTGTTTTATTAATTCGATTTAGCTTGCTTGTGCACCGTTATATGCTTGCCACACTGGCGTAGACAGTTGGAAGCTACTGTTTGCATGGCGTGAATGTTTATCATTCCCAATGTGATTACACAGCTTGAGTTCCTACGAAAGGGAATGTCTGGGTTACGTGGAGCATAGCCCTGGATACTCTCTAGCAGCTGCATATGCTCGTGCCTTCATGCAGACTCTATAGCGTGAAGCGAGCGCCTTTATGGAGCCCGTGATGTAGCTCCCTAGGGGTGTCGCTTAAGCGCCATCAGCCAATAAATTGGCGTGATTTTATTAGGGCTTCAGATCACGTGACACTCAGGGCATTTCCCAATGCAATTACACATTGTCTCGTTCCCACTCAGGGAATCAGGGTTACACTCCACGTAACTGAGACATTTCGTTCCCCCCTTCTTTTTGGCAGTTCTGGGCTCTGTGCCCCCTTGTTTCTTGGCTTCAATGTTGAAAACAGATTTTGGTTATAGTTTGCAAATGTCTCCCTGACTTTTTGCAAGCTCATTAAATTGAAAATGATTTTGGTCATGTACTGGATAGCCTTCTTTCCCTCTAAAATAATGTTTATATGTTTTTATTGCCAAGTGTTCAGAGGGTGCAACATTCTTTAAATGCAGCAAATGTTTACCATATTGAAGAGCTTGCATGTATGCACATTGACAATATGGCACATGAAATGCTCATAAATGCTGCAGAAACATGAGGTCTAATTTATGTTTTACCTTACTGGGCACTTAGGACTATGATGGGTCCATTCTCCATTATTCTCTCTCTTTCTCAATAACTCCATGCACATAGTTCCTATAATGCAGAAATTGTATCCCAGTGGTGGGCACAGAGATAAATGAGCTGTGGTTTCAACAACAATTTGCCCTTTTCAATGACTGAATACAGTCACTATTACCCCCTACAGAGAAAAACTTAATTTGTCCACCATTACCATAAAGCAAAACATGTTTGCATTTAGAAAGTAGTTCTTAGCTCCATACCTGTTTGTAATAGCTTAAAATATTTTTTGTTTACTCACTAAACCAAAATAATGATCAAAGGTGCACTCAGATTTCTTTATTATTATTATTATTATTATTATTATTATAAAGATTAATTTATTTTATGAGTGAATGTTTGCAATACCAGGGGTTTACTGAGATAAAGCAAGACGTATTTGGTGGGTCATGTGATCTGAACATAGTGGTCCATATGAGCAGTTGGGTGATTGGGTTGGGTGTTATCCGATTACAAAGTAACTATTTTCTGTAATCAAATTACTTTTTAGTCAAAAAGTAGTCTAAAACATTACATTTTAAATTCTTGTAATCAGATTAAAGTTACTGACTTTCAATTAAGTTAATTACATTCAAGTACATTACTTGGGCAACAGATATCTAAAGTAATATTTTTGTTTAGAATACATTTGAAACATGAATTAATATGTACATCTGTTTGTGTTTCTGTGACATCTGTAGGGTCAACAACAATGAACAAGGTGGAAACAAAGACAATATGTTGAATTGTTGACGAAAAACATACTTAAAAAGTGTTTTAGAAAGTAACTGAAAAGTTACATAATTATTAATGTGATTACATTCCCATGAAGTCATCAGGTATCTGATTACTATTTTAGTAATTAGTCATTTGTAGTGAATTACTATTTTGAGTAACATACCTAATTTTGTAGATGAGGCATCCATTCAGGAAAAAAATCTTTAACCAGCCTTAGCTGGTTTGCTGGTCTTAGCTGGTTTAAGATGGTCTCCAAGGCTGGTTTAAAAAAACGAATCAGCTTGTGTAAAATAAATCAGTGGATGTAAAACAAATCATATTTTATTAAGCTACTGAATTTTACTGATGTTATACAGATTTTAAAATATATTTAAAAATACTATTAATTTCTTTAGCATAAAAAAAAATACAAGAAATAAATTATTGCTCTTTTGAAGTATCCTAAAATAGATGGACATCCCAGAACACAGTTATGAATAACTGGTTGAAAGTTATCCAAGCACAAATAGGTAAAATTTGATGAAATGTCACCTGCATTTTATTTTGAAATGTTTGAAATGTCTAAAGAAAACATGTTTTCTTTACATTTTGCACTCACAACAGCAAGTCCAAACACTGTGAGCTAGAATGCGCCACAACAGTTCCATGGTGATGACAGTGTTCTTTTTTCCCATGATATATGCACAAGCTCAGTGGTGAGAGCCACATCTCATTGCCTGCCGGTACTGGGATTGTTATGTCAGCAGTCTCGCATTGTCCCACATCTCACCCTACTGCAGAACCAAATCTGACATACTGCCTCTGACACAAGTTAAGTCAAAGCAGCAAGTTTTCCTTGCCTGCAGGCTCATAATATTGAGCTTTACATTAAAATCTCAGTGCCACAGTAGGAGTGTCAGTTATGACCCTCAGTGTAGTAAACAAATTAATCACATTGACTGACATGCATGTGTATCCTTGTACAGTATGTTGTGAAAAGCTGTCAGAAAGTTAAGCTATGAAGTCACATTGCTATGCATGAGTTTAGTTCTTATTGATTCTGCATTTATGCATTTTACTGCTATGGTGACAGCGTCTGCTCTAGATTTGAGTTGTGATATTTTTATTAATTGGTCAATACATGTTAAAGGAAGACCAAGGAAGTATTCCAAGTGTGGAGGAGGTCTGAACTAGCTGGAGACATTTGGGGTTTTGCCGGAAATCAATACTCTCTAAAAAAAATTGCTTGACCTTCGAGAGTGAACTCATAATGGGGTAGCATAGAGGATAATGTCATGGTTATGTAAACGGAAGAATGGCCACACTGCAGTTAAACATGGTTGTCACAAATCTTCTGAGTGCTTATTACATTTTGTACACACCAAGTGCGGTTACATTCAACAACTTAATTCATACCCAAATAATCCAGGTAGTGACAACTGTATGTTCATCCAATCGATGTAGTGTATACAAAACCGTTCTGGACAACAAGATGTTAATGAGTCATGTCTTAACTCATCGGCCAGATTAAAACAGTCATGCCAAAATGTTACTTTGGTGTTTAATCAGGAGTGGTTCAATTATTCAGTACACACACACATCATGATTATTATGGAGATTCACTCCCACATTTAAATCCAGTTGTCAATCACAAAACTTTGCTGTGTGATGCGGTCTATGACTCTTTCGCCCTTTTTGTCTCCCAATTTTCAGAGAGAAAAAAAAATTGAGAGACAAAAATCACTGGAACAAATAATACAAATTGTAGGACATGCTCAACAGGTGCTAAGACACCTAAAAATAGTGCACCTAGTGATATTTTTTTAACCGTGCGGTACAGGTTTTCTGTAATGTGCCAAACTAAAAGTGTATGAATGTCATAGGTTAGCATTGTATGAGGAACAGTGTGAGAAGTATGTGTTTATGAATTAATAATCTGTCATTATATTCATCATTTGTGTGAAAGGGAATAAAAGTAGTTGTTGTAGCTCCTCAAGTGTTCATTTCACTAGGGAATTGTGGTAATACAAGTGGTGGTGGTGTAGTGGGCTAAAGCAAATAACTGTTAATCAGAAGATCGCTGGTTCGATCCCCACAGCCACCGCCATTGTGTCCTTGAGTAAGGCACTTAACTCCAGGTTGCTCTAGGGGGATTGTCCCTGTAATAAGTGCACTGTAAGTCGCTTTGTATAAAAGCGTCTGTCAAATGTAAATGTAATATGTATAATGGGCCATGTAAAAATAATTTAGCAAAAATGTAGGTATACTATAGTATGATTCTTTGAGACCAGGTTGGGTATTATTGCATGTTTTCCTCTTAAAAGCTACTTTTCAGTGATGAACATGATGATGCAATATTATAGGAGTTTTATATTAACATGAAAGGCCTTTTTTACAAACCCTGTTGGTATGAAAGAGCAATTAGCTCAGTTTATGTGCTAAGACATCCAAATCTCTTTGCAGGAGCTAGTTTCATGATTCTCGGCTTTGTCTCTGCCCCTCTCAGAAGAACCCCTGCCTTGCTAATTCAGTTGTTCAGGCTGACACTCTACTTCCTCCATCATCTCTGTCAAGGTCCTTTTAGGAGATGAACCCTCAGGTAGAATCACATTTTGGGCCCTTGGGGGCACCTGAAGATCAAAGAGATGACCAGCTGGTCAGACGCAGTTCCACAATCCAGCAGCCATGCAAATAAAACATTGTGAAATATTGTGAAAAAGATTTAATTTTCCATGGTGGAAGGTGAGGGCTGTTTTGCTCACTGAGCTGAGAACTAAGTTCTTTGTCTGTGCTGGAGAAATGCTTTTTGCAGAACTTTTAATGTCTCGTAATATGTGACTCGAAATTAAGTCTTTAGAAGTAGGGAAGTGATAACATTCATCTATCCACATGCCATTATGCAATACTAATAAAATTAGTGAATGCAGTCCTACTGAAGATATGTTAATGTGGTTTATGTGCTCGTAAAGTGAGGAATAGCATTTGTCAGTCAGTTTTATCCCAGCCTTGCAGGTAGGTATTTCTCTCAGACAGTGTTTGTACTTATGAATAATGGATCTATGAGAGGTGACAGATTAAGTATCAGCTTGTATTCATTATTTAACAGGCACATGAAAGGACTTTGATAACCTCCACAGGCAGCCATTTTTCCTCTCTTGCTGAAATGTCTGTGACTGTGAATCAGTGATTTACTAAAGGGTTTGTCCCTCACAGACTGCTTTGGATGCAGTGTTGCATATTTTCCCTTCTCCTTTACTCCCTAATTTTATATAATATACACATTTTATCATTTGGAATTGATTGGTATACATAATAGATACGTTAATTTAGAGGAGGAAAGCTTAATGAAAGCTTAGAACTTATTTCCACCACTTTTGCACGCTAAATTTCTGTACAAAATATTGCGTCATATTCACTAACAACTTGCCACCCAGTTTAAACAGGCGAATATCGAATATAATTACATATAAGTCATTGGCATTTTTTTCAGTGCAAACATTCTGCCTTTCAATGTAATTTCTATTGATATTCTATAAACGTATTATTATTTTACAAAAAAATCTGATTCTAACTACTAGCTTTTAAGCTACATGCACAAAACTCGGCACAGACCTTCAGACTAATCCCAAATAGTGTGCTATATCTTTTCTAACTGATCGGAATTCCGGTATTCCAATATTGGACTTCCAAAAAGGCTTCATGTCTCTTTGACTTCCATTCAAGGTATAACAAGTTTTTCCTGTAATAAATCCTTTAGAGGATTCAAGCTACATCCTATCACTCCACAACTCATACTTTCTATCTTTCACTCCACCACTTTCTTTTTCTATCTTTCCATCACTCAACTCTTTTTATTCTTTCTTTCACTCCATCACTTTAAAACCCTAGCAACTGCATGCAACCTAGCATCCATTTAGTGCACCCTAGCAACCAAAACCCATTGACTACAATTCAAAATGGCTTAGATGGATATCTCCTGATCAGAATGTCATTCATCAGAGTCTTCAGGTTTGACTCAATACACTCCATCCAGCAAGCAGTCTTATTAGGATAACCCTGAAAACTTCCTAGCAACCAGATGACTTACCCTAGCAACCGTATATCAAAACAAATATCTCAGCACCACAACATATTAGAGACTTCAGGTTTCTTTCATTTTACTCAGGGTAGCAAGGAGCCTTTTGAGTATCACCTTAGTAACTGCCTAGCAACCAGATGGGGTTACCCCCGCATCCAAGTAACAAATCACATATCTCTGAACCAGAACATCATAGAGACTTTGGGTTTCTTTCATTTCAACACATGGGTTACCCTAGCAACCAAGTAACAAATGACATATTTCTACACCAGAAAAATTTAGACACTTCTGGTTCCATTAATTTAACTCAGGCTAGCAAGGAGCCTTTTGAGTATCACCTTGGTACCTGCCTAGCAACAAGATGGGGTTACCCTAGCAACTAAGTAACAAATCACATATCTCTGCACAGAACAATGTAGAGACTACTGGTTTTGTTCATTGACTCAGGGTAGCAAAGAGTGTTTTGAGTATCACCTTGATAACTGCCTAGCAACTAGATGGGGTTACCCTAGCAACCAAGTAACAAATCACAAATCTCAACACCAGAACATTTTAGAGACTTCCAGTTACATTATTTGACTCAGGGAAGCAAGGAGACTTTTGAGTTTCACCTTGGCAAAAGCCTAGCAACGAGATGGAGTTATCCTGCAACCAAGTAACAAATCACATATCTCTGCACCAGAACATTGTTGAGACTTCCAGTTACATTCATTGGACTCAGGGTAGCGAGGAGCCTTTTGAGTATTACCATGGTAACTGCCTAGAAACTAGATGGGGTTACCCTAGCAACCAAGTAACAAATCACATATCTCTGCACCAGAACATAATAGACATCCATCCATCCATCCATTCATTCATTCATCCATCCATCAATCTGATAGACTGGATGGTCTTATAATCTTTAAACTTTGAAATTTTAAAACTACTAAAACTAAATTTAAAACCTTCAAGCTTTTACAGCTACTTCATTCTTTAACGCTAGGCTTTCTCAAGCCAACATACATTTTTGTCTTTACAAACTTTTTATCTAGTTACAGATTGCTCTTTATTAACAAAAGTCAGCACTAGTGTGCCTGCTGCTATTAACGCTACACTATTACCGGCCATGGAAAACAGGTGGTACACAAAATTTAATTTAAGAAAAGTGATGTTTGTGTACAACTCTAACCTAGCTTTGAGTACTGTACTGCAAACTCTGGAATTTTGGCGAACTAATTGTATCAGATTTGAATAATTTCTTTATTAAAATGGGTGGAAAAACAAAACATTTCATGTTTCCATCCAAGCTACAAATAAATTTACTGTATGAAAAAAAAAAAGAAAGAAATTAGCAAATTAAGCAGTGCTTTCATCTCAGGTGTTTAAGAGAACAAAATGATCACTTCTGGGGAAATTGTAGTCACTGTGGCTCTTTTTATTTAATCTAATGAATACTTGGGGTTTAGAGTGCACAGACAAAAAAGCTCTGACAATCATTATGTTTGCAAATGTTCAGCAGCATATGTCTTTTATCTGGGAGCGAAAGCATGTCAGAAAGTTGTGAGTGGTAAAAGTAGCCATTCATTTTGATAACAGGCTTTGGCACTTCACAATAACCAGAGCAACATTTCAGATGCTATGTGATGAATAAGATATTTTCTGAGAGAAATATGTATTCATATTTCTTGCTATAGCAAGTCTAATATAGGGGGTATTCATTTATGGTATGCTCTTCAGCTGACCCTCTGGAATAGTGATTAAAGCGCTTGCACATTTACACATTTAAAAGCTCACCATTCACACATAGTGTGGACTAATTAGGGAACCAGGGAACCGCCCAAATAAAATAAAAAAACACTCCAATTATTCATAAAGAATATTGTATGCATATATAGTCTAATGATAAACAGATTGTATTATTATTTTTGTCCTAAATTTGTAAACATGTAATTCTGGTTCTGTTCACTCTACCTCACTTTGAAAAGTCTCATTTACTCCAGGTGACAGAAAGCATATTTTTTTGAGAACTTCGTAAGGTAAAAGCAGATATAATTTTATTTATTTTTTTTGCCTTTTGGGGCTTACAGCAGCAGTTATTGGAGCACAAAAGAGACATTTTTATTTGATGACTTACAGAAATCATATTTCATTTTGTGATTCTTTTGAAAATATTTAAAACTGTAGTATTAGGGCAGCACAATTAAATATACAGTCACATTCCTGGGAATAAGAGCATTCATTTGATATATGACTTGTCCATATAAACTCAGCCAAAAAAGAAATGTCCTCTCACTTTCAACGGCTTTTATTTTCAGCAAACTTAACTTGTGTAAGTATTTGTATGAACATAAAAATATTCAACAACTAAGATGTAAACTGAACAAGTTTCAAAAAATCAAAAGTAACAGTCAGTATCTGGTGTGGCCACCAGCTGAATTAAGTACTGCAGAGCACCTCCTCCTCACGGACTGCACCAGATTTGCCAGTTTTTGCTGTGACATGTTACCCCACTCTTCCACCAAGGCACTTGCAAGTTCCCAGACATTTCTGGGGGGAATGGCCCTTGCCCTCACCCTCTAATCCAACATGTCCCAGACATGCTCAATGGGATTGTGATCCGGGCTCTTCTCTGGCCATGGCAGAACACTGACATTCCTGTCCTGCAGGAAATCATGCACAGAATGAGCAGTAGGCTGGTGGAATTGTCATGCTGGAGGGTCATGTCAGGATGAACCTGCTGGAAGGGTACCACATGAGGGAGGAAGATGTCTTCCCTGTAACACATAAGTGTTGAGATTGCCTGTAATGACAACAAGCTCAGTCTGATAATGCTGTGACACACCTCCCCAGACCACGATGGACCCTCCACCTCCAAATCGATCCCGCTCCAGAGTACAGGCCTCAGTGTAACACTCATTCCTTCGACAATAAACACAAGTCCGACCATCACCCCTGGTGAGACAAAACTGTGACTCATCAGTGAAGACCACTTTTTGCCAGTCCTGTCTGGTGGGTTTGAGCCCATAGGCGACGTTGTTGCCGATGATGTCTGGTAAGGACCTGCCTTACAACAGGCCAACAAGGCCTCAGTCCAGCCTCCCTCAGTCTATTGCGGACAGTCTAAGCAATGATGGAGGGATTGTGCATTCTTGGTGTAACTCGGGCAGTTGCTGTTGCCATCCTGTACCTGTCCCGCAGGTGTGAAATTCGGATGTACCAATCCTGTGCAGGTGTTGTTACACGTGATCTGCCACTGCGAGGACGATCAGCTGTCCTTCCTGTCTCCCTGTAGCACTGTCTTAGGCTTCTCACAGTACAGACATTGCCATTTATTGCCCTGGCCACATCTGCATTCCTCATGCCTCCATGTAGCATGCCTAAGGCACGTTCCACAGGTAAATGTTCATTAATTGTTTATGGTTAATTGAATAAGCATGGAAACCATTGTTTAAACCCTTTACAATAAATATCTGTAAAGTTATTTGGATTTTTACAAAATTTATTTTTAATATACAGTGTCCTGAAAAAGGGATATTTCTTTTTTTGTTGAGTTCATGTGCTATATTACAGACTTTTATTTTCATATAAATATTTATACTCCATAACCCCTAGAGGGTGCATGTTTAGAGGCCTTATTTTGTTATTTTAATTAACATAAATACAGAAGTAATGTTATCTATAAAAAGTTCAGATTATACAATTTGAAATGATACTTCATTTGCCTGACTTATGTGTACAGAGACTTTTAGCTTTAAGTGTAAACTTTTTTTGTGATATACTGCCACCCCATTGGATCCGCCGGCGGGTCCATAGAGTATAAGGGCTTTGATGACACCAACTGATATTTTCCATTTGTGGCCAGGAGTTTCTATTCTAAAACTTAATTATGATCATAATAGCAGACTCTAATGAATAATTCTTGAAGCACAAAACAACTCAGTCAGCCAGGTTAGCTAGAAAGCTAATGATCAGGACTTTCTCTCTAAAAATATATTTAAAGAGAAAAAAAAGAAGATGTTTGTGCACATTTGTTAAAGAAGATAATTCTAACTGTTCAGTGCTGCTAAAGTATGCCAGATCGCTGCTCTTTGCTGCATCCTGCGTTACACACAAAAGTGTGTTTGTGTTTGCACTCTTACCTGATTTGCACAATTCCTTTAGTGAATTGGATGCTTAAACAACACAGACACAACATACAAATAAACAATGCTACCAGTGGGTGCAATAAGCTTACATCCTCCATATGTTGATTTGAAACTACTCAACAATGTTCTTATGTTTGATCAGAACATGCAACTTTATTTTTTGGAAATTGTTTATTTATTTTGTTGTGGTTAGAAATTTTGAAACATTCCAACGATTTTAGAAATTAGAGGTAAACTGAAGATGTAAAATTCTCTGCAATAATCTTTTTCTCTAGGGACACTTTGAGACAACTTATCTAACATTTCAAAGACCCTTCATTTCCTCATTTGACATTTGATCACAGATTACACACAGACAGAAATATGATGTTTGTTCAGAGGATTATGGGAAATGAGTCCCTGTACGGTTTTGTTGGCTCAGATATAAAATGTGCCGGAATGCTGCACTATGACCTGTGTTGAGGAGTCCCTGCTTGTACTCATATTGTTGGCCCTGTTCTCCAAATGTTGAAATTGGCTCCCAAAAAATGATGACACTGACCATGATAACAGTAATGACCATTTATTCCGATTTGGACGGTGCCAAGGTGATTCTGTCATGCTGATTAATATTGGGGAGTTCATTGGAAACTATTCAGAATCACCAGGCTTTCCTCTCTTAGAATTCTAAATTCCTCTTTTGTTTTAGGAATAAGCACAGCTTATTCAAATGGTGAAGAAGCTGTCTGAGCTCTCTTAAGACAGCTTTATTCATAAACAAAACCCATAATAGACCCACTAAATTATGTCTATTTTGTCACAGATCATTTGTCATGAAATGAGTGGGCGAGGATTAGAAATATCCTTGTGCACATTCCGTGATATTAGCCAAATGGATAATGAACAATTACATTTTCATTATTCCACAACCCTCTAAATAATGTTTGCCCTGGCTGAGGTCAATGAGGTTCCTTTCCAGCAAACAAGGACAATACATCTGATTTATTATGTCTGATTAGGAGGCAGCATAAACATAAGGTTGTATATTCGTCAAGCCTCCTGCCCTTACATTTAAAACATATTACCAAAGTAGGCTGAATGAAGCTTTAATAAATAATAACAGTCCCTTTATCACAGCTTGCTAATATGTTTTTCATTACATTTATTGTTAATCTTTGTCCTTATATGCAAAAGCTGTCTTTGATGCTTTGACAGAAAAACACTTTTGTATGATATTGAGCTTATTGTTCTGTTTGGGGTCTCAGAGACCCTAAAGTAATTTTATTAGCTCAACAAACAGTTCGAGGTTTATACTTCTTGACTTGTCTTACTGCGGTGATGAGCAGAGTCAAATGGCAAAGGATAATGGTTATTCACCATGATGTAATTCAGCACCGATAATCTATGCAGGATCTTAAGCGAGTCATCCTTCTACAGTCCCCGCCCTTGCGGGCGATGAGGAAGACCGGCTGCTAAAGAATCATTTACATACCTGTTCATTGCCTCCCTCTAGAGAACTGAAAGTGAATACAGCCTTCCTCGAGGAGGAGAGGTGTCAGGTTTTTCCGCTTTTCTACTGTTTCATCTGTGTGTATTTTACCTGTTGCTGCTGACGCCTAGCTAGAGTCTGTGTTTGTAGCCTGCTAGCTTCCACATGCATCCTCTTTCTATTTTTATCACGATTAAACTCTGTGCATTTTTCAGCGTGCACCCGTTTTTCTCCTCTGTGTTACATGGAGTATTGCATCAATCTCAAAGCACTGCTTATCAAGAACAACCAACAACAACAACCAATTGATTGAGGGATTCACATCAATCTCAATCCCTCACCGCTCAGGAACAACTAACAACAACAACAAACAAATGCGTGAGGTGTAACAACTATTGTAACAGTTCTTTTTTTACCTTGGTTTATCCACTGAACTTCAGAACACCATGTAATAGACCAGTTTTTGTCTAGGCTCGCTACGGAGGGCAAGACTGATATGACACTCAACACAGACTAGGAAAATATCTTGAAACAATTTTATATTTAGAAAATGTATGAATGTGTGTGAAATGAAATTACAATACAGGAATAAAAATAAAATAAAAAATAAAATGAATGTTTTTTCCCTTTTTAGATCCTTTGAATTCCTTTTTAATAACCTCAAAATGTTATTTAAGCTATTTTACTTATTTATATTTCAATTATATAATTTTTAAGTTTAAATTATTTTTTCTCTATTGATTTTATAGATATTTACATATATTAACTAGTAGTTTAATAGCTTAGTTTAGAGCTTTTGCTAATATTTTGGATTTGTTCTGCACTATTTATTTATTTATTTCTGATATGGAAATATTCACCCATAAACAGAAATTATAGAGTCACAAAAACAGGTTGAAATCAGTAAGAAAACATTGCAACTCCTCAAACATTACAGCTTAGCAACATTTCAGTCCCTAGAAACTTAGTGTGTGAATGAATGTCCTTTGAGGCATCCAAAATAGATATAATAGTCACTGGTATTAAGTAGTATTGCAAAAAAGATCAGTAGTGCAAAAAGAATCAGTAGAGAGGTAGTCAGTTCAGTCCTACCGATGAGAAATACCAACAGAAATGAATGGGCTCCACTTGTAACAGTAGAAAGGCTCTATTCTGGTGATCAACTTTAGAATCTCTTCTTCTCTTCTCTCTAATCAATAATCAGTTACTGGGTGGCTCGCCATCTCAGTTTTTGAAGGGTTTGACCCAATCACAAAACAATACCTGACCAAATCTGGGGGATTTTATATGCATTCACCATCCACATTAGATTTTACAGGTTTACAATCAGCAACCATCAGCATCAAAATCAACAATCTCCACTCTAAAAGTGACCCAATATGATTGATTAATTGTTTACAACATAATATATCATATTATTTGAGTATATTAAAGGATGATTTTAATGTTTGCCTTAGATTTGTCATCCACAATCAGCAAAACATGTCTCTCTTTCTCTACTTCCGTGTCTCGTCTTTATGACATCACACACAGTTTTTTCGGTCTCAACCAAACTCATCACACTTTCAATGTTGGATTATTTTTTAATTCTTTTATTTTTTTTTAATTACATCATGGCTTTTATTAGACAATATATTGCATCTGTTTAGTATTTCTGTTGAAAATATAGTTATTGCAAATTATATTATTTTTCTAGTCAGTCAAATTATGACCTGTGTTACAGAGGGATTCACATCAATTTCAAACCCTCAACGCTCAGGAACAACCAACACCAATAAACAACTGCAGTAAGTCATGGTATCCGCTCATGTTATTGCTGCCTACATTGCATGTCACATGTTTAAAATAGCCTCTTCCATCAGCAGTGAGGGATTCAGACGTGATAAATGTAAAGAATTAGCTGACGGAGAAGTTTAATGAGTTAGATACATGCATCAGAACGCTAGTGGAGGTCAGTGAGAAAAAGTTTATAGTAGATATATACCTCCAGGTAAGGTGCCGCTCTCCTCTCTAGTAATTTGGCTCATAATCTTAATAATGATATTATTTGACTAACTGGGACCCAGGTCAGGAAGCAGACAAACTGGTTAATCTGAATGTCTGCTAGCAGCCTTGAGACGTCACACAGGTCTCATAAACTACAACACATAGATACTGAATCACCTAGATATCTCATAGAGACTTTGTCTGTTCCCTGAACTAACAAACACAAAACCCTCACTAAATAATTTAGAAAATATCTGACTAAACCTCTGGGGTCGACAGACGCGCCGGCACATCCTGCTGGATATTTTCGTCATTACAGCGGAAACAACTTAAAATACTCCGTCATTTTGGGGCATAAAGATCAGTGTAAGACATCTTTAGAGCCTATAAAGGGTCTACTTTTATTTGTGTACACTCACAATAACAACAAAACCTTGTGCTTTTGTAAAATAAAGAAAATAAAAAGGGTGAGCTTTCAGCTATCTACTTGAACAAAACAGACAAATTAAAATAAACATCATATAAAGATAGGACTACTAAAGACTACTAATTGTAAATTAAATTATTACAGATGATAATTTGGATGTGCTCTGTTTTGACTTAAACCGGATGAATATATTAGTTTAAATGAATCTACTTCCCGAGATTATTGTTATAAACATGAGCCTCGTCTGAAGGGTCGAGGAAGAGTTGTTGCTACAATTTACAGTTGTGTTTTGACAGGATATAAATGTAAGTCTTTTGAACTAATAATGCTTAATGTGGCACCATCAGATATAAATAAAAAAAACTCTGTCATCTTTTACCCTAGTTACAGTTTATAGATCATGTAAGGTATGGCGGAGGATCAGTGGCCTTAACAGATTCACGAACAAACAAGAACTTACTGTTAAAAACTCCCCTAATTACTGAAATAGCGCCAACCAGTCTCCACCAGCACAATAAATGTATTGACAAAGAGACAATGAACTATTGACAGAGAACCGCATGTGACATCCGCAAGGCCCACCACTTGCTATCGTGTGGACAGGAAGGGGGAAACTTTTGAACGTAAAAATGTGTGTCTTTCTTATAAAGCCTAAAAGGGCTTAGTTTTAATGAAATATGTTGTAATCCCTGTGTGCTATGTATTTTGGTGTAGATCAAAATTAGTAGAATTGTTTAGCAGTGTAGGAGAACTCATGATATCTAATAAGAGGCTTTATATTTAATAGCCTGAGTGTAAGAATGTTAAACCCACTTTTAAAGGTACCAAATATACCTTTCTTGGTATCAAATTAAACCTTACGATTTGTCCGAGCTGAATTCGAATATAAGATCTCTGTAGAATGACATTACGCGATGTTTTACTATCTTTTGAGTCATTCAGCCCAAAATCTCTTACTGTCATAAACATGCAAATGAGCTTTGACAAAGGAATCATTCTCCTGTCCCAATGGAAGGAGAATTTTACGACCTCCAAAGGAATGTTCAGAGAAGTGCTGACCCTCACTTCATTCTCTTACTGAGAAAGAGAAATGAACCCTGTTAATCCTATATATATATTCTATATATCCATGTGATAAATATTGACATGTATCTAATGTGCCATCTCACATTTTCCCTTAAATGTGCTTGATCTATGTTTTCTTGCAAACTAATGGGTTAATGTTTCAGACTTTGCATACTATGGTTAACCAAAATCATATGTGTGGCATATTTGGTCTCTATAACTTGGTATTTTGAAGCTCGAAATGACTGTGTACATGATATGTCGATAACAACAACATATTAGTATTACAAGTATATTTCCTAGTTTCTTTCTTGCTCATGCAATGAGAAATGTGAGAACAAAGAGCAATAAACCAAATTCCCGCCTGGAACCCAAACCCTTCTCATTGGTCGAGCCAATGAGAGGTGGGACCTGTTTCCTAAGGTTATAAATGCTCTTAGCTCTCTCTTAGCCCTCGCTCTTAGCCCTCTCTCTTATCTCTTCGGTCTCTTAGCTCCTCTTGCTTCCTGCCTCTCTTGTTTTCTGGTCCTCTGAGCCTTGTGCTCTCTCACTCTCTCACTGAATGATGCCAAACTAGAAGGCCCCAAGGACTCCCAAGCATGCGCCAGGCTACGGCCTTGTCTCTGACTCCCACTGGTTCTCTCTCTCATCAAGACAACATCAAAGATCAACTGGAGCCTCAACAAATTGCATCAGGACAGTTTAATTCAAATGGGACATGCAAGTATCAAACTTAGTCTCATTATTTGATACATTAAGTATCCTTAACCCCTTTCTAAAAAGGGCGTGTCAGAACTAATATGATGGTTTGCTCAGGCTGTTGATCTGCTGAACTTCAAACAATGCTATAACTTCCTGCCTTCCTGTATTCTGCTTCAGCCCTCTTTCCCTTGGTAAACTGTATGCATGTATGTATATGTATGTTAGAGTAGTTTAAATGTTTAGTCTAGTTAATACAGTCTTGTTCATGTCACACGTAAAGTTGTCTGTGTCTCAAGCTCATATCTAAAGTCACTAATCATAGATTTTGACTACTTGCTCTTAATACTTAGTAAGAAAGACATTTCCCTTGCCCCGAAATGTACATTTCTATTAATTAATTAATTAATAACCAAAATTGAGTGTTCACGGGATGAACCGAGTATTTGGTTGTAATGTTAATGTAGCTACATCAAGTTAACCCGATTAACTGATCCAAATATTCATAATTGATTATAACAAGTTATGATTGATTATTAATATTTCATAGAGCTGATTCAGCTACCTAATGGTGGAAGAATATAGAGCTGATTCGCTACATAATGGTGGAGAATGTGCGGGCATGATTAAACAAAGGTTATGAGCTTGATCCACTGTCAACCTAAAAGTGTGCATTGAATAATTCCGGTCAGAATAGGACATGACATGCGAAACGGCATTTGCTTCACTAGTTGCTGGCTTGTTTGGATGCGGATAAGGTGATGGCTTGAATTGACATCTCTACTGTAATTGAAAGAGTCTTAACACATTTAAGCATATTTTCAAAAGGTATCAGTGTACGAGTAATATGATTTTAGCGAAGAAACCCTAATTTCGGTATTAAAGTGTAAGTCTGTTTTGATGAAGGAATCTCAGCTCAGCGGCATGTAAACTGTACCAGAATTGATTGCTTAACCTGTTTCTGATGAAGAAATCTCAGTACAGTGTTATATAAATGTAGATTTGGGCGATGCTCCCCTTTTCACAGTATAAAGGCCTTACAAATTATAGTTAGATTGATGTCCTTCATCTAAACTTTATAGGTGCATCTAAAAAGCTTAGCTTCCTGGTGATCAAAACTGTGTTTCACTCACTGAAACTCTGAAGTGCATTGGTTCCCATGACAACGACTTGTCACGGGAAGTGCTCACTCCAGATAGCACGTGTTTCCTTCCGACGCCATTTTGTAAACAAACCAGCCTAGGTGGCTAAGCTAACCCAACTTAGCAGCCCCTTAGCTTAGGCTAAGCTAACTAATAGCTTCAACAGTTAGCTGCTAGCATAATTTACATGAAGCCTTTATCTACAGCTTGTGTGCATGCAGAGTGAAGTGATCTAAACCATTTTCCTTTAACCCCATTTCTGGTTTCTGAATTTTCACTTTCTCTTTCCTTAACTTTAATTCTTCTCATCTAACTTCACCTGCACCTTTCAGGTGCATCCCTTACTGAACGCTGTTCAGCTAAATTTGCAGTTACTTTGTTAATTAAATCTAAAAACTTAATTACATGTAAACTGTTTAGATAGAGAATAATTTTTATAGTTATTGGGAACTTTCAATGGCACGTTGACTAAACTTTATAGAGGGACAAACACATTGTGTGGTCTTGAACACGTAACAGCTGTGACCAACTATAGAATGATGTCCAAAGCAAATCTAATTGTTGATCATATGTGCTATTGATTATTCCCAATACAAGGTTATTCTGCTATTTTAATCACTTCTTCAAGTCTTTTTATTATTTTTACTAATAATAGAAGTCAGCTATTCATTTTCCCATTTAACCCTCTTGGTCTAGTGTGGTTTTATTTCCCCATAAAACTGCAAAAGTAACTAGACATACTTTTCTTCTCGATTTTGTGTTTATTTGCAACAAGTTGCTTAAATTTTATGAGCCAGCTACACTAGTAATCTAGACGATTTCTATGGCATAATTTTGAGCACCACTAATAGACACAATCTAATAGGAAAGCTCTTTTCTTCCTCTTTCTTTCTCTTCTTCATGTGTTCAAAGTTCAAGCCTGTTGTATGCTATCAGTAAGTGCTGATAAATAATTTGACCCAAAGAAACATCTTAAGTCATTTATTAAATCTAGGCTTACGCTCTTTTAGCAAAGCCACTCAGATCCACACAAATCTGAGCATCCTGCTATTTGCAGCTAAGATAGTAATAATCAGGAACACATTTCAATTGTTAACCACACCTAGCAAAACCTAGCTGTACATTATACACCTTGCTGTCTCACTTTGCCTTTAGCTCCAAATTCTGTTTGATCTTGCATTAGTCTCTTGCCCTTACTCTCACCAGAAGTGTGCCAAAAATGTTGCAGATGCTTAGCCTAACTGCCCAGATGGCAGGCCAAAAGGACTGGCTAGGTGTTTTGAGGAACACCCTTTTATCCATGGCTGCTGACGACCTTCTGCAACAGAACAAAAAGCAACTGGAAACGAGGGAAAAGAACTAATGACAGACGACTCAAACCAGAGGTATGAGCACAAATATCTGACTGAGGTTATCGTCCTGGCCCACAACCTCACAGGTTTGAAACAGGAGGTAAACAACCTCAAACGCCAGATCACTGAGTCCCAAACGGAGCTGACACATGCTAAAAACCGCATAGACCAGCTAGAGATGGAGGCTCAGGACAGACACAAGGACCCTGGCAGAAGGGAGTCACAGGAGGTAATCCACAGACTTCAAACGGCTCTGACAGCTGCTAAACAACAAGAGCAGCTGGAAAAGACAGCCAGAGAGCACCTGGAAAAGGTACTTTTTCACAAAGATTCACTGTTAAAAACAGCAAATTCTGAACTCTTGGACAAAGATGCCAGAATCATGGCCTGTGGAGGTCAACTGAATGTGTCCAGAGCTGGAGTTAAAGTGCTGACTCAGCAGCTGGACAACACCAAAGATGAACTTGACATGGTCCAACGAGAACTGAGACACTCTTACCTGCTGCAAAAGGAACCACAGCAGGAGAGACATCTCACTCCCCCACTTGCAATCAGCAGAGAAACCTCCCCCAGCCAAGCACAGAGTTACAAAGGGGGGAGACAAACCCCTCTGCTTAACACGTCCTCGGACAGTTTCCTTAAAGCTTCTGCAGCCGCGGAAGGAAAAGGATTGATTCAGACGAATCTTGAAACGACACGTGTAGCGACACTCAAAGACCTCAACCGAATGGCCAGACATATCCCTGCATTTACACCAGAGCTTACAGGAGACCACGACGTCCACGCTTACCTGCGAGACATTGACTTTCACCTGCAGTCTTTGATGAGTGTGAACCATCAAGATAGACTCCATCTGATCTGGATCACGTCCAGCCCAGAGTTGCGACGCTTTCTGGCTCGACAGCCAGAAAACATCCAGTCTAACTACCAGCAGCTGAAACAAGCCATCATAAGGAAATTCTCAGAGTCTAACAATGGACTGATCGCTGCCCTAGACACCAAACAGGGTCGGCATGAAACTCCCTATGTTTACTACCACAGACTCAGACGAGCTTACTTGAGCTCGCAACAAACCTGGGATGGAGGAGGACACCAGCTTCAAGTGCCTTTTCCTCCGAAACCTCCATCCTATGGTAAGTCACCATTTAGGCATTATGGCCTGCCCCCACACAATGCCTATCCAACAACTGCGTGACCTGACACAGAAGGCCTTTAACAAACACAAGGCCTCACCCAGCAAACACCACAGGACGTCCCACAGCAGTCTACAACAACATCCTCCTGTACACCTTTCAAACAGGTGCCAAACAGAGGCTGCACAAAGACAGCTAGAAACGCCTGTTACTGAGTTACAAGAGCTGCTAGCACTAGCAAAAGAGCTCCTGGAACAGAACTCCCCTGAGGAGTACTGGGAAGAACAAACCTCTGACTCTTGCCCAACACCACTCAGGCAAGCTCAAGTCAGCACTGCTGCCAGAGCAGAGTAACACTGCAGACTTCAGACACCTGGTGACTGGGTGCCGAACCAAGGGCTGAACGGCCACCTGCTGCCCTTTTGCTACCAGTACTAGGTCAGTCTGAAACTCTCTCCACACTACACAATGCCCATAACCACTCCCTGCAGCCACAAACAAGCACCTGCCTCAAACGAACTGACTTCATAATGACAGGTGACACACTGTCAAGGCACCTGCTGCCTCTGCACCTGCTGCAGAGACCTGGATGTGGCTACTGTCTACATCACCCACCGTGGAACAACCACCTGCTACAAAACCCTCATGATTCACCTGCCATCCGCCATTGTGATGATTGTCGTCCGATGATGTCTCCAACAGGGACACCACCTGGCGAAAAAGGGGGACTGTAAGGTATGGCGGAGGATCAGTGGCCTTAACAGATTCACGAACAAACAAGAACTTACTGTTAAAAACTCCCCTAATTACTGAAATAGCGCCAACCAGTCTCCACCAGCACAATAAATGTATTGACAAAGAGACAATGAACTATTGACAGAGAACCGCATGTGACATCCGCATGCTCACCACGTGCTTATCGTGTGGACAGGAAGGGGGAAACTTTTGAACGTAAAAATGTGTGTCTTTCTTATAAAGCCTAAAAGGGCTTAGTTTTAATGAAATATGTTGTAATCCCTGTGTGCTATGTATTTTGGTGTAGATCAAAATTAGTAGAATTGTTTAGTAGTGTAGGAGAACTCATGATATCTAATAAAAGGCTTTATATTTAATAGCCTGAGTGTAAGAATGTTAAACCCACTTTTAAAGGTACCAAATATACCTTTCTTGGTATCAAATTAAACCTTACGATTTGTCCGAGCTGAATTCGAATATAAGATCTCTGTAGAATGATATTACGCGATGTTTTACTATCTTTTGAGTCATTCAGCCCAAAATCTCTTACTGTCATAAACATGCAAATGAGCTTTGACAAAGGAATCATTCTCCTGTCCCAATGGAAGGAGAATTTTACGACCTCCAAAGCAATGTTCAGAGAAGTGCTGACCCTCACTTCATTCTCTTACTGAGAAAGAGAAATGAACCCTGTTAATCCTATATATATATTCTATATATCCATGTGATAAATATTGACATGTATCTAATGTGCCATCTCACATTTTCCCTTAAATGTGCTTGATCTATGTTTTCTTGCAAACTAATGGGTTAATGTTTCAGACTTTGCATACTATGGTTAACCAAAATCATATGTGTGGCATATTTGGTCTCTATAACTTGGTATTTTGAAGATCGAAATGACTGTGTACATGATATGTCGATAACAACAACATATTAGTATTACAAGTATATTTCCTAGTTTCTTTCTTGCTCATGCAATGAGAAATGTGAGAACAAAGAGCAATAAACCAAATTCCCGCCTGGAACCCAAACCCTTCTCATTGGTCGAGCCAATGAGAGGTGGGACCTGTTTCCTAAGGTTATAAATGCTCTTAGCTCTCTCTTAGCCCTCGCTCTTAGCCCTCTCTCTTATCTCTTATCTCTTCGGTCTCTTAGCTCCTCTTGCTTCCTGCCTCTCTTGTTTTCTGGTCCTCTGAGCCTTGTGCTCTCTCACTCTCTCGCTGAATGATGCCAAACTAGAAGGCCCCAAGGACTCCCAAGCATGCGCCAGGCTACGGCCTTGTCTCTGACTCCCACTGGTTCTCTCTCTCATCAAGACAACGTCAAAGATCAACTGGAGCCTCAACAAATTGCATCAGGACAGTTTAATTCAAATGGGACATGCAAGTATCAAACTTAGTCTCATTATTTGATACATTAAGTATCCTTAACCCCTTTCTAAAAAGGGCGTGTCAGAACTAATATGATGGTTTGCTCAGGCTGTTGATCTGCTGAACTTCAAACAATGCTATAACTTCCTGCCTTCCTGTATTCTGCTTCAGCCCTCTTTCCCTTGGTAAACTGTATGCATGTATGTATATGTATGTTAGAGTAGTTTAAATGTTTAGTCTAGTTAATACAGTCTTGTTCATGTCACACGTAAAGTTGTCTGTGTCTCAAGCTCATATCTAAAGTCACTAATCATAGATTTTGACTACTTGCTCTTAATACTTAGTAAGAAAGACATTTCCCTTGCCCGGAAATGTACATTTCTATTAATTAATTAATTAATAACCAAAATTGAGTGTTCACGGGATGAACCGAGTATTTGGTTGTAATGTTAATGTAGCTACATCAAGTTAACCCGATTAACTGATCAAATATTCATAATTGATTATAACAAGTTATGATTGATTATTAATATTTCATAGAGCTGATTCGCTACCTAATGGTGGAAGAATATAGAGCTGATTCGCTACAATCACTCAGGCCCTATTCTGATTTCCTTGGTGAATTTGCAAATTTTTTTTATCAGATATTGTAGTTACTGTAGATAGAGCTTTAATTGTTGGTGACTTCAACGTTCACATAGATGATGAAAATTACACATTCGGATTAGCATTTATCGACATTCTCAACTCTTTTGGGGTCAGAAAAAATGTAACAGGACCAACTCATCGCTATAATCATATGATAGATTCTATTCTGTCATATGGAGTTAATGTTGATAATATAGAAATTTTGCAGCAGACCAATGACATCTCAGATCATTACCACATCTCTTGTATGCTGCGATCAGCTAATGTTACTCAATCTACACCATGATATCATTCAGGTAGAACAATTTTTTGACCACTAAAGATAGCTTCACTAATACCTGTAACCCGCACAAGAAGAGACAGTCACAATGTATAGTCAAACTGCGTTTATTGCAGGCAAAGCAAAAGTACAAATAGGGCAAATCCAGAAGAGAGTGGTCGAGGGGAGCGTAAGGTCGAAGCCAGGGAATCAGGATATGGCAACGGGGCAAAACTACAAAAGAGTGGTCGAGGAAAGCGTAAGGTCGAAGCCGGGGAAGTCAGAATAGCAGAACGGGTAAACAAGTGAGTTGAATAGACAGGGGAGCTAGGGGAACACTAGAGCTGACAAAGCGAAGGGGTAAACTAAACAATAACCAACAAGAGTGAAACGAAAGGGTTGTGATATACACTCACCTAAAGGATTATTAGGAACACCTGTTCAATTTCTCATTAATGCAATTATCTAATCAACCAATCACATGGCAGTTGCTTCAATGCATTTAGGGGTGTGGTCCTGGTCAAGACAATCTCCTGAACTCCAAACTGAATGTCAGAATGGGAAAGAAAGGTGATTTAAGCAATTTTGAGCATGGCATGGTTGTTGGTGCCAGACGGGCCGGTCTGAGTATTTCACAATCTGCTCAGTTACTGGGATTTTCACGCACAACCATTTCTAGGGTTTACAAACAATGGTGTGAAAAGGGAAAAACATCCAGTATGCGGCAGTCCTGTGGGCGAAAATGCCTTGTTGATGCTAGAGGTCAGAGGAAAATGGGCCGACTGATTCAAGCTGATAGAAGAGCAACTTTGCCTGATATAACCACTCGTTACAACCGAGGTATGCAGCAAAGCATTTGTGAAGCCACAACACGCACAACCTTGAGGCTGATGGGCTACAACAGCAGAAGACCCCACCGGGTACCACTCATCTCCACTACAAATAGGAAAAAGAGGCTACAATTTGCAAGAGCTCACCAAAATTGGACAGTTGAAGACTGGAAAAATGTTGCCTGGTCTGAGGAGTCTCGATTTCTGTTGAGACATTCAGATGGTAGAGTCAGAATTTGGCGTAAACAGAATGAGAACATGGATCCATCATGCCTTGTTACCACTGTGCAGGCTGGTGGTGGTGGTGTAATGGTGTGGGGGATGTTTTCTTGGCACACTTTAGGCCCCTTAGTGCCAATTGGGCATCGTTTAAATGCCACGGCCTACCTGAGCATTGTTTCTGACCATGTCCATCCCTTTATGGCCACCATGTACCCATCCTCTGATGGCTACTTCCAGCAGGATAATGCACCATGTCACAAAGCTTGAATCATTTCAAATTGGTTTCTTGAACATGACAATGAGTTCACTGTACTAAAATGGCCTCCACAGTCACCAGATCTCAACCCAATAGAGCATCTTTGGGATGTGGTGGAACGGGAGCTTCGTGCCCTGGATGTGCATCCCACAAATCTCCATCAACTGCAAGATGCTATCTTATCAATATGGGCCAACATTTCTAAAGAATGCTTTCAGCACCTTGATGAATCAATGCCACGTATAATTAAGGCAGTTCTGAAGGCGAAAGGGGGTCAAACACAGTATTAGTTGGGTGTTCCTAATAATCCTTTAGGTGAGTGTATATAGGGGAGAAAACGAGCGGTGCAGGTGAAACGAATAACCAGGTGATTGGGAGCATGTATGAGAGCCAGAGGGGGGTGATTGGGAGTGAGCGTGTGAGCTCGGGGAGCGAGCCTGTGAGCTCGATGAAGCGGGGAGAACTAGAGGAGCGGGGTTCGTTACAGTACTCCCCCCTCTGCTACGGACGGCTCCGGACGGCCGCGCTCAGTTGCGGGAGCGTGACCTCTGGGAAGCGGTGCGGGACGATCAGGATGTTGGCGATGGTAGTCTAGCTTGAGAGCCTGGTCCAGGACATCTCTCGATCGTACCCACGACTGTTCCTCAGGTCTGTAGCCCTCCCAGTCGACCAGATACTGCAACTCGCCACCCCGACGTCGGGAGTCTAGCAAGGCCCAGACCGTATAGGCGGGTTGAGGGGGTGTTTGGGCTGCCGTGGGCGGGAACATGGGGCTATAGAACACAGGCTTCAAAAGGGAAACATGAAACACAGGACACATTTTGTAGCGGGGTGGCAAAAGTAATTGGTAAGTGACTGGGTTAATACGTTTAATAATTTTAAAAGGGCCGACATACTTGGGGCTTAGCTTCTTACACGGGAGACGGAGGCGGATGTCTCGGGTCGAGGGCCAAACCCTTTGGCCCAGATGGAACAGGGGTGCAGGACGGCGTTGGCGGTCTGCCTTAGCCTTCTGGGTCTGGGTGGAGCGTTGAATCCGGTCATGGGTGGCTCTCCAGACCTGGGCACATCTTCGGGCCCAGGCATCCACCGCCGGAACGTCACTGGGATCCGCTTCCCATGGGAAAAGGTGTGGTTGGTAGCCCAGGACGCACTGGAAAGGGGTAAGACCAGTAGAAGAGCTGACCAGGCTGTTCTGGGCGTATTCGGCCCAGGGGAGATAGGTGTGCCAGCTGCCTTGGGTCTGGGTGCAGTAGGCTCGCAGGGTACCTGCCAATCTCCTGGTTGAGATGCTCGGTCTGGCCATTGGTCTGGGGGTGGTATCCCGAGGAGAAGTTGAGTTGGATACCCAGTCTGTCACTGAAGGCCCGCCAGAAGCGAGACGTGAACTGGGTACCCCTATTCAAAGTGATCTCCTCGGGAATACCGAAGTTTCGGAAGATGTGGATGATCATGTGGTCGGCCAGTTGTGTCGCGTTGGGTAACCCGGGTAGGGGAATCAGGCAGCACATTTTGGAGAAACGGTCTATTACCACAAGGATCTCGGTCCGGCCGTCGGAGGGGGGCAAGTCGGTAATAAAGTCCATGGCGATGTGGGACCATGGTCGGTCAGGGATAGGTAACGGTTGGAGGAGTCCTGCGGGAAGGTGACGAGGTGTTTTGGACTGGGCACAGACCTGACACGAGAGGACGTAGTCGTGGACGTCGTCCTTGAGCGAGGGCCACCAAAATCTCCTAGCAAGGAGCTCGGTAGTACGGGTAATCCCCGGGTGGCAAGAACAGAGGGAAGTGTGAACCCATTGCATGAGCTGGGGGTGAATAATGGTGGGTACATACATCCTGTTGGGGGGCGTTTGAGGAGGCACAGGCTCGTCGCCTTGAGCCTGCAGGATGGCCTCCGTCAGTTCCCACCTAACGGGTGCGACAACGCACGACGTGGGGAGGATTGTCTCTGACCCCGGGGGTTCTGAGCCATGGTCGAAGAGACGAGAGAGGGCGTCAGCCTTGATGTTCTGGGAACCCGGGTGAAAAGTGACAGAAAAGTTAAAGCGGGTAAAGAACATCGCCCACCTGGCCTGTCGAGGGTTCAACCTCTTGGCTGAGCGGAGGTACTCCAGGTTCTTATGGTCGGTGAAAACGACGAAAGGGAACCTAGAGCCCTCCAACCAGTGACGCCACTCCTCCAGGGCTAGCTTGATGGCCAGCAGCTCTCTATTCCCAACGTCGTAGTTCTGTTCGGGGGAGGACAGTTTATGGGAATAGAAAGCGCAAGGGTATAGCTTGACGGGAGTCCTGTGTGGTTGGGAGAGTACACCTCTGAGGCATCCACCTCTACCACGAACGGCAGAGTGGGGTCGGGTTGTTGGAGGACTGGGGAGGTTGTAAAGGCCTCCTTTAGGGCCTGGAAGGCCTGCTGGGCGGGTGTGTTCCAAGTGAGGTACTTCGGGTTGCCTCGGGTCAGGGACGTGAGGGGTGCGGCGATCTTGCCGAAGTTTCTAATAAAACGCCGGTAGTAGTTGGCGAAACCCAGGAATCGTTGGAGTTCTTTGAGCGTGCTGGGCACGGGCCAGGACAGGACTGCTGCAACCTTGTCGGTCTCCATCTCCATAGTTCCAGCAGATAAGACGTAGCCCAAGAAGGAGACGGAGGGGCGGTGAAAGGCACACTTCTCTGCCTTCACGAACAGGTCGTGTTCTCGCAGTCTCTGTAACATTTTAGAGACGTGAACGGTGTGTTCAGAGAGTGTGGAGGAGTAAATTAAAAGGTTGTCGATGTAGACGACGAGGAAGAGGTCTAGCATGTCCCGGAAGACATCGTTCATGAATGACTGGAACACCGAGGGGGAGTTGGCGAGGCCGTACGGCATCACCAAGTACTCGTAGTGCCCCCTGGTGGTGATGAACGCAGTCTTCCACTCTGCGTTGTACGCACTCCTGAGGTCGAGCTTAGTAAAGATCTTAGCCTTACTGACCTGCTCGAGGGACGGTTGGATGAGAGGCAGGGGGTAGGCGAACTTCACCGTAGCCTTATTTAGGGCCCGGTAATCGATGCAGGGGCGAAGCCCGCCGTCCTTCTTGCCCACGAAAAAGAAGCCGGACGCCACCGGGGAGGTGGACGGCCGAATGATGCCTAGACTGAGCGCCTCGTCGATGTAGTCCTCCATGGCTTTGGTTTCGGGTAGCGTTAAGGGGTACACTCGGCTCTTAGGGAGTGGGGACCCCGGAAGGAGATCGATGGTGCAGTCCACACTGCGATGTGGGGGGAGACTAACCTGGGTCTTCTCGAACACATCAGCGTAGGAGGAGTACTCAGGAGGGATGGAGACAGGAGACTTCACTTCGGGGCTCTCTACGGAGGTGGAGGACACCGGAAGGGAAATACAATGTGACAAACAGTGGTCGGTCCAGCACAACAGCTCCCCCGTGCGGCAGGAAATGTGGGGGTCATGAAGCGCTAACCAGGGGTGGCCTAAAACCACAGGGTCTCTAGGTGAGTGCACTATAAAAAACTGGATGAGCTCCGTGTGAAACAAGCCCACCTGGAGGGACAATGGCATGGTCCGGAAGGAAATGAGACCCGATCCGAGGGGTGCCCTATCTAGAGAGTTAACTCTGAGAGGTGGCACGACCGGACTGAGTGGGATGGATAGTTTCTGGACCAAGCCATCGTCTAAAATATTTCCCGCTGCCCCGGAATCCACTAGGGCTGGGGTAGAAAAAGAGACATTGTTAAAACTCAACATTACTGGGAGGCAGACTTGTTTCTGGGTAACGTTGAGAAAGACAGACGTTCTCACCTGGCTTTTGGAGAGGGAACGCCGGGGACCGGCTGGGCATGAGTCAATTCGGTGACCCGGGGTGCCACAGTATAGGCAGAGGCTCTGTGTCAACCGTCTAGCTCGTTCTGCCTGGGTTAGTGGAGCGCGACCAAGTTGCATGGGTTCGGATTTGGAAAAGCACTCGGGAGAAACGAGTTTAGGCGAGTTGAGACCCGTAGCAGGCTCTTGGACGACAGAGGGGCTCCGACAAGCACGGTCGCGAAGCAGGTTATCCACTGTGATGGAGAGCTGAATATAGTTCTCCAGCGACAGCGATTCTCCTCGACATGCCAATTCCATTTGGAGCTGGTCATTCAAACCCAGGCGGTATACAGTCAACAAAGCGGGGTCGCTCCACCCACTACCCGCGGCAAGGGTGCGGAAATCAAGTGCGTAGGCAGCGGCTGTGCGTGACGCCTGTTTCAAAAACACGAGGCAGCTGCCTACATCCCTACCAGCTGCCGGGTGATTAAAAACCACGGCAATCTGGTGACAAAACTGATCATATGACGTCAAAAGGGGGCTCTCGGCAGTCCACAATGCAGTGGCCCATTGCCGTGCCTTACCCGAGAGCAGTGAGATTAAAAAATGTACTCTCTCACTGTCAGTGCTTAAAAGGGGGTGATACGTCATATAAACAGTACATTGCATTAAAAAACCCTGACAAGTTTCCGACGAACCGTCAAACCGCTCGGGGGGTTGAAAGCTCGCGGCGCTGGGAAATGTGGTGGGAACATCAACGGGTACAGGGACAGACACAGGTGGAACAGGTTGAAACTGATCGGAAATGGTACGTACCGTTTGCAGTATTTCCTATATTTGCTGTCCCTGAGCCGTGAGCGCTTGGTCGTGTTTCCCAACCGTAGATCCTTGGGCAGAAAGTGCCGTGCAAATCCGCTCTAGCGAGCTGCGGAGATCCTCAATGGATTCCATTGTGACTGTCTTCTGTAAGGTTGCTTATTCTGTAACCCGCACAAGAAGAGACAGTCACAATGTATAGTCAAACTGCGTTTATTGCAGGCAAAGCAAAAGTACAAATAGGGCAAATCCAGAAGAGAGTGGTCGAGGGGAGCGTAAGGTCGAAGCCGGGGAATCAGGATATGGCAATGGGGCAAAACTACAAAAGAGTGGTCGAGGAAAGCGTAAGGTCGAAGCCAGGGAAGTCAGAATAGCAGAACGGGTAAACAAGCGAGTTGAATAGACAGGGGAGCTAGGGGAACACTAGAGCTGGCAAAGCGAAGGGGTAAACTAAACAATAACCAACAAGAGTGAAACTGAAGGGTTGTGATATATATAGGGGAGAAAACGAGCGGTGCAGGTGAAATGAATAACCAGGTGATTGGGACGAGTACAGGTGAAACTAATACTCTGGTGATTGGGAGCGTGCATGAGAGCCAGAGGGAGGTGATTGGGAGTGAGCGTGTGAGCTCGGGGAGCGAGCCTGTGAGCTTGATGAAGTGGGGAGAACTAGAGGAGCGGGGTTCGTTACAATACCCTTCCAGATCTATCCTAGAAGAACTTGATGAAATAACAGAAAATCTAAATACCATAATTTGTAGCACTCTTGATAGTGTCTCTCCACTTCGATTAAAGAACATTAAAGAAATAAGCCCTGCACCATGGTACAATGTCTTTGTAGTATTGGCATTATATTCATGATGTTAGCCATTGGGAAACTGGCCCCTGCAGTGAGCCTAACATTTTATTTATTTTGTGTGCCCTCTAGTGTAGAAACACCGAAATGGTTGTGTCATAAATGTCAGAAAAATATGCAATGAAATAACCCAATATTTTGCGGTTAAAAAGATGCAATTGCACAGATACTTAATGCTTGAATTCGGCTGGCAATGCTGGACCTGCAATGATGCGCAATTCCAGGCACAGTTCTGAATGCTATTCTTGCATACCACAATGCGATGAGGGGGGAGTTTTCACGTTATGCAGTTATATCATATCTAGCATTCCCATCTCAATTGGAAAGCCATTTCTTCAGTATACATATATGATTAATATAACATGTACAAAACATGTACCAATATAACATGTTTAGTATAAGGGAGTAGTTTTACAAAGATAATTTTGTTAAACAGACATATTTTCAAATGATCTTGTGTGAATTTTTTCTAAGCTTTAGAGAGGGGGTAAGCGAAAGGATGTTGAATGTTTGAAGGGGTATGCCACTGTAAAATGTTTGGGAACCACTGCTCTAAGACATTATGGTTTTATCTTCTGTTAATGTCCGATCTTCTGTAAAGCTGAAATGATGTGTGTTGTGAAAGGCGCTATACAAATAAAAATTACTTGACTTGACTTGAGAGGTGCCAGGAAGCAATTCTATAGCACAGTCGTATGGGCACTGAGGAGGGAGAGTCGTGGCGTGGGACCGGCTGATCGCAGGGTTGGTGGTTCGAATCCCAGCCCACATGACTCAACATGCCGAAGTGTCCTTGGGCAAGACACTGAACCCCAAGTTGCTCCCTGTGGCAGGCTAGCACCTTGCATGGCAGCTCAGCTGCCATTGGAGTATGAATGTATGGGTGAATGAGTCACAGTGTAAAGTGCTTTGAATACCGTTAAGGTTAAAAAGGTGCTATATAAGTGCAGACCATTTACAAGGGAGACAGCAGAGATAAGACGATGTGAAGAACAAAAAGAGCTCCAAGCAAGGACAGTTTTGGTTGCCCAATCTATGTGTGTGTGTTGTGCGTTACCAACCAGGGATGTCCCAGCACAACTGGGGTCAAAGGGGACCGGATGAGATAGAAAGTTCAGAGTGATTACTGAAAAAAAAGGCTCCACCAAAGCCGAAATGATATGACTGTCTGTTCCATTCTGCAGCCGGGCCAAGAGAAGTGTGCAATGTCTTGGGGCTTTGTTCAAGGGTGTCACACTTGGCAGTGACCCCCTTACTACTGAAGAACATTGTCTTTTAATGGGCATGTTGCAGAGAAGTGGCCCGGTCAGCCGCAAGAAAATCACAACCCCTTTAGATTTTATCTCGGTGTCATCCAAGCAGAGCTCCTTGTTGTGAAAAGGCTGAGCGAAGAGTAGTCTCCTCCGCTGGGTCCATGGAGGTCTGTTTAGGGGAGGGGAGACAAAGGGACACAAACACAGAGGGAAAAAGTCAATGAGTTTATTAACAATGACGTTTGCAACCAAGGACAGGGGCACCTGGCAACAGCTGCAATGATGAGCAGAGTCAAAAGGCTATAGCTAAGGAATGAGTGTGTTAGTATGATGAGTGCATGCGTTGTGGAAAGAGCAATCCAAAGAGAGTCCGTTGAAGCTGGTGTGATGTGAAGCAAAGCCTAGGTGGGTTACTCCCTGACACGTGAGCAGAGACAGAGGAATCCACCTCCAAGTGAACTGGGTGACAATACGGGCAAAGACGGTGGTAGTGGCAGTGAACAGGAAGTTAACCACACCTCTAGAGACAGGCAACTAACAGACACATGAGCAATCTCCAACTAAACAAAAGTGCACTGTTAACACTTGACAGCAAACAATAAACTGGCAAAGAATGCTGGTTCCACCTGTGAGACACGAGGGAGAGTGAAAAACAAACACATTTATGAGCCGGCACAAATTACAAAAAACATTGACTATAGCTTAAATAATATCTGCCTCAGCCTATATGCTGAGACAACTGCTGTGTAAGTAGGTAATGTGTAGGTTGATTTCCAAGAACATTGGAAACACTGGATTTGTGGCGGTATCAGAAATTGACTTTACTTTAAAAAGCATCCAAACCAGAATCCCAAAGCAACACTAACTCAACCAATCACATGATTTTTGGACAGGACAATATGTGTGGATGACCAATGGCAGACAAGGGGAGTGTTTGGGAAACATCTTGTTTTTGCAATTATATTTAAGTTTGAGAAATAGCAGTAGTATTTGGCCATTTCACAGTAATAATTATGCAAAGGTTCTAATACTTAAGTGAGTCTATAGGTTTAATTTGCTTATCTCATAGATTATAAAATGAATTTACATTGGATTTTATGCATCATTTTGACATTGTAGCCTGTTTATGAGTATTACTTGCACGCTCTGGGCCTCCTTGTTCATTGTTTTCAAATGAAAGTATTTATATACCTTAGAGTGTGTTTGTAATGAGATCATTTGGTTCTGATAAAAATGAACTTTACAAGCACTACACAATAATTTATTATACAAAGGCTGTGCTATGAAACAGCACCTGGGGAACAGAAGGCTGTAAAACACCATCCTCTTTAGCTAGACTGGTGCAGTGCGGGAAAAAAGCATACAACACATTATTATTTCATGTGTTTTGCATGCATCATAAATACAATTGAATGTACAGTATGTAGCTATAAAGAGAGTGGGGGGGAGAGAGAGAGAGAGAGAGAGTCCCCTGTCTGATGTCATTTAACACATTGGTTTATTGTTATTTTAGGATCTGTATGTAAACTCCCAACAACTGATTCGTTAAAGTGGTTAAATAATTAGCTAAAATGGGGTCCAATTCTGGTTCCAAGAGGTGACTCCACGATCTCTTATATGTGGTGCTAGAAGGCTTTCTTGAAAAATAATTGGCTGTAAAACATTTATGGCTTTGGTCTGACTCATTCATTGAAAAAGAGCTTATTTTTGAAAGTTATCAGATAAGGAACTAGATCTTTCACAAAGCAATTATTTCATGCATGAACATACGGTATGTGTCATATGATTTAGGTGTGATCATTAAGAAAACAATAACCTTGAAAAATGTTGAATATGAGGCAAACTCGCTGCTAGTGAGATTGCTCAGCAAGTAATCCACAATTACTAAATAAATGCTTGTACAAGGTCCTGAGCCAGGGCTCTCTGAAAATCAGGGCTTGATGAGATATGTGATATGAGAGGCCAATAGATTTGTTAAAATATTCATGAATGGAACTTGACCCCGATTATTATCTAGCTCCTACTAAACAGGTCATTTTGTGATGCCCTTTTCACTTCACTGAGTGAAAATTAATTTAATTATTTTCAGATTCAATAGGAAGAGACACTACTGATGGTTGATAATGTATGAAAGCCATGAAAAAAGCCCAGAAAAGGTAAGTTTGTCCAAAGTGTGTAATTCCTGTGCATATTATTAATTAATGTGGATAATGCATATTATCCTTGCTTTCACATGTACATTTTCTTGCAAATAAATGTTTTACACTCTTTAAAATAAAGGTTCCTCAATATTTTTTTGGGAATTCAACAAAGAATTATCTACTTTCTCAAGAACTTCAAGAGCTTCTCCATATTGGGTTCTTGAGTCAGCTATATGGCTCTTTGGGGATTTAAATCATGCTTAATGTTACATAATGGGTTCTTTAGATCAACATATTGGTTTATGTGTTTTTAAAACACCAGTACACAGATGATTTTCTAAAGAACTAGAGAGTACAACGTTCTTAAAGGGATAGTTCACACACAAAAAAATAATTCTCTCATCATTTATCTCCCCTCATGCCATCCCAGACTTTCTTTCTTCTGCTGAACACAAACAAAGAATGTAGGTTCTCACAATACAAAATGTTGAAGCACCACAAAGCACATAAAGGCAGCATAAAAGTAATCCATATGACTGCAGTGGTTAAATCCATGTCTTTAGAAGTGATATGATAGTTTTGTTTGAGAAACAGATCAATATTTATGTCCTTTTTTAACATAAATTATCCTCCCTACCCAGTAGGTGGCGATATGCAAAAATAATGCAAATGGACAAAATCAAAAAAGAAGAAAGTGGAGACTATTAGTAAAAGAGGACTTAAATGTTGATCTGTTTCTCACCCACACATATCATGTCACTTCTGAAGATATGGATTTAACCACTAGAGTCATATGGATTACATTTATGATACATTTATGTCCTTTTGGAGTTTCAAAATGTTGGTACCCATTCACTTGCATTTTGAGGACATACAGAGCTGAAATATTTGTATAACAAGTCTTCATTTAGGGGGCCTGCGTAGCTCAGTGAATATTGACGCTGACTACCACCCCTGTAGTCGCGATTTCGAATCCAGGGCATGCTGAGTGACTCCACCCAGGTCTCCTAAGCAACCAAATTGTCCCAGTTGCTAGGTAGGGTAGTGTCACATGGGGTAACCTCCTCGTGGTCACTATACTGTGTGGTTCTCACTCTCGGTGGGGCATGTGGTGAATTGTGCATGGATGCCACTGAGAATAGCATGGGCCTCCACATGCGGTACATCTCCGCAGTAACACGCTCAACAAACCTCGTGATAAGATGCACGGATTGACGGTCTCAGATGAGGAAGGCATTCCAATTTGGGGAGAAAGGGGATTAAATAATAAAAATAAAAAATCTTAATTTGTGCTCTGCAGTATAAGGAAAGTCATACATATCTGGGATGGGTGAGTAAATCATGGGAGAATTAAAATGTCTGGGTGAACTATCCTTTTAATGTAATTTAATGTAAGTATATATATATATATATATATATATATATATATATATATATATATATATACAGATATAGATATAGATATATATATATATATCATATCTATATATATAGATATATATAGATATACTGTATATATATATATATATATATATATATATATATATATATATATATATATATATATATATATATATGGCATGAGGTAATTGCCCCATTTTCTTCTGCAAATATTAAATAACTTTTTCAAACTTGTTTATGTTTAAAGTATTGGGCAAAAATATTCCTAGGACATGAACTTCACCTTGCCAGTGACAGAGAGTTTGAGAGCTTACCCAGTGCAAGGCTATGTTTATCCTCGTCTTATTAGTGCAGAGAGTTGTAAATGGAAAGAAATATCACACATTTTGATTTCCACATCATTAATAAAAGCAATTTACCATGTTAATATCTTGTCTCATCTGCAATTAACTCTGAATTAACAACTGACCTTGCCACGCAACCTCACAAGTTCATGAAATTCAATGTAAAACTGTTGCTGCTCGCCTGTTGTTGAAGGTGTCTAGCATCATGACATGCAACACTAAAGCATTTTTTCTGATTTCTGTCCAATTGCAGAACTAACATCTGTTATATTTTTCTTCACAGTACTGGAGCAGTTACTCTGTATAAGAATTGTAGGAAAGTTTCCTTCATCCAACTGTGATGTTTTTTGAATGTGGAAATGAGATATATTCTATCATCATTAGCACCTTGGGAAATGTGGGGATAAATGTAATGGAAACTGCAAAAATGTTTCCTGCTTTTGGTAAGTTTAGGAGATATATGGAAAATCCTAATTTCTCAAAGTGTCCAGTTTCTTCTTTCTGTCTTCTGAGAACAGTCTCTAGGACCATCAATATGTTGTTCAGCAAAGGTAATATTTCTTCATGGATTAAGGCCTGCATTCACTCTACTTGAGTACTGTAGCTTAGCAAGACATTAGATACGCAAAGCATGTACCGGACACAGCAACAAGAAGGCTGGCTCTGCCTCCTCCCAGGGCAGCTTGCTTGCAGGTTCACGACCTGGTCCCTGAAGGGGGTATAAGGAACCTTGGGCAAGCAGCCCGGTCACGGTCTCAGGATAACATGAGTATTTGCCGGACCGAGCTCCAGGCAAGTGTCGCTGACAGAGAAAGCTTGCAGGTCCCCAACTATCAGGAGGTCCATCTTCAAGGAGAGGACCTTGAGCTCAACTGAGTCAAGCGGATTGAAAGGGGGCCTCTGAAAGCCCGAGGGGACCACTGAGAGATCCCAGAGGGGAACAGGCTTGGCCGAGGAGGATTCAGCCTCCAACGCCTCTATGGGACCTGATAATCAAGTTGTGCTTACCCAAGGACTTGCCGTCCACTGCGTCGTAGAAAGAAGGTCCTTCCTCAGGGGAATTTGCCAGGGAGGTGCTGTCGCGAAGAGCATGAGATCCGAGAACCAAGATTGAGACGTGGAAGTACACGTCCTTCAGGTCCTTACCACCGCAAACCAATCTAGCTGTTGAACGCAGGTAAAATCCATCTCTGCGTGAGCAGTTTGAACGGGAGTTTGCGTAAGACTGGTTGAAAACTCGGAAGTCCAAGATTGGTCGCAATCCACCACCTTTCAGGGTTACAATGAAGTAAAGGCTGTAGAAACCCTTCTTCATCTCAGCTGGAGGGACGGGCTCTATCACGTCCTTGAGAAGTAGAGTCGTGATCTCTGCCCGTAAAACACTGGCTTTTTCGCCGCATACAGAGGTGAAGCGAATACCGCTGAAACGAGGCGAGAGCCAGGCGAATTGAATCGCGTAGCCGAGCAGATGGTCCAGGCCAACCAACACAATGGGTTGGACAGCGAAAGCCATGCGTCCAGACTCTGCGCAAGGGGCACTAGAGGGACGATTGCATTTGACCTACCGGGTGGGGCGTCACGGCAGGGGGAAACAGATAATAAAACTGGCCTGCCGGGGCTGAGCAGTCACGAGTCCGGAGGAGAGGTGACTGCGTCCTTGGAGCCGGGACTGTAGGATTTTTGATGGAACCTCTGGAACCTCCACGTCTGGTCCCTGGAAGGCATGCAGAAGATCTAGCTGATCTACCACCTGCTGTCATAGACATGATCAACCAAGCCATAGCCCCTTCTACCAGGCAACTTTACGCCCTGAAGTGGTGCTTGTTCACAAATTGGTATTCTTCCCAGGCTGAAGACCCACAGAGGTGCGCAGTTAGGTCAGGGCTTTCATTCCTGCAGGAGAGGTTGGAGGGGAGGTTGTCCCCCTCCACCTTGAAGATGTATGTATCTGCTATCACGGCCCACCACGACACAGTAGACGGAAAGTCTTTGGGTAAGCACGACTTAATTATCAGGTTCCTAAGAGGCACCTGGAGGTTAAATCCCTCCCGGCCGAGCCTGTTCCTCTCCTGGGATCTCTCAGTGGTCCTCTTTGGCCTTTAGAGACCCCCCTTCGAGCCACTAGAATCAGTTGGACTCAGGGCCCTCTCCTTGAAGATGGCCTTCCAGATCGCGCTCACCATTGTGTCGTTGTGTCCTCCCGGCCACTTCGCTGAACCAAGCCACTGTTGTGGCCGAACCTCAGAAAAATCCTGAATGAAACAGACGCATTTCCCTCCCTTTATACCTGTATGTCCAGGGGCGGGACATGCAAATTCTGTCTGCCAATTTCTTATTGACCTTTTCACATAGATCAGAGATGCAAAAGGCTCGCAAGAGAGACCCCTAGTGTCGCTTCTTGGAAACAACGTCTCGTTCCCTCCATCAGGGAATGGAGGTTACATCCGTAACCTAGACGTTCACCCAAAAATGAAATGTATATGACTTTCTTTCATCTGCTGAACACAAAATAAGATTTTTAAAAGAATTTCTCAGCTCTTTAGTTTATAAAATACTAAAAAAGTGAATGGGTGCCAACATTTTAAAGCAAAAAATATATATAAAATAAGTAAGGATAAAAGTGATCCACAAGACTCCAGTGGTTAAATTAATATCTTCAGAAGTTATGTGATATGAGAATGTGTGGATGAGAAACAGAGAAACAGATCCCTTTCACATTTTGGCATAAGATCACTTGCATTGTATGGACCTACAGAGCTGAAATATTCTTCTAAAAATCTTAATTTGTATTCTGCAGAAGAAAGGATGTCATACACATCTGGGGTGAGTAAATGATGAGAGATCATTTTTATGTGAACTTTCCCTTTAATTAATAGCTCAGCCATAATTTAATATTCTGACATCATTTCCCAATCCTCATGTGTTCCAAATCCAGGTGAGCTTCTGTATTCTGTGGAACATAAAATATATTAGACAGAATGTTAGGGACTGACAATATCGGTCACCATTCACTTTCAATATATATAGAAAAAAGAAACACATTCACTGAAAGTAAATATTAACTCAGGCAAACATTCTGTCTATTATCTCTTATTGTGTTGCATGGAAAAAATAAAGTCATATGGGTTTGGAACAACATGATGGTGAATGATGACAAAATTTCCATTAATAATAATAATAATAAAAATAATAACAATAAGAATACTTCTGTAGTATTTGTTGAATGTGTATTATGTAATAGAATATAGGGGAGTTAGTGTTAATTATGTCATTTGTGAAAGTTACTCACTACTTTAGTACTCTTTTAATTGGATAATTTCTTGCTCTTACTCAAGTAATTATTTATGTTAGTACTTTTACTTGTTCTTCAGTAATTTTCAAAGTAATTGTACTTTTACTTGAGTACAGTTTTGGCTACTCTACATACTCTACCTGAATTACAGGTATTCCCTCAGGCCTTTGATTCCAAGTTATTGAATCGATGAGAACAGTAACTTGACTTTGCAACGATGACACAAAAAGCCTTCAGATGAGAAATTATAGTGATGATATATTGATGCATGTTGGTGTGCAGGGTGAGACGAACAGGCTGTGTTTGAACAAAATTGTTAAAACAAGACATTTGTTTTCGAACTGTAAAAAAGTTAGCCCCAGTCATCAGACAGATTGAGTATTTCTTAAAGAAAAAGTTCACCCAAGCATGAAAATTCTTTCATTAATACTTTCTGATGCTCATGTTGTTCTATATCAGTATGACTTTCTTTCTTCCATGAAACACAAAAAGAGACATATATGCAGAATCTCTGTGGAGGTATTTTAAATATGAAGAAAGGGACTGATGCTGTACAGCTAAAAAAAATGACAAAAAAAACAACTGAAAATATAAGAAAAGGGGTGCATTCAACTTGTGTGCTAAAATTTCATGTCTTCTAAAGCCATTTGATGATTTTGTGAGATGTTTCCAATTAAAATATTCCCCTCCACTGCTGCTTTAATTTTTCCCTATATTCTACATATTTAAACTGGCATGCTGTTTTCGGTGACAATGTATGCCACAAAGGGTGTTTGGCATCAATGACATCAAACTTTGTGTAACGCCTTTAAAGGTGCAATATTTTTAATTCCCACAAGTGTGCATTTGATTTGAGAGCTCTGGTGTATGGAGAATAATCAGTTTTTGGTGTGTTCTTCATATGCCTTCAGAAGACTTGGAATAGGTTATAACAGTAGTATGGACTACTTTAACAATATTTATTTATTTTATTTGTTTGCACTTTTACGAGTATGACAGCCATGTCATTAAGTGTTGGGTGTCCTGTTCTTGTTGTTCCTGTTTCTTTATTGTCAGTCTCACTGGTTTATTGTTAATAGTTTATTGTTAGTTTACTGTTTTTTTTTGTTGTTTTATATATATATATATATATATATATATATATATATATATATATATATATATAAATATGTTGAATCCTGTTTGTTTTTAATATCACTTAATGAAATAAACTGAGCCTATAAACACAGCAAAAGTATGTTTGTTAACTGTTTGTTAAATCACCAGCTGTGATTTTGCTAGTATAATAATTTATTTTCATGTGCAGGATGGACATATTTACCTGATGTTTTGTATAAAAGATTGGTCATATGAGCCACAGAGGCACAATAAAAAGTAAATAGCATTAAGAATTTGAATGATTAATCTTAGTTTATTATTTTAGTGTTATGCTAAACCCAAATTTAACAAAAAATGTTTTTACCCTAATTTAAAACAGTTGAGTTAAAATGGTCGCTGTGTCAACAAGCTTGGCCCCTCTCTGGCCCCCATAAATTTGGAATGTATCACACCAAACAATTTTGGGTGCATTGCGCAGTTTGTCCTGTGGGTAGCAGTAATGAAAAAAAAGTAATTTATTGTGCCATAACTTTTATGTCAGAGGAAATTATTAAAATACAGACTGCATGCAGAGACTGCACGCTTCAGAGGGAATGAGCTTCACAGCTTCATCTGAGCTACACCAAAAAAAGATACATAACTATTTAGTCAAGTCCATGTAGTGAGAAATAATATTAAATTATCCAATTGCCTGCTGTTGCTTATATTATAGGTTTTAAAACTACATATGAAGCAATCATGCTTATGCAAACTTAGTAAAGAGTCAGCACCTAGCCGAGAATAGATGTAACACGTTAAAGACATTTAGTTTTCTGTCACACTCATATAACAAGGTAATATTTAATTTATATTGTCTGGTTTTGCCTACATTAATTGTTTACCTTTTTAGTTGGTGATATGAAGCATACGAAAGTGTGTAAAGACAAAATTTGGTAAGTCTTTTATTAATTATGAAGGATTTGTCAATCACTCAATGAATGAGATGTTAGAAGTCCAGAATTTAGATTTTAAGGAGTAACCTGACCAAAATTGAAAATTCACTTGTTTATTTCTAACTCTAGTGTTGTGTCAGCTCATGATTTTCTGTCTTCTGTGTTCTGCCATGCTCAAAAAAGGACAAAATATCATAAAATCACAGTAAAAGTAATATGACTTATTCTACACTGTATATTGATTATTATTTGTGTGTGTGTGTGTGTGGGGGGGTGTTGCCCCATTTTGGAGCCTTACAGTCCATCAACTTTTACTCTTCCGATCTGATTCCGATATCGGAAATCTCAGTATTGGCCGATACCGATACCGATCCGATACCGATCCGATACCAGTGTTGTTTTTTGCATAATCAGTTTAGAATATATTTACATTATTGTGTGGAGCTAATTGGGTGTCCTCTTTAATATGTAAAGAAACACAAACCTCTAACTACACATTATTTCAATATAAATGTATAGCTTATTATGAAAAACTTCATTGTTAACTAGTATACTGGATGTAGAAAATTAACAATAATTCCAGAATAAGTCATTTAAAAAAAAAAAAAAACATTATCTTGTATCTCGACTTTAAATGATTCAGATATCATTTTTGTTCTATTCATTTGTAAGATATCAGCTCACTTTTCATTCACACAGCTATTTTTTGGAACCCATTCAACTTAAATATTAGTATCATTTGTAAACAAATGATAATAATAATAATATTTTATAATAGTAATATATCTCAATTGTGTACCTTTACATTTTAAACCCTCACACTTTTATTTTGACATTCTGTCCAGGAAGTCCTGTAAGTATGTCTGATTGTAAGCACGTTCACAGTAGATTAATCTGCTTCTTATTCAAATTCTGGTAAAAAAAATTACAAATAAAAACACCTCCATTGCCATTCTAAATGCATATTATAAGTGAACCGAACATTTGAGCATCTACATCTGAGATGTTGTTCGTGAGTTGCGTTAAAATATTGCGCACTGCGTGAAGACTTAAAATAGCCACGAGTGTGTGTGTGTGTGTGTGTAAACAGAACAGTGCCATTCACTGACACAATGGGGCTGCACCTGCATTTTATATATTTACTTAAAAAAATACAGCTTTTTGTGAGTCACAGAGCTATCGCACATCTTCAAGTGGCTTTGAATAAATTGCACGAGTCATATGAACTACTTTAATTGTGTTTTTATGGTTCTTTTATGTCATTTTTTGCGCTTGACAGTAACGAAAATGACTAACACACTGTATCGGATTTGGATCAGGCTCGTCAGACCGAAACCCGATCCGTCTAAAAGCTTCAGTATTGGAGCCGATACCGATCCAGCTATCGGATGGGTGCATAGTCAGAATCACTATTTCCTTTTATTTTATCTATGTTTCCTTTCATTATATCTACAGAAAGTCAAATGGGTTTGAAACGGCTTGTAAATAATGACTGGATTTTTGAGTGAGCTTCTCTTTTCATGTAGACTTTCATTTCCATTTACATCCTTTTCCCAATTGTAGTTAAAATGTAGAGAAAAAAACCCAAAGGACATAATGTCCTTCTTTAATAAGAAAAATAAAGAAAATGGTCAGTCAAGACTGAAGAGAAAAAATTATTGTGAAAAAGAGTCAGAAATATATGAAAGCTTAGAGAAAAAAGATAGTCCAGAAGAACAGAGATCCCATCAGCAAGGTGATTTAGTTGCAGAGCGAGTCAGCAGGTCTGGAGACAGAGAGCGAGCAGACAGCAACCTGGAGAGTGAGAGCACTGAACATCAAGAGTAAGAAGAGAAAAGAGATGAGGCTGCTGAGAGTGATGCTGAGTATGACTTTGAGGCAGCATTTGAGCGAGAGGAGCCTTGTGCATCTACAAGCACTTCCATTTCATAGAGGATTTTTGGATGATGCTTTTTGGATTTTCTGGACTGCTTTGTCTTGACAGACTGACACACTGCTGCTCACCTGGCAAGGGAGCTGACCAGAGTTACAACTGAATGGGGTTTGAGTGACAAAATTGTAGCTTGCATCACAGACATTGCCAGCAATGTTGTTTCAGCCCTGAGAGACCACCTCCACATATCATGTTTCTCCCATATGCCGAACCTCATTGTCAGAGCTGCACTGAAGGAGGTCCAAACATGTTGCAAAAGGTCAAGGCCATAGTTGAATACTTCCATAGAAGTACAGTTGCTTCAGACAAACTCGAGGTCACACAAAAACAGATGGGTCAGGAGCAGCTGTAAGGTAGGATGTGGCCACATGGTGGAATTCAACATACTACATGTTGAAAAGATTCACTGAACTTAAAGATCTGATAATTTCCACCCTGGCACTCGCCAAAGCATCTCTGCCAACCTTGTAGCCAGAGGAATGGGAAACTGCCAGAGAAACTGTGAATACAGTATTATTAAGCCATTTGTGGAGGTCACCACGGAAGCGAGCGCAGAAAAGTATCTAGTTTACCATTTTTGATTAACATGTATATTAAACTAAAATGTTTAAATCTATATCTCCTTAATGATGAATGTTTACCTGTAGCCTTATTTTTAACAGAGAAGTATGTACAACATTGATATTGACTTTTTTGTGACTGCCTCCAAAGTCATTTTGATGACAAGAGGTCTGCAAAGGTTTATTGTCCTGTATCAAAGAAATCCCTCCAGCTTAGAACCTGTTCAAAAACTAGTGGACACCCTGGTGTCATAAATGATTACAAGGTTTGAGTGGAACTCATTGAGAAGCTTGCTGATGCTACTTGCTTGAACTCAAGGTTCAAAAACCAAGCTTTTGTCAACCACAAGGCAGCAGATGAGACAGTAAATAGGGTCACAGCATCTGCAGCACATGTAAATCCAACTCAGAGTGAAGAGGAGTATGCTCCAGATTCTGGTGCCACTGCCAATGCAGGGGCCATGTTTTGTGAAGACTTTGATGACAGGGTAGCAAACTTGAGGCCTTCTGCTTCCACCACTTCAAATAACTCAGAGTCTATGATGGAGATGCAGGCCTATCTTGCGGAGTCACTCTTACTCCGAACATCATGCCCTCTGGAATGGTGGAGGAGATGATCCCCTGTATAAAAAAGCCACTCTGAGGTTATGAAGACTAGACGTTGCATTGTGGCCACATCTGTGCCATCTGAGAGAGGGCAGATTATATCTGACAGAAGAAACAGACTCAGCCCATGCAAGGTCCAGGAGCTTGTTTTCCAGGCACTAAAAATACCAAAGCTACAGTGTGTGTACTGTATATAGCTTGTTGTGCAATATTGTTTTTATGCTTTATATTGTGATTTAGTGATTGTTGTATCCTTACTGTTATTGGGGATACATGGTTTTATAGTGTGATTTAACTTTCTCTTATTTTTATTTAAACTTATTTAAATTGTTATTTATTTTTTTATTTAAATTTATTGTTTTTGTAATGCTGTCAAAAAAATAAACAATAAAACAATATAAGGGTGTGTACAGTGTTTATAATTTATTGTGCTTCACTGCCATGTTCAAACGTTTTGGACTACACAGACAATATTTATTATTAAATAACTGCACCTTGTATTTATATCAATATTGAGATTTTGTGATCTGCTTTGATCAATACAACGTGACTTTTCGGTAAAAAAAAAAAAAAAAACATACGACTCGAACCAAAAGAGTTAAAGGTGAACTAATCATTCCTGTTTCCTGTACAGCGTAATGCGCATGCACAGCAAACACAAAATGAACGAATCACTCTGAGACGACTCGTTCTTCTGAGTCACATAAAAGATTTGTTTGTTCATGAATGACCCATCACTAGTATCCAGAGAATATGAGGAGTTTAACAGGGGGAAAGTAAAACAAATGAACCAATTGCAACCAAAAATAATTTTCATAAATCTATTCAATAAATGAGAAACATATTTACAGAACTGAAACATTCAATAAAGTTGGCAACAGCAATATATATATATATATATATATATATATAAAAACAAAGGCATCCAAATAAAATGATAAACAGAATGCAACATGGAGGTTGTGAAATCAAATAGAAACAGTCTTATCTGTGGGCATGGTAATGGTTGAATCTAGGTGGAATGCTTTGTGTAGGCCTTTTATTCCCTTTTCCAACAGTCTTTTGGCAGTTGCAAGGATGAAGGAAAATCCAAGGTAGGGTCAAAGGTAACACAGGACTTTAGGAATGGAAGAAAAGTAGATTACAAATTTGTAGATAATTTTTTCACATGTTTCTATGGTATACTGGAAAACAATGATAAGCATTTCATAAGTTTGAAAGGCTATTATTGGCAAAAACATTCAATATATGCAAAGAGTCTATATTTACAGTGTTTACCCTTGTTCTTCATAACCTCTGCAATTCGCACTGGCATGCTGGATATCAGATTCTGGGTCAAATCCTGACTGATGGCGATCCATTCTTGCCTTATTAGTGCTCGGAATTGATCACAATTTGTGGGCTTCTGCTTGTCCACTCGCCTTTTGAGGATTGACGACAGGTTCTCTATGGGATTAAGATCCGGGAAGTTACCTGGCCACGGATCCAAAATTTCAATGTAATGATCTCTGAGCCACTTAATTTTCACTCTTACCTTGTGACGTGGTGCTTCATCATGCTGGAAAATGCGAGAATTGTGAGAGAGCCCACCCCCTTGGATGAAAAGAAACCCCACACATGGATGGTCTCAGGATGCTTCACTGTTGGCATGAAACAGAACTCATGGTAGCTCATAACTCAATTTTCCAGATGTCCCAAACAGTCGGAAGGGGGCTTCATCAGAGAAAATAACTTCAAATAACACCAGTGTTCTGCTGTCCAATCCTTGTACTTCCTGCAGAATTTCAGTCAGTCCTTGATGTTGTTCTTGGAGAGAAGTGGCTTATTTGCTGCCCTTCTTGATACCAGGCCATGTTCCAAAAGTCTTCGCCTCACTGTGCGTGCAGATGCACTCACACCAACCTGCTGCCAATACTGAACAAGCTTTGCATTGGTGGTGACACGATTCCGTAGCTGACTCCTGTGGAGGAGACAGTCATGGCGCTTGCTGGACAATCTGGGAACGTCCTGAAGCCTTCTTCACTGCAGTTGAACCTCTCTCCTTGATATTCTTGATGATCCGGCAAATGGTTCTTTCAGTTGCAATATTCTTTTTAAGCAATTTCCTTGCACGTGAGGCCATTTTGATGCAAAGTGATGATGGCTGCACATATTTCTTTAGAGGTAACCATTTCTAACAAGAACACAATGATCGGAAGCACTTCTTCTCTCCTTTTATAGCAAACAGTCTGCTCTTATAATCCAATCAGAATGATAGAGTGATTTCATCTGACTAGTACTCGTTCACACTTTCCCAGGTGCTGCTGATATGATTAGTGAAATGATGTTAGCTAGTCATTTTGTGCTTTATCACTTTATTTTGTGATAAAGTTAATTTTTTTGGACATTGAAGCTTTTTGCAATTATTTAAAATGCATCTGATAACTCCGCACAATAATCTAGAAACAATGTGAATCAACACCACAACAACTGAAGCAGAAAACTTTGCTAAACACAAAATTGATGTCACTGCCAAATACTTTTGGCCACGGCTGTATATATATATATATATATATATATATATATATATATATATATATACTGTATATATATGTATGTATGTAATTCAGATAATTAAAATGCCATACATTATTGTGGCAAATGAGGTAGGAAAAAGCTTTAGAATGCAATATATGATTTATTTTCCATATTATTGAATATAATAAGCCATAAGCCTTTTATTGGCCTACAGTTCACAGCAAACATTTTGCAACTGAATGTCAGTCTGTCCGAGGTAGAGTTATTATAAGGGCTTTTCTGAGAATGCATCAATGTACACCTTCATCAGACAAAGATCCCTGCTTTTTGAGTTGCGCTCCATCAAGCTATGTTTTAGTGCAATAACATGTTCTTATCTTGTGCTTTTTGTTGTCGTGAGTGTGGTTTGTTCTCTGTATAAGCTGCACATTGTCTATACAGTTGGAATTTTTGCTTACTGCCCCCTGGAGAAAACAGGTGATAAGTTGAATTGTTCCATTAGTCCTTATTGCAGTCTGGAATTTATTAATTGGTTTAATTTTTTTAATGTTATTTTTATATATAATCAATCACACTGAATTGACTAAATCGACAGCCCACATAAATAATAAACAAATTCGGCAACTGTGAAAAACAGTTATTTTTGGAATTGCCTCTTGTACTCACCACTGGATGACACCTGAGAGCCAATGAGCCTATAAATCTGCCTTTGCAGGACATTATCCCATTCCTGAAGAGGGCTGTGATGAAGTTGCTGGCTGTTTGCTGGCAGAGGTCACTTCTCTGGTCTATTCTAATGCATTGGTCCTTCTCTCATATGGTCATGGAAGGGTGAAGCATTTGGCAAACAGTGGGGTGGTTTACTCCATAGTATCTGGCACGTAATGTGCACATGATGTGCCTGAAGCATGCTAGTGGCCTTTTCTACTCTGCTTCAGGTAACATTTGGAATAATGGAAGGCATTATGGAAAACCAAGGTAACCTAAATGGCACGAAACCAAAATGTATGCAAAAATCTAAATTAAAAAGTCATGTTGTTCCAATTTTATATTATAATTTTTTTCTACTGTAAAAAACACAAAAGGAGATGTTTGCTAGTATTCTTGTCTAAGTCACCATTGACTTTCATTGCAGCTTCTTTTTTTTTTCATTGAAAAAAAGGGAATAGTGACTGAGGATGTCATTCAGCCTAACATCAAATGAGTCATATGTGTTTGGAGTAAATAGAGTAAATAATGATATAATTTGTATTAATGGGTGAAATATCACTTTGCATTTATACAGTATATATCACATTAGCCCTTAGCATCATTCATATGTATGGCACTTGTACAATTGCAAATTTTCAGTTCATTTTAAACATCTTCATTATGTCAGTTTATGAATTATAATTACATAGAAACTTCATTAATTGCCATTTAGAAGAAATGTATTGTTTGCTGTACATTATAAAGCAAATCATAAGGCGCAATAGAAAGGAATTAAGTTAACAGATGCAGGAAATATTACGGTCTGGTTCATGATCTGTTTGCAGACCATGAATCGGAAAGCTGATAATGTGGTTTGTTTTATAAAAGTGCCATCGAAATGAAATATGCATCCATTATCAAATACTCTCCAAGTTCCAGGGAAATATTTATGTCCAAATCTGCAAAAGTAGTTGGAAATATGAGCACAAAAATCATTTGTAAGTGTTAAAGATAAAATACACCATTGCGGCATTCTCCGAATATCAAAAGTGCCATAAGTTATGTCTTTATTGACTCTGACCAGTTTTCAGCAAATTTAAAGGAATTGTTCACCTAATTGTTCATCATTTACTCACTTTTATGCCATCCCAGATGTGTATGACTTTCTTTCTTCTGCAGAATACAAACAGAATATTTCAGCTCTGTAGGAACTTTCAATGCAACTGAATGGTGACCAGACCTTCCGAGCTCCAAAAATCACATAAATCACTACAAAAATCACACATAAATCCCAGTGGTTAAATCCATATCTTCAGAAGCGATATCATAAGTGCGGATGATAAACAGATCAATATCTCAATCTTTTGTTTTTAATACTATAAATCTCCACTTTCACTTTCAGAATGTGAACGTAAAATTGACCGTGGAGATTTATAGTTTAAAAAGGACTTACATATTGATCTGTTCATCATCCACACTTATGATATTGCTTCTGAAGGTATGGATTTAATCACTGGAGTCATATGGATTACTTTTATGCTGTCTTTATGTGAATTTTGGAGCTTGAAAGGTCTGGTCACCATTTACTTGCATTGTATGCAATTACAGAACTGAGATATTCTTCTAAAAGTCTTTGTTTGTGTTCTGCAGGAGAAATAAAGTCATACACATCCGGGATGGCATGAGGCTGAGTAAATGGATGAATAAATTAATTTATAGATAAACTATCCCTTTAACTGTCCATCGGCTGCTAAATTCCTTTAAAAGTATTTTATTGACGAAACATTGTTTAAATGGCCCTTTGTGGTTGTTTGTTTAAGACATGTAGAGCTGTGCTTTTACAGAAACTGATGATAATAATTACCTATTTTTCACTGGTGAGCAAGGAAGCTGTGACCTAAAGTCTCTCCCTGTGGATACAAATTTTGTTTAACATCGGTTTCTGTAAGGTCACATACCAACACTTCAGTAAATTCAGTAGGGAGCAGAAATGAGGCAGCATCTATGTACATCAATCTGTGAAATGTATTTAAGGGAGGTCTCTGAAACAACAGCGACATTAGTCAAGCAGCATATCCAGATGTTCTCAAGGTCAGGTTATTGCACACAACAGGCTGCGTACTGGCATATCGCTAGGGGAAACACTGCATAATATTACAGTTTTAGTAAAGCAGTCATCTGTGCAAGACGTTCAATCACCAACAAAATCTCAGCTTATTTGCTTTGTTTGTTTTTTTAAAAGGAATGCAATGAGAGGAATTATATAAATGCACTGAACCCAAGAGACGTGCTAGTTTGCTAGATTGTCATGTTGATCGGACCACAGGTGTTTGCAGACTCTAAAGTGTGGCATCTCAGTGCAAAATTAATCATCTCACAGCTACGGCATTGGTGCACCATAATGTATCATCTGCTAGTTAAACTTTTAACCACCTGAGACCCGAGCATGACTGCTGTAAGCATTTTCCATTGCCCTTTTTTATTTGTAACTAGTAGCACCTAATAAACAAGCAAAACATTAAAAACAATACAAATAAATTGAATTATTATTGAATAATAATGAATTCAATAAATTGAATTATTAAATTGATTCAAAGTAATGTCCAGCATAATCCAATCACTGCCATGTTAAAATAAAATGTAGCATTATAACATTCAGAATCTATGTACTGATTACCATTGTCCCATGTCTGCTAAACGTGTTGAGTGGTCCAAACATCATCTGCAGCCTGAAACTTAACTTTAAGTTAGATTGTATGATTGAAAGACTTAGCTGCATAGAAAGATATAGTATTCTTCCTTGCTCCCTATTTAGTAAATTACTTAACCTCCAGTGTGCTGTCTGTCTTGACTGGTCTCAGAACAGTTTGAAATGCTCCTTATTTTAATCCTAACTCCATATTAAGCCTCTGAAAGCAACATTTTTCAGCTGTTGGATGAACCCATTTATTCTTAACATGAAAATGCACAGTAAATAGGAATGCATTAACTTATGTAAATTACTAGAATCGTATTGTACAGTGATAGCAAAATAAAACGTAAAATGTATATTGAAATGAAGCTAAATGACCCACAGATGTGTTAGAGTTGAAAGTTATTCAAAATTACATGTTTGTTTCCAGAGGTGTTTCCAGCATTGAAGGACATCCGGGGCTTAGCCCAGACAATTTTATTTTCACACTAGCAACCACTTCTCTGTAGTCCAAAGATGGTGAGAGGGTATTCTTTGAGTTTTGATCTGGCTGGGCCTGTTTCTACAGTTCCTAAATCTTCCACTCTAGTACTATCCTCGACTAACTCATCCTCTCTCCTCCCTGAATCATCTGTGATGCAAAAGAACAGATACAGCACATAACTTATTGCAAATCAGCTTCAAACAACTAATTCATCAAGTGTTACATATTTCAAATTGTAGACCAATACCAATCTATCATGATTCTTGAATTTTCATGTACATTACCATAAAGTCATCACAAAAGAGTTATATTATAGTGAGTAAAGTGAGGTAAAAAAATATTGAATATAAATCATTTATATTTTTGGACATAAATAGTCAAAATGATGTATAAGATCCTAAGTTAAAGCAATACATGAATAACTTTAGTCTAAGTTCATTGACACCATGGCATCGAACTGTATATAATTCTCCATGTTCATCTGTCAAAATCCTTTCATTAGGATCATTAGTAGCAGTGGGATAAACAATGTTTCACTTTTAACTTTCTCTAAAGTAAAGTGACTGATTAATTGGTACCAGTTTCCATGCCTGATTCTGGCACAGCTGCTGCTCCTCAGTCTGTTGCTCATCTTTGCTACACTCTACAAAACCATTTAATCAAATCAAAGTGTATATTTATTACAAACTAATATCACAAAACATGTCACACATACATTTATGCTAATGCTTACTGGTTATCCTTAGCGAAAACAACACCTGATAAACAAGAAAAGTACACTCCGAACGGGACTCGAACCGATGTGTCAGGCGTGAGAGGCGGATGCGCTAACAAGGAGGCTAGAGGCTACAACATGTAATGACAGTCGGTAGTGGACCTCTTGAGGTTTAGCCTACTGTGGGTGAAAGCCAGCCAGATGATGATCTTCAGACTTTAAGGACAAAAACAAATGTGAATTCTTACCCACTGATTGCTTTCGGAAAAATCCCCAAAGCCTCATTTGCTGTCATTCCTGCTAACTGCTGTTAACTCGCCACTAAGTAACGTTAGTTATGTCAACGACTGTGCAAGCTCCTCCCCTACCTGCTGCATATTCAACAGAGAGGAAGAAACGGAGTCGCCCATAGGCTACCGACAGCAAAGAAAATTATTCTATAGGCTGGATTATTTTTAAGACCTATGTCTATTTTTACAGGCTGTATGCAGTATGTGCAAAGCCAAAGCACAATGAAATAAGGCAACTTATGATTTTCGGGGTTTACATAGGCTATTGTCCGGTTTCCTATTTGTCAGTCAACTTTTCAAAATACATTCGGGGCTACACTCAAAACATTCGGGGCTGAAGCCCCGGCAAAATCGGCTGCCGCCGCCACTGTTTTTTTCTACTTTTATAGAAATGCTGTGCCAATGTCCACAAAAGAGGATATCATGTTTATCAGGGCGGCATATCAAACGAAACTATAGACTACTCTTTACAACCAACTATTCTTTTTTGAAATAGGATTCAATGAAAAACTTCTTACCAAAGGCACTTTTGTTGGCACTGCGTATGTAGGAGCGCTTCAAGAAAATTGATGGCATGCTGTTGTGTCATGGGACTCTGTGCAGCAGATGTTAACCCTTTAAATGACAGTCTAGAGTCATGTGAACAGTATTCAGTGAATTTTTTTGTTTTTACATTTAACTTGTGCATTGTGTTTAACCAAGCCAAAATACAACGTCCACATTGTGGACGCAGGGGAAATATCAAAACTCTTAAAATAAGATAAATATACTTCACCCGATAAGCAAGACAACATAAGATATTAATCTTATATTGATGATAATCACCACAAATATATTGTAGCAATTGTAATCTCAATCAAGGTTGTCCTAACTTAACCCGTAAGCCTAACCCACAATAAGTCATGAATAAGGGTGTCATACAGGTGAAATTCGAAAAATTAGAATATCATGCAAAAGTTCATTAATTTCAGTAATTCAACTTAAAAGGTGAAATTATATATTATATAGACTCATTACAAGCAAAGTAAGATATTTCAAGCCTTTACTTGACATAATTTTGATGATTATGGCTTACAGCTTATGAAAACCCCAAATTCAGAATCTCAGAAATTAGAATATTGTGAAAAGGTTCAGTATTGTAGGCTCAAAGTGTCACACTCTAATCAGCTAAACACCTGCAAAGGGTTCCTGAGCCTTTAAATGGTCTCTCAGTCTGGTTCAGTTGAATTCACAATCATGGGGAAGACTGCTGACCTGACGGTTGTGCAGAAAACCATCATTGACACCCTCCACAAGGAGGGAAAGACTCAAAAGGTAATTGCAAAAGAAGTTGGATGTTCTCAAAGTGCTGTATCAAAGCACATTAATAGAAAGTTAAGTGGAAGGGAAAAGTGTGGAAGAAAAAGGTGCACAAGCAGCAGGGATGACCGTAGCCTGGAGAGGATTGTCAGGAAAAGGCCATTCAAATGTGTGGGGAGCTTCACAAGGAGTGGACTGAGGCTGGAGTTACTGCATCAAGAGCCACCACACACAGACGGGTCCTGGACATGGGCTTCAAATGTCAAACGTCTTACCTGGGCTAAAGAAAAAAAGAACTGGTCTGTTGCTCAGTGGTCCAAAGTCCTCTTTTCTGATGAGAGCAAATTTTGCATCTCATTTGGAAACCAAGGTCCCAGAGTCTGGAGGAAGAATGGAGAGGCACACAATCCAAGATGCTTGAAGTCCAGTGTGAAGTTTCCACAGCCTGTGTTGGTTTGGGGAGCCATGTCATCGGCTGGTGTTGGTCCACTGTGCTTTATTAAGTCCAGAGTCAACGCAGCCGTCTACCGGGACATTTCAGAGCACTTCATGCTTCCTTCAGCAGACAAGCTTTATGGAGATGCTGACTTCATTTTCCAGCAGGACTTGGCACCTGCCCACACTGCCAAAAGTACCAAAACCTGGTTCAATGACCATGGTATAACTGTGCTTGATTGGCCAGCAAACTCGCCTGACCTGAACCCCATAGAGAATCTATGGGGCATTGCCAAGAGAAAGATGAGAGACATGAGACCAAACAATGCAGAAGAGCTGAAGGCCGCTATTGAAGCATCTTGGTCTTCCATAACACCTCAGCAGTGCCACAGGCTGATAGCATCCATGCCACGCCGCATTGAGGCAGTAGTTAATGCAAAAGGGGCCCAAACCAAGTACTGAGTACATATGCATGATTATACTTTTCAGAGGGCCGACATTTCTGTATTTAAAATCCTTTTTTTTTATGATTTCATGAAATATTCTAATTTTCTGAGATTCTGAATTTGGGGTTTTCATAAGCTGTAAGCCATAATCATCAAAATTATATCAAATAAAGGCTTGAAATATCTTACTTTGCTTGTAATAAGTCAATATAATATATTAGTTTCACCTTTTAAGTTGAATTACTGAAATTAATGAACTTTTGCACGATATTCTAATTTTTCGAGTTTCACCTGTACTCTTAGAGGCAGCCATCACTTGAAGCGACACACTGATAGTAAGTGTTTGTAAAATGCTGGAAATATGCAATTGTTTTTTTTATTAGTCATGGCTTTCATTCCTACACCAGGAGAGAAAATCACAAATTTTAATTGTATCTTTACAGGCATGGCAACTCAAGATGAGAGCTCCTCATAGTATTATACAACCTTATCTCATAAATCACATTCAACCCAAGGCTTTAGTTACTACTACAACACAGACATCACAGGTAGTGAACCCATAACAAATAAGCATATGGTCTTTTTAGGTTAAAAATGATTGGGGGTTTTTCCCTAACCATTTTTAAAGACCTTTTTGTCTTTGTTACTTAATTTTTAAATGATCCAATTGGTGTTTATTTATATATATATATATATATATATATATATATATATATATATATATATATATCCCTAGGTCCACAATGTGGACATTGTATTTTGGCTTGGTTATACATAATGCACAAGTTAAATGTAAAAACAAATAAATTCACTGAATACTGTTCACATGACTCTAGACTGTCATTTAAAGGGTTAACATCTGCTGCACAGAGTCCCATGACACAACAGCATGCCATCAATTTTCTTGAAGCGCTCCTACATACGCAGTGCCAACAAAAGTGCCTTTGGTAAGAAGTTTTTCATTGAATCCTATTTCAAAAAAGAATAGTTGGTTGTAAAGAGTAGTCTATAGTTTCGTTTGATATGCCGCCCTGATAAACATGATATCCTCTTTTGTGGACACTGGCACAGCATTTCTATAAAAGTAGAAAAAAACAGTGGCGGCGGCAGCCGATTTTGCCGGGGCTTCAGCCCCAAATGTTTTGAGTGTATCCCCGAATGTATTTTGAAAAGTTGACTGACAAATAGGAAACCGGACAATAGCCTATGTAAACCCCGAAAATTATTTGTACTTCTATTTAAAAATAAATAAATTAAATATATATATATATATATAAGTACAAATAATCTTTGTGTAGTTTTACAATTAATTTGAGGTCATGCCAGCTGTATCTATATTAAGAATAAATAGTAGCTAAATGCTTTAAAAAAAATGTCCCTGTCAGCTACCCACATACTAATTAATTGTTTGTTTGCTAGTTAACAAGAGTAGCATCTACATAATGTCTTATTTGATTTTTGGAAACACAAGCAGCAAAACAAAATAATGACAAATTAGTAAATATCTAATAATTACATCCTTTTCACAAGTTACATTTAAGTACTTGCACGTGCAACTAGTTATTCAATAATGTACACTGAAATTAAAAGTAACCTGATGTTTTCATAAATCTGATATTGCGTATTATGGCTAAAATTGCTACATTCCAAGAATTGATTATTAAAACAAATTAGTCATAATTCTTCCATGGATGGATCTTTTACACTTTCTCTAATTATATCTCTAATCAAATCAAAACATGCTTTGTGATAATTTTAATCAAATTTACAGACTAACTGTAACTACTAGTCAGAAAAAAGTAACCTAAAAAAAGTAATTTATAAATGGTGTACAAAGATAGTTGATTGCTCTAAAACATGTTTGAGCTGTTTACAATTATTTATTTTTCTCAAACGAAGCTAGTGTACATTAAAATTCATAAATGTATGTGGAGCGGAGGGTGGAGGGGCCGGGCTATAATGTCGCACCCCAGGTCCCCAATCGGCCTGATGGGGTGCGCGAGGGATAAAGGAGGCCGGTGACAACGGTTCGAGAGAGAGAGAATTACTGGCATGTCCGTCATGTGTGTGTTTATGTTTGTGCTTTTGTTTTGAGTTTAATTGAATTATGATTTATATTGACAAGCCGGTTCTCGCCTGCTCCTTGCCCATCTTAACCCCCTTACAATGTATTATTGTTGATTATTTCTTGAAGGCAACAGTTGTCATCATTTATTAACATTAGCTTGCAAAATCTGTCCTGCAGAGAGAAAAATGAATAGTACTTCTCATCATAACAATTTGATAATGAATACGATTTTTAAAACACGTTCATAGTAATGAGTAAATATTTTACTCATCTTATTTAATATAGCACAGTGACTAAATTATAAGGTATGTGTTATGTAGTAAGCAGGCAATACATTTAGAGTTGGTCTAAGGGTTTAAGAGTGTCATGTTTGTGGTACTCGTTCTGCCTGGAGTGGGTGTATATGACTAAAATGATCAAATTAGACAATCCAGGGTCCAATCTGAATGTATCCACTCCACATGACAGCACATCAATTTGTTTGTGTCCACATGCAGGTACATAGACGTGATGTAGAGTTAAAAGCTCAGGAGTCAGGAGAACCTTATTGTTTGTTTTTGATATAGTGCATAAAGTAAAGTCATCCATCACCCTCTGACAGAGGATGAAAAAGTGTCCACATCACAGAAATCCTCTGGAGTATCAGCTGTCCCTTTGGGCCAAGGCAACAAGTACAGATAACAACTCATTCAACTCAGTCTCCTTGTCCACCAGTTAAAATAAATAGATTGCTAAAGGGACAATTCACCCAAAAATACAAATTTGGTCATCTTTATCCACCCTCATGTTGTTCCAAACCTGTACGACTTTCTTTCTTCGGTGAAACACAAATGGAGAAAGGTCTCAGTCACCATTTACTTTGATTGCATAATTTTTCCATAAGAACAAAAATAATACATGTTAGGGTCCTGCTCCATTTCGTTGAATTAAAAGAACTCTGACACAATTCAAACACTGCTAACTGCTAGCACATCCAGAGACAGTCATGAGTCTTCTTGGTGAACTTTTTCTAAGACACTGTAGCTCTCTAGATTTATGTTATAATTGGCAGTTGAAATGTAACAGGCTTCATTATTCATATTCAAACCACTGGTATCCGTGGAAGGCTGGCTGAAGGGGAAATGTATTCCTAAAGTTCTCACCATGAACGTCTCGGGTTACATGTGTAACCCTTTTTCCCTGAAAATAGTGGAACGAGATGCTGCATTTTGCTAAGCACTTTGGGAACAATCCTACATGTTTGTCACCAGCTGAAATATGTGTGTAACACGTCAATGAACATTGACCAGAATTTATAGCCTCGGTTGGTGTAATCATTGGAAGCACCTGTGACCGGGCACCAGTGTGTCGTCAGATATTTTTTCTGAAGAGCAGTCCTGGGACATCCCAGTGCGGCAAAGAAGGGCAGCATCTCATTCTGCTTTTTTCAGGGAACAAGGGTTACACATGTAACCCGAGACATTCGCTTTACAAAAAGCTTCACTATGATGCTGCCTTTGCTAAGCGCTTTGGGAACGTCATACCCACGCCGCCGCACTGAGGCTGTCCGGACCCCTACGGTTGTGAAGTGTGCTCACAAGAACGCGTGAGGTCTCAGACATGAGCTTGAGATGTCGACTCAAGGATGTAAGAGCCCGGAGTAGCATAAACATCTAACCCATAAAATTCGATGAATGTGTGCAGAGAGGACCAGCCTGCCGCATCACAAACTTGTTCAGGCATGAGCTTGAGATGTCGACTCAAGGGCATAAGAGCCAGGAGTAGCGTGAACATCTATACCATAAAATCTGATGAATGTGTGCGGAGAGGACCAGCCTGCCGCATCACAAACTTGTTCAGGCATGAGCTTGGGATGTCGACTCAAGGACGTAAGAGCCCGGAGTACCATGAACATCTAAATTCTAAAATCTGATGAATGTGTGCGGAGAGGAACAGCCTGCCGCATCACAAACCTGCTGCAGAGGGACCCCTCTAGCCAAGGCTTTAGAGGAGGCGACCCCTCTGATGGAGTGAGCCCTGACTCCTACTGGCGAAGCTCATAGGCCAGGGCAATAGCATCCCTCACCCAATGTGACATAGTCTGCTTGGTGGCGGCCGCCCCCATGTTGCGGCCCCCATAGCAGACAAATAATTGCCCTGACTTACGCCACTGGCTAGTGCGGTGGACAGAAGTTTGAAGGGTATGGACTGGGAAGAGTCTGTGAAGTCTTTCCTGCTCCGGCGTTAAAAATGTCAGGGAGCAGAAGGCTTCCAGAATGACAGGATGTAGTGTCGAAAAAGGCACCTTAGGAAGATAGTCATGATGAGGATGCAGAATAGCTTTGGCCATACCTGGGGCAAATTCTAAACAGGCCGGCAAAACAGACAGAGCCTGTAGATCCCCAGTCCTCTTAAGAGAGGTAATCGCCATAAGAAAGACCATCTTGAGAGACAGAAGTCTGTCAGATGCTGATTCTAGAGGTTTAAAGAGGGTCTCAACCAGACCCTCCAGGACTATTGCTAAGTCCCATGAAGGAGTTCTGGTCCTAACAGGACTGAGTCGCATGGCTCCACGAATGAAGCGAGCAAGTAGAGGATGCCTCCCTAAAGGCACCCCATCCATCAAGGCATGGCAAGCCGAAATGGTGGCCACATAAACCCTGAGAGTAGCAGGGCATATGCCTGCTGACAGTTTTTCCTGCAGAAAGTCCAGAACTGAAACAATTTGGCAGTTGACTGGATCTGCACCAGGTGAACTGCTCCACTTTTCGAAGACACCCCATTTATTGGTGTAGATTCTTCTGGTAGAGGGAGCCCTAGCACTAAGAATGGTCTCAATAACCTCAGGTGACAGCCCTGTGTCCCTCAGTTGGTACCCTTCAGGGGCCAAACATGAAGTTTCCACAATTCGGGCCGGCGATGAAATATCATCCCCTGTGCCTGAGACAGAAGGTCCCTTCTATCCAGAATCACCCAAGGCCAAATCCTGTTCGGCCACTGAGGCGCTATCAGTAAGAGTCAAGACCCTTGCTGGCGAAATCTGGCCAAGACTCCCGGAAGCAGAGAAACCATGTGAAAAGCATACAGACACACTCTGGGCCATATATGCGCCATCGCGTCCAGAACCAAGGGGGCTGGGTGACTCAGGGAGAAGTAGAGGAGACATTGAGCTGTTCATAGAGGCAAAGAGATCCTCTTTTACCCTGTCAAATCTGACCCAGATTTGTTCTACTACCTAGGGGTGGAGTTTCCCTCACACGTCGGTATTTTCGGTCTGGACAGTAAATCTGCTCCCACATATGGGCATCCAGGGATATAAACTGCCCTGAGTGACAGGGGCTTGCCCTGGGCCCCAAGGAGAATCCGACGTGCTAAAAATTTAGCTGACTTGAACGTGGACCTCCTTGATGGTTTATGTAAGAGACTACCGCTGTATTGCCCACCCGCACCAAGACATGGTAGCCCCTGGAGGAAGTATTTCAGGGCCAGAAATACAGCCATCAACTCGAGACAGTTACTGTGACAACCGAGCTGACGACCCTCCCATCCCCTTGAGCTGGATGACCACTTAAGACCGCTACCCAGCCCTTTAGGGAAGCTTCTGTCGTTAGCAGCCTGCGACGACGAGACGCACCTAGAGTGGGACCCAAGGTAAGAAACCGGGGTCTGAACCACATAGCAAGGGAATGAAGCATGCGGTGTGTAACCCTTATTAGCCCTAGGGGACTGGCCCTTGGATGAAATCCCCTGGCTTTTAGCCACAGCTGAAATGGTCACATATGGAGCAGGCCCAAAGGGATCACCGTGGATGCAGACGCCATGAGACCTAGTATTTGTTGATACTGATGAACAGTGCAAACTTGACCTAGACTGAGTTTGCTCAGGGTGTTCTGAATGGAAGTGATACGAGTGGGAGACAACTGTGCCCGCATCGTGATCAAATTCCATATAACCCCCAGATAGGTGATTTCCCGGGTTGGAGAGAGAACGCTCTTTGACGTTGAGTCTCAAACCCAGAGAAACCAGATGAGCTAAGACAATATCCCTGTGCTGAACTGCCAGTTCTTGGAGATGCGCTAAGATCAGCCAGTCGTCTATGTAATTCAGAATGCAGATGCCCTGGAGTTGCGAAGGAGCCAGTGCTGCATCCATGCATTTCATGAATGTGCGGGGTGATAGGGCTAGGCCGAATGGAAGAACCCGATACTGGAAGGCTACGTCCCCGAAAGCAAACCTCAGGAACTTCCTGTGCTGTGGCAGAATTCCAATATGGAAATATGCGTCCATGAGATCCATCGTGATCAGCCAATCGTAATGTTGAATCTGAGACATGACCGTCTTGACAGTTAGCATCTTGAACTTGAACACGCTGACGATCAAAGATCTAAAATCGGACGCAACCCCCCCCCCCCCTTCTTGGGGACCAGGAAGTATCTACTGTAATAGCCTGACTCTTTCTCTGGAAAGGGAACACGTTCATGGCCCCTTTGACCAAGAGATTCCACAGTAGACGTGTCTTCTCCGGTTTCCGAATTCTGTAGCCTCTTTCTACTCTCTTCAGAACCCACATAGAAATGTCTGTAAGAAGTTTCCACGCTGCCAGGTTCAGACACTTCCTGTTGAGGGGATGTCGAGTGTTCCGCGTCCTGGATAAAGGCAGGAAGCAATGGTACACCCAACTCTTTGTTGGAAGCCTCTGTCACCCGAAACACCAAAGGCGGAGGGAGTGAAGAGATTTTGCGAGGATATCGGGAGGGTCGAAGTGGATGGTACATGCGCCCCGTCCCAAGAGGAACTACCCCCACTGGGTACAAGACCGTCAGGGTTTTTTTCTTTTAGAAATTACGACCCTGGGGTTCTGCTTCGGGGGCTGCTGAGGGCGACTAGCCTGTCCCCAGTCTTTACGAGGGGGAGCACGACTCGCCACACTCTGCCTAGCAGAGTCGGTGTGGAACTGGGTGGCCGACGCCCCCGCCCCCTGAGTGCAACGAGGAAAAAACTGCTCGAAGGCTTCCTCGTGGCTTTTCGCCTCCTGGAATCTGGAGATAACCGTATTCATGGCGTCTCCGAAGAGACCGGAAGGTGAAACCGGGGCATCGAGTGGGAAAACTCTGTCCTTATCCTTGATGCCCGAAAGGTAAGCCATAAATGCCTCTCCATGCTGACTAAAGCAGACATAGACCAACCAAAGGCACGGGCTGTCTGCTTGGTCGCATGGAGATATAAATCTGTGGCCCGACGAAGTTCAGAAAAGGCTTCTTCATCGAGCGTTGCACCCACACTCAGGTCTTTCAGTAGGTCAGACTGGTACGCCTGTAACACGGCCATGGTGTGCAGTGCAGCACACCATGGAATTGTTTCTAGAGGGACAGTAGCTTGAAATTCATTCCACAGCCATGGGGCATAGTAGGAGAAAGATGATTTTCCATGCTCTGAATGTACCCTAGGTACTACTAATTTAATCCCATTAGATGATCTAGTGCTGTAGTTCTTTCTACATAAACATAGAAGACTAGTAATGTAATTTGGAAACATACCCATCAATGTCTTTACAATAAATACTAACATATGGGATTTCATTCTTTGATATAAAGAGGACCAACCCAAATAGTTGTACAACAAACAATGATGCGTACGTGAACAAGAATTTGTTATAAAACGCAGTGCAGCAAGATAAACGCCATCCAGCCTTTTCAAAAGATATGTAGAAGCATGCATGTAAACAACATCACCATAGCCTAAAATAGGTAAAATAGTACTCTGTATTATTCTCTTTCTAGCTGTAAAGGAAAAAAAAAAATTTTCCCGAAAAAGAAAACCCAATCTTGGTTTAAGCCTTTTCACCAAGTAATTAATGTGAACATCAAAGGCTAACTTCTCATTGAGCCATATTCCTAAGTATTTATAAGTTGGTACTCTTTCTATTTGTAAACCCTCAATAGTCAAAATAGGCATAACAGTAGACATAGAACGGCTACGTGTAAAAAGAATATACTTCGTTTTATTTACATTTAAAACTAATTTTAGTTTCAACAAAGTAAGCTGAAAAGTATAAAAAGAATCCTTAAGAATTTCAATAGCCTGAGACACAGAGGATGCAGTGGAATAAATAATTGTATCGTCAGCATAAAAATGTAGCTTTGCCGATATCTATATAATATAGCGTTCCCTTTTTTTTTTTGGCCAGCGTTTGGGGGCGGAGGGTGTCTCTTGTGTGACCAGTCTAGCTGTAGTCTGGCCACAGCCCGACTAACCACCTTGAGTAATATCTCAGCCGCTTTATTATAATGTGTGAAATGTACTGAGGTTCAGCGCGTGAAACGAAGTGGCGCCGAGGTACGCTTCAGGCTTACGAGAAAGATCAGCTGGATCTGGGGAGAGAGCGAGCGATAGGTACGGACCCGTCTCTCGCTCCTCAGCCAGATATATGCGAGAGCCCCACGAGTGGGCGCTGACTCCCGGAAGTAAGCAAGGCGAGCGTGAAGCATTTCACCCGAAAGTAGGTCGCAATGCATGCTCTCGCCCTGCCCCAACGCAAGAGCAGCATGCTATTCCCCCAAACAAACAAAACAAAACTGATACGTGTCCCTGACAGTCATAGAACGTTGACAGGGAAACACGCATCGTTTGCTTTGCTTCTCTGACATTTTTCCACCTTTTTCTTTTCTTTTTTATATATGTATATATAGAAAGAGGGAAAGGAGATAAGGTTCACTGCGCACTGCCTAACAAATTCTAAATCCTAGCAGAGGAAAGAAAGTTTCTGACAGGCTTCTGACAGGCTGACAGTGTTCATTGACGTGTTACACACATATTTCAGCTGGTCACAAACATGTAGGATTGTTCCCAAAGCACTTAGCAAAGCGCAGCATCATAGTGAAGCTTTTTGTAAAGGGAACTGGGTGTGATGCCACAGGAACAACTTCAAAATATTTTTTGTTGTTGTTGTTGACCATCTCTACTGAAGGACGGACATCAAATGTGTGATAATAAAAACCTATGAGAGTGATGTCATTTACATTTGTAGGTATCTGTATGTAGAGCATACACATACATTTTGGTTAGACACTGAAACATCAACTTGATCACAGAAAATCAACAAGTTGCTTTTGAATGTTCATGTACCTTGAATTTGACCCCATTATACTGAATTACTTACAGTTGGCATCCCCAATCAAAAATGTTTGCATCAATTTAAAATGTGATCACCTTTCAATTAACACTATAGAGACACGGGTTCTAGTCCCATGGGAACCAGGAAGTAATCGCAACCACATTAACAACGATGAGCATGATTTAGGGACAGTGTTTTTGCTCTGTGTAAATTTTTATTAATTATGGGACGGTCCAAATGGGACTAATAAAGTGAAGTTATGTTCACTCTTTTTATGGCTCACTTTAATTATCACGTAAGAATAAAATATAAGTGAAACATTGTCAATGTTACAGGTTTTCCTTTTAGATGCTGTCAATTTGTTGATATTGTAGGCTATGTTTTAGTTTCCATTGTATTTTGATATCTACAAATACTAATGTGATATCTTTACTAATAACGTTCAACCATTATTAATATAATTTCCCATAGATGATTTGATTCAAATAAAGATGATGTTTTCCTTCTATTCAAGTATTTAAACTGCAGCTCCTTTCGTAGCAAGGTCATAATTTTAACGCTCATTACCTGTCATATTGTTTTGTGCACACACTCTATCCACCAGGTTTCATGGCCATTTGCGTTACCTGCATAAATTCTTTCAATTAGTTCCCCCTTCTTAACTTTTTGCCACTTTTACTTATTTAAAGGCTTTTAAGACTATGGCCATTATCCATAAAACTCAAGTGTATATGGGTAAATTCCCCAGGACAGCTGCGGATGATGCTTGACTTGGAGCTGTCATTATAAATAAAATTGCCCTGCACCTGTCACAGCTCACTGAATGCAAAACTTCCAAGAGGGATAATGATACCCTTGGAAACAGATAAATGTGCCATGCGTAATCACAGGCTCACAAGTGCTGTGAGGCTCACATATTTTTTTTTCTGGTAGGCTAACAGGGAAAAGAAAGACAAATGTTGGGAGGCTGTGACAGAAGGCATGTATGAAACTGAGGATTTTCAGGCTGGAGTCTGAAGGCAGCGGTCAGACGGATGTGCACTATGCACTTAGAGAGCTAAAGATGCTGTAAAATGCATGAGTGGGGTAAAGCACCATGCCTGATTCTCCCCATTTGCTCAACATCACAGCTTAGCAACCCCTCCCGCCCCTCTGCACTCTGCTCTGTAGGCAGAGAGCGATCAATTCAGGTCCTGTCTCCTGTTGATTTAACCCTTTCATCTTCTAAATGAATCTAAGGTGAAAGATCCCTTGGCTATTTCAACACCTTTATTCCTTTCCCTGGCCTGGATGAGCATGAGAGGAATTATGGCATTTGGCCAGCATGATTCACATTCATATTTAATTCCTCACTTTTATCTTATTCCGCTATGTGAGAGGTATTACTGTAGGGCTTTGGATCAAGACTTAAGAGTAAGTCAGAGTAAAGATAGTGCACCTCGCTAAGCCTTGAGCAGAGTGCAAAGTAGAAAGACTGGAGTAGAAACGGAGGAAGCGATCAATAGAATGCTCAGTTATACGGTCTGATCTGCAGGTTATGCCTCTGTTATTCATTTGAGGTCAGGACCTGCTTGGGAAAAACTAGAAAAAAATTATAGTTTTCAGATAAGTGTATACCTGCAGCAATTATGATAGGGTTGTTATTTAAACTACTCTATCAAGTGGGAAGCTAGATACACTATAGCTATTAAAAAAAAAGTATCTGACAACATTAAAATTTCTTAAGGGGGCAATTTTATTTAAGTTATAACCATCAGATGATGTCATTTATGTGTGCAATTCGAGCAGTGTTTATCTGGCACAAAACAATAAAGATCTCAGTTATCTTAAAATGAACAGTTAAATTGACACTAAATACAACTAATAAAACTAGAAAACACTAATCTGTGTAACTGAGCCAAAAACATAAATGAAAAGCAGCATTCCATTAACTCTTTCTATACAAAAAAGTAAATGTAAAATGGCAAGAATGGATTTCTGCTCAGTGAGTCAAATGTATTAGTGAACATTTTTGAACCAGTTGATTCACTAAACTGAATTGAATTCCCAATGAATTAATTACTTCCCAAATCCCCCAAAAAGCTGCGTGTGCAGTCCAATGTCACATAAAACCTGCTGTGTGTGGTGTTTTGTGATGCTACCCATTGGGAAAAGCTGTAACTGGAAAATAAATAGTATTTGAAAACAGCTGAGCTTCTGTCATGTTACTAAAAAATTTAGTTACTGTGGGTAACTGGCATTTTCTTTTTTCTGTAAATCTGAATATGACTTGCTATAAAAATATGCATTCAATAACCACAATAAACTTAACGACTCGTGTGTATTTTGCTTAAATTACACCTGTTGGGCACATCAAATATCCTGGAAATGTCCTGGAAAATTGTGCCTTGAAAAGAGTAGGAACCCTGTAGAATATATAATAATAAGACTGTAGTGCACAAATAGTATGGACAACCTTTATGATGTCCTTTGGACCTTGGGAGCTTAGTCCCCATTCTTTGTTATTACATGGACAAAATAGACCAGAAGATTTTTCCAAATGTCTCCTTTCGTGTTCCTCCTGATGTGGAATAAAGAGAGTCATACAGGCTTGAAACAATATGATGGTGAGTAAATGATGACACAATTTTCATTTTGGGGGGAACTATTTCTTGAAACACCTTTACCTGTTTCAGTTTCTGATCCTTGAACCTTTGCAAAAACCCATGACACATATTAAGTGAGGAGATTTAACATTGTAGCCTAGATATTTAACAGAATTTTTCACTTTTCCAGTCAGATCACAGACGAGAGAGGAAAGTCCATCATGAGGGATTATGGCTGCATAATGTATTCACAGATTACTATTCTGTCTCAAATGCTGAAGCAAGGCAGAGCATGGAAATTCTGCTAATGTTATGCCAGTAATGACTAGAACATTTCTGTCAGGTCATCTCTTTACGGATTCGGCTCAGAGAGATAAATGGGAATATTACTGAAAAAAAAAAAAAGCACACTCAGGGTTGATTAGGCAACAAAATGACTGCATATTTTAATGGAACATTTTATCATGTAACATAAAAAGAGATAAATTATCCTAATGCTGACCGAGTATATTAAAGGAATAGTTCACCAAAAATGAAAATTCTGTCATCGTTTACTCACCCTCGTGTCATGCCAAATCCGTATGACTTTCTTTCTTCCATGGAACATCACAAAAGCATCATAATAGTAGACTATATGACTAGTGTGCTATATTACAAGAGTTCTGTAGTCTATAGTCATATGATAGTGTGAGGAATAGACTGAGTTGTTATTTAGTGAAAATCTTGACGTCCACCATAGCTCTCTTTAGCGTGTTCATGAAAACATTATTGATGTTCTTTTGAATCTGACCTTTTCAAGTAATTGGTTGGTCGATTTCACAAAACCTGTCTAAATTATTTGTTTATTCATCAATAATCTGGTCGCAGCAGTTAACCACCCACTTAAGGGGAATATTGAGTGAATGATGACTTGAATTTCCGTCTTTTCTTCACACAAAGCTATTGCGCAACTTTAGAGCACATTGAGATAGCGCATTATTCAAATGGGACACTTCTAAGGCATTTTCTATTTTTCTTTTTTTTTTTGAGTTTGACAGATCAGGCCCTCATTCCCTTTTATAGTATGAAAGAGTGAACAAGATACTTTTTTTTTAAATACACATCCGTGTTCTTTGGAAGAATGAAAGGTTATCCCTTTAAGTATATGCTGTCTTTTCAGAAAGGTAGAGCTACAGTATATAACCCAATACAGAGTGGACAGTAAAGAAATTTGACAGCTGTTTGTCAACACTTCGTTTGTAGTTGGGAAGGCCAGTGAAGTTCTTGGTCATCAAAATGAAAACCTCACAATGGTTTAGTTTCCCAGCAGCAGGGTTCAATCTCTGCCTTTCTTTCAGTGCTGAAAATAAAGCCCTTTAGCTGCTAAGCCTTTCCTTTTCAGTTTTCTTTCTCTGCAGACACACTGTGCAGAAAATAACTAACAAACAAACAAACAAACAAAAGTAGAACACTGTCAAAGAGTAATGAAATACACTACATATCACAGTCTCAAATTTAATTTCTCATCTCAGAATCATATCTCATCTGTTTTATTGATTAATTCTTCATCTTTGCTGGAGGCTATAGCTAGTTGTCAGTTGACACACTACTTCAGTAAATATTTCTCAGGGTAGGTTTCTTTTTGAAAGTCAATTTCTGTATAGGCATGACTATAAAAAAATAAAATAATGATCTACAAAATACACACACACACACACACACACACACACACACACACACACACACACACACACACATATATATATATATATATATATATATATATATATATATATATATATATAGTTTCCCAGCAATATATATATATATATAGGCTATATAGGGGAATATATATATATATATATATATATATATATATATATATATATATATATATATATATATATATATATATCTATATATACAGTGAGGAAAATAAGTATTTGAACACCCTGCTATTTTGCAAGTTCTCCCACTTGGAAATCATGGAGGGTCTGAAATTGTCATCGTAGGTGCATGTCCACTGTGAGAGACATAATCTAAAAACAAAAATCCAGAAATCACAATGTATGATTTTTTAACTATTTATTTGTATGATACAGCTGCAAATAAGTATTTGAACACCTGTCTATCAGCTAGAATTCTGACCCTCAAAGACCTGTTAGTCTGCCTTTAAAATGTCCACCTCCACTCCATTTATTATCCTAAATTAGATGCACCTGTTTGAGGTCGTTAGCTGCATAAAGACACCTGTCCACCCCATACAATCAGTAAGAATCCAACTACTAACATGACCAAGACCAAAGAGCTGTCCAAAGACACTAGAGACAAAATTGTACACCTCCACAAGGCTGGAAAGGGCTACAGGGAAATTGCCAAGCAGCTTGGTGAAAAAAGGTCCACTGTTGGAGCAATCATTAGAAAATGGAAGAAGCTAAACATGACTGTCAATCTCCCTCGGACTGGGGCTCCATGCAAGATCTCACCTCGTGTGGTCTCAATGATCCTAAGAAAGGTGAGAAATCAGCCCAGAACTACACGGGAGGAGCTGGTCAATGACCTGAAAAGAGCTGGACCACCGTTTCCAAGGTTACTGTTGGTAATACACTAAGACGTCATGGTTTGAAATCATGCATGGCACGGAAGGTTCCCCTGCTTAAACCAGCACATGTCAAGGCCCGTCTTAAGTTTGCCAATGACCATTTGGATGATCCAGAGGAGTCATGGGAGAAAGTCATGTGGTCAGATGAGACCAAAATAGAACTTTTTGGTCATAATTCCACTAACCGTGTTTGGAGGAAGAAGAATGATGAGTACCATCCCAAGAACACCATCCCTACTGTGAAGCATGGGGGTGGTAGCATCATGCTTTGGGGGTGTTTTTCTGCACATGGGACAGGGCTGACTGCACTGTATTAAGGAGAGGATGACCGGGGCCATGTATTGTGAGATTTTGGGGAACAACCTCCTTCCCTCAGTTAGAGCATTGAAGATGGGTCGAGGCTGGGGCTTCCAACATGACAATGACCCGAAGCACACAGCCAGGATAACCAAGGAGTGGCTCTGTAAGAAGCATATCAAGGTTCTGGCGTGGCCTAGCCAGTCTCCAGACCTAAACCCAATAGAGAATCTTTGGAGGGAGCTCAAACTCCGTGTTTCTCAGCGACAGCCCAGAAACCTGACTGATCTAGAGAAGATCTGTGTGGAGGAGTGGGCCAAAATCCCTCCTGCAGTGTGTGCAAACCTGGTGAAAAACTACAGGAAACGTTTGACCTCTGTAATTGCAAACAAAGGCTATTGTACCAAATATTAACATTGATTTTCTCAGGTGTTCAAATACTTATTTGCAGCTGTATCATACAAATAAATAGTTAAAAAATCATACATTGTGATTTCTGGATTTTCTTTTTTAGATTATGTCTCTCACAGTGGACATGCACCTACGATGACAATTTCAGACCCCTCCATGATTTCTAAGTGGGAGAACTTGCAAAATAGCAGGGTGTTCAAATACTTATTTTCCTCACTGTATATATATATATTCTGACCATTTTCTGACATTTCCACCATTACTGCCCTATAAAATAAAAATATACAGTTTAATATTTGGGGCATGTTGTCACATTGTATGGGATAAATTGTCACAATGGAACCTGGCATTAACTGAAGTAAAAATGAAACAAAACAAATCACGAAAGAGCAAAAAGATAAACGCAACATAAAACATATCAAACCATTGTTTTGACTGACAAATATTGTAATTAATAAATTGTGAAAATCACAAAATAAAAATGTGACAACTTGACCTGAAATTTCAGAAAAATACCCTTGTCCTGAGAACCACTGCTACAAAAATAAATACATAAATACATTTTTAAAAAGCATTTGTGTAATTCAACATTTGTCTCAAAACATTATAGATTCTGACAAACTGTATCCCTTGTGACAACTTCCCTGTGTGATAACTATGAGCAAATAAAGAAGTACTGGTTACTGAATATGCTTTCTTCTCTACCTTGTCTCTCAAAACACACATTAGATGCATATAAAATTAATTATACTATTATACTAAGTCTTGGCTAAAGGCTTAATTTCACTCTGGGAATTTTCAGAGCTTGCCTCAATTATGCAGTACATATATTAAGATGCTTAATATATGTGCCACAATAAAGAGTTTTCATTAGATGGTAATGGAAGTGCTAATGCAGTGACATAAAGGTTTCTCAGGATGCAAAGGTTTGTTCCGAGACAATTTTTTAATCAGCTTTAAATGTCAAGAGGCAAACCCTGTGTGCAGAAGTAGATCCTAACATTAGCATTCAGCTCTTCAAAACGCCACAAATGCTGTCAAGTTAAGCCATATTTAAGGAATCAAACTTTTTTGGAAAACAATAACTAAGAAAACTAAGCCCATGACAAGACAACAAAGTATGAATTATTCAAAATGATATTTGTCTTGGTGCTAAATGAAGCACAACAATGTCAGGCAAAACGAGTCAGATGATAGGACAATAAATATGATAAAGGATTAAAGGATTCCAGCATTCAATAAAAAGAAAACACAAACATGAGAAATATGATGAAATTAGAATGATACAGGAATGTGATCTGACAACAATAGATACAAAGAAGGCCACACCTATTTGTCTTCAGCTCCAATATCATTCACAGTTAATTATTATTTTTGCTTGCATCTGTGTTAGTCTGTTTCACCCATACTTATATGGATTTCATACTATTGCCTGCTGAAACTACCAGACACATCTGTATGTGGCTTTAATTAACAATTCCAAGCATATTACGTAATCCATTGGTCTCAGAGGTGAGGTGGGGAATGTGTCACTGCCTCCAAGATTTTTTCCATTAATAATTAATTAACCAAGATTCTGTGATCTCCTGTCCTTATGTTGACATTATGAAGCAGTCTCATAAAGATGATGAGATCATTTTTGGATGATAAAAGCAACTGCTCTAAACCACATCACCATGTTTATATATACAGCTCTGGAAAAAATTAAGAGACCACTGCAGAATTACAATTTTATAGGTATGTGTTTGTGTAAAAATAATTTTTGTTTAATGCTATAAAGAACTGACAACATTTCAACTGACAAATATATATATATATATATATATATATATATATATATACTGTATATATTTTACTTTAAAAAATAAATACTTTTTCACAGCACTGCATATTTTCAGGATTTACTAGTATATATTCTGATTTTTATTTATATATTCAGGATTTATATCTATCCATTCAGATTTACAAGTATAAATTCAGATTTATATGAATACATTCTTTATTTAAAACTATTTATACATTCTTTATTTATAACTATATATTCAGATTTTTATTTATATATTCAGACTTACCAGTATATATTCAGACTTACAACTGTATATTCTTATTTATATTTTTATATTCAGATTTACAATTATATATTTGGAATTACAACTATATATTCAGGATTTACAACTATATATTCAGATTTTATATAAGTATTTCCTGTTTGGCCCCCCATATTATGCACTGAATGTGTGTGTGTGTGTGTGTGGGGGTGTGTGTGTGTGTGTGTGTGTGTGTGTGTGTGTGTGTGTGTGAGCGTGTATTTATCACTTTGTGGGGACCAAATGTCCCCATAAGGATAGTAAAACCCGAAATTTTTGACCTTGTGGGGACATTTTGTCGGTCCCCATGAGGAAAACAGCTTATAAATCATACTAAATTATGTTTTTTGAAAAGATAAAAATGCAGAAAGTTTTCTGTGAGGGTTAGGTTTAGGGGTAGGGTTAGGTTTAGGGGATAGAATATAAAGTTTGTACAGTATAAAAACCATTATGTCTATGGAAAGTCCCCATAAAACATGGAAACACAACAAGTGTGTGTGTGTGTGTGTGTGTGTGTGTGTGTGTGTGTGTGTGTGTGTGTGTGTGTGTGTGTGTGTGTGTGTGTGTGTGTTTATTAAGGATGTTTTTTTTTTTCATCTACAGACACTTTTAAACCCAGGTGTTGATTTTTAACAAATTCCTTGATAATTATCTTCTGCTACTTTTCAAATGTCTTTTATGCATAAGTCTTTCTTGTTTTACCCTTGTTATTCTCCCAGGCAATCAATCTTAAATGGATAGTTCTCCCAAAAATTACAATTTGGTCATCATTTACTCACCCTCATGTTATTCCAAACCCAATTTTATTTTCTTTCTTCTGTGGAACATACAATATGTTAGGCAGAATGTTAGCCTCAGTCACCATTCAATTTCTTTGTACCTTCATTTCCGAGGAATTGGCACCCATAGTTGACAAACACTAACAGAAAAAAAATTCCCTGATTGATATGGATTTTGAAAAACTCTGTTTTCACATCTGAAGCAGAACTTAACTGCCATGCTCTGCCAGCTATTGCAATCAATTAACATCAACCACTGGCCTTGTGAGTGGCCTCTTCTTCAGCCATGTATTTAGTGGAATGTGTATTCATTAAATGTATCTCTCTGTTTCAATTTTACTGAAAGGCTGGAAAATATTTAAGCACAGGTCTTATCTTGGCTCCTGGCCCTTAAGCTTGACTATCCAAGATATGTGGGCTGTTTCCAAATGCAAAGCTTGGTATGTTGTTATCAGGCACAAAGAGCTGTGAGAGGCCGCCCAGGACATCCGATCAGCAGTCCCAGATATTACAGTTATTAGACATTAACCTTCTAGATATTCCAACTAATTTGACTGAGAAGGTTACAATTTCCAAGCCCACCCTTTCTCTGTCTCTCAATGTGACATCAACTGAAAATATAAATTGTTTTTTAAAATAAACTCATCATTCTATAGCAGAGACCAGAGAATTAAAACTGTGGCTGTCAATACTTTGAGCAGCTTGTTATTAACTCTCATGAGAATGTAATGAGACTTGGAGATCAGCTGTCAACTGAATTGTTATTTGATGTCCATGTTATTGAGTTTTTCAGTGTGTGCATTGATAGTCTCATTACTAAATTGTGTTATTTTATGCCAAGTTGGAGTATTAATAAAAAATATGATAGAGCAAATAGCTCAAGCGTCTCGGTTACTGTTGTAACCTACGTTTCCTGATGGAGGGAACGAGACGTTGTGTCAATGCAGTGACCCTAGGTGTTGCTCTTTGGAGCCCCAAACAACTCTTTGAGAAAAGTCCAATGAGAATTGGCTAGTGGAATTTGCATGCCACTCCCCCAGACATAAAAGGAGCTGGAATGCATCCACTCATTCAAGTTTTGTGCCGAGGAGCCAAGACAAGGTCCCGGACATTTCAGCGGGTAGTATAGCATTGTGGCAAGAGGGACACAACGTCTCGTTCCCTCCATCACGGAATTGAGGTTACAAAAGTAACCGAGATGTTCCCCTTCTGTCACTCACTCGATGTTGTGTCGATGTAGTGACACTAGCGTTCCCTATAGAAAACGCCACAACAGCTAAACCGTGTTACATGAACTGCAGATGCAGGTGCAAGCAAGCTGTTGCATGCGTAATAGCAGGTGCATCCGTCTGCACGTAACCTCCCCAACGCCTCACAGGACGTCATGTAGTTCCCCACACCCCTGAGGGGGGGGACGACGACAACGTAACTAGCATGGGAGCAGGCTGCGCCAGCCACAGCCTTTTCTCTCAATATTTTCTCTCCACAGAGTATTAGATGCGGCTGGGGACATCTAACACTATTATTCACATCGGGGAAGGTGTTCTTTTCCTTTCCTATTCTTTCAGGGGGAAAAGACCAAGCGGAGACCACATCCTGCCCGAAGGGGAGGTAACATGTGGCAATACGACACGTGGGCTCAACAAAGAAGAGGCACAATGGTAGGTCCTGCCTCGAAGGGGAAGAGCTCTACAAACGCAGCAACTGGGGCAGAGAGAGCTCTGCCCAAGGGAGATGCGGCTCTGCCGACAGGGAGACCTTACCACGGAAAATACATCACATGTAGAGCACCTTACCCAGTACAGGGCATATAAGTACTCATAGTGGTTCTGGCAGTGAATTCCTCAGACGAATTCGAGAGCCACAGGGCTAGGGAGGAAGGACATACAGGGTTCATGGTTCATGAACATGCATGGGAGAAGAAGCACATGTCTTAGCCTCACGGAGGGGAAAGGCGCTATACACAAGTGATACACCCTGCCAGCTATTCCGTATTACCAAACTTACCTGATCATATCTGACAAAACACGGGACAAAACCGTCTCAACGCGGAAATTGACAAATCTCACAAAAGTTTTGGATGTTACCCAGCCCGCTGCTCTGCAGATGTCTGCTAGAGAGGTGCCATTGGCCAGTGCCCACAAGGATGACACACTCCTTTTAGAGTGTGCTCATATTCCCAAAGGAGCTGGCATGGCCTCTTTTTGAAGACTGTGTTCCCTTTCAGCTGTCCGCTGAAGCAGACAAAGAGCTGCTCAAGAGCATCTAAAGCTCTGCGTTTGATCCATTTAGATGCACAAAGCACGCACCGGACACAGCAATGACAGGGCTGGGTCTGCTTCTTCTGTGGGCAGCGTCTCAGGATCACGTGAGAATCTACCGGACCAAATTTCAGGAAAGTTTCGTGGACAGAAAATGCTTGCAGGTCACCAATCCTCTTGATGGAGGTGAGGGCAATCAGGAGGGCCATCTTTAAGGAGAGGGCTTTCAGCTCGACTGACTCTAGCAGCTCAAACGGAGCTCTCCGAAGGCATAGGAGGACCATGGAGAGATCCCATGAGGGTGAAGATTCGTTATCTAGGAGAATTCAGCCTCCTGGCACCTCTGAGGAACCTGATGATCAGGTTGTGCTTCCCTATGGACTTACCGTCCACCACATCGTGGTGTATCGCTATAGCGGCTACATATACCTTCAAGGTGGAGGGGGACAGCTGCCCTGCAGGAAGGAAAGTACTGACCCAATTGCACATCTCTGGGGGTCTTTGCCTTGCGAACCAGCGCCACTTCAGGGCATAAAGCTGCCTCGTAGAGGGAGCCCTAGCCTGAGTGATCATGTCTACCACTACTGGTGGCAGGCCACTTATGTCTTCCACGTCCCATCCAAGGGCCAGACGTGGAGGTTCCAGAGGTCTGGGCACTGGTGCCAAATGGTGCCCCGTCCCTGAGAGAGGAGGTCCTTCTTTAGGAGAATTTGCCATGGAGGTGCTGTCATGAGGAGCGTGAAGAGCGTGAGGTCCAAGAACCAAGTCTGGGTGGGCCAGAATGGGGCCACAAGGGTGACTTGTTCCTTGTCTGCCCTGATCTTGCATAGGGTCTGTGCAATTAGGCTCACTGGAAAGAATGAGTATTTGCCTGGGGCCAGATGTCTGCCAGCACGCCTCCATCAGAGAATACCAGAGTGGGCAGTGGGAGGATTCCCAGGAAGCGAAAAGGTCTACCTGTGCTTTGCCGAATCGACTCCAAAGCTGGTGGTGGAGTCTCCACTCTCCACTTGAAGAGAAAATACAGCACTCTCTAGCATCTGTACCCAGACCTCTGGAACCACCATATCTGGCCCCTGGACGGGATGCGGAAGATCTGAGTGGTATACCACCAGCTGTCATAGACACCATCAACAAATCTAGAGCTCCCACCAGGCAGTTTTATGCCCTAAGTGGCGCCTGTTCGCTAATTGGTGTTCTTCCCGATCTGAAGACCCACAGAGGTGCACAGACCGGTCAGTGCTGTCATTCCTATGGGGAAAGCTGGAGGGTTGGCTGTCTCCCTCCACCTTAAAGGTATATGTTGCCGCTATAGCGGCCCACCACGATGCGGTGGACAGTAAGTCCCTAGGAAAGCATGACCTGATAATCAGGTTTCTAAGAGGCACCAGGAGGCTGAACCCTCCCAGGCCATGCCTGTTCCCCTCATGGGATCTCTCTGTGTTCCTTTCGGGCCTTCAGAGAGCACCCTTTGAGCTTCTAGAATCAGTCGAGCTAAGTGCCATCTCCCAGAAGATGGCCCTCCTGATTGCGCTCGCTTTCATCAAGAGGGTTGGAGGCCTGCAAGCATTTTCTGTCAGCGACACTTACCTGGAGTCAGTCTAGCAGATGCTCATGTCATCCTAAGACCTCGACCAAGCCACATCTAACACTCTTTCAGGAGAAACAGAGTAGAAAAGGGCGTGGCCTGCTCCCATGCTCGCCATGTCGCTTGTTCCCACCCCTCAAGGGAATCCTTGGTCAGATGCGGGGAACCTAATTCAAACAATATGATGTCTTAGTGGGGCGTTTGGGAGGGTTACATGCAGTCTGATGCTCATGCGCCTTTTGCACACTACAGCCTGCTGCACCAGCACCAGCAGATCAGGTAACACCACGGTCAGTGTAGGTGGCGCTATTGAATAGGGACCCCTTGTGTCACTACAATCGACACAACGTCGAGTGAGTGAGAGTAGGGGAACATCTAGGTTACTAATGTATCCTCCATTCCCTGATGGAGGGAACGAGACGTTGTGTCCCCTTGTCACAACACTGTACCAAGTCGCTGTAATGGCCTAACCTTGTTCTCGGCTCCTCAGTGCAGAACCTGACTGAACAGAGGCACATCCCGCCCTTTATACCCGTATGTCTGGGGGCCGGACATGCAAATTCTGTTCGCCAATTTGGCATTGGCCTTTTTCATATTCAGAGGTATCCGAGGCTCCCAAAAGAAGCCAATTGTGTCACTACAATCGACACAACATCTCGTTCCCTCCATCAGGGAATGGGGGTTACACTAGTCAACTAGACGTTCTATATCATAAATTTGCCAACTGAAGAAACTGTATACATGTATAAAATATGGCTTGTAATCTCTCTTTATCTCTCCCATTTTCATCCTTGAACATTTTTGCTGAATGATACCGATGGATGGATGGATGAATGGATGGATGGATGGATGGATAGATAGATCTTCAGACTTTTTTAAAACAGTAATAATTATTTTGCTAAGTTTAGTTAAGTATTTAGTTTAGAAAAGTTTCGTTTTTCTTTTACTATTATTAGCAGCAATTATAAACCTCTTGGAAAAAGGTTGTATAATCCAATCTTCCCCTTTTTGAAAGCATCACTTCATTTCTCACTTAGGTTGACACAGGAATCATGTAATATAGCATGCACGTTAAAGTGGGTGGAGTGCACTAACTGATCACTCAGTCATGTCATGAGATTGAAAATAGGTTTAGTGTTTCTCCTCTCACAGGGGCTCTAGATTTCTCAACAGTCCTTCTGTGGGTTTAAAAGCACTTTTGAGCAAATAAACTGTGTAATGTTGTTTCACTTTCAAATGCTCCAATTGATGGACCATAATGTTGATCTTAATGGTTCTATTTTACATTGTAACACTACAATGATACATTTAAACATTGTTTTAAGAGTTCATGAAAAAATTTTTGGGCTTTTAGTCAATGTATATTAGCTTTGAAGTGATCATAGTGAACTCCTTAAAGTTAATATAATTTATTTTTACCAGATACACTTATTTTAAATTTACAGTCTTTATCTTCTTCCAGGAAAACACAGATTTTTTCCATGCAAATGACTAGAAAGTAACAAACCATGGTTCATAGCCACCCTGATTTTATGAAAATGATGTGACTGTGGCAACATTTTTGTGAAATGATATTAAGTGGATCATCACACAAATCATTTGAGTTTTCTTTTCCCTTTGAGGTACAGATCTGACCTGCACAGCAATCTCTGTACTGCCCAAGGGGCCTATCAGAATTCTTTCTCACTCTAGTTTCTTGGCTTTTTAGATTTCTTCCTCTGAAATCCATTCAGGTCTGCATATATAAAAGTATTTGTTTCTTTGTTTCCTCTATGCAGCTATGGAAAAGGGGGGGTATTGATAATACACTCCAAAGTCAAAAGATTAATTTGTTCTCACATACACTTTTCATGACAGACATCTACTGAATAGCTGTAGATTTTCAACCATGTTGGAATCAAGGGATTAATTAAAAGATTTGCCACTTAAAAAGATTTTCACAAGAGGAGAAAAAAAAACGAATAAAGCAAAAACAAAAAGACTGACTTTGCTTATGGAGATTATTTGAGGTAAACAATGGTTTCCCATTTGAATACAAATAATTTACCCTTTATTGCATTCAGAATCTGCATACACCTTTTGCATTTGCGGGTCAACTTTTACCCGGTGGAATTCAAGATTATAAATCATTCATAACCCGATTGTTTTCATCTAAAACTTTATTGTAATTCTTTAAAATTAATAAGTTCTTAACTGTTCATACATGTAAAAAGATTTATATTTTAACAGAAAAATATAAAAGTTATTAATTAATATGCCATTATTTTATAAATAATAAAATGTATAAATTCTTTTAAATTTTGTTATATACATTAACTACAGAAAAACGAGTGTGATACACAGATACAATTTCTGTGAAATTGTATACAAAAATAACAATAATAATTAAATATTAATATACAATTTATATTAACATCTAATATGAGAATTACATTCATTTCAATTAATTTCCTATTACTCATATCTGCTCAATCCAACTTTGCATTTACATTTTTGCATGTGGCAGATGCTTTTATCCAAAGCAACTTACAGTGCACTTATTACAGGGACAATCCCCCTGGAGCAATCTGGAGTTAAGTGCCTTGCTCAAGGACACAATGGTGGTGGCTGTGGGGCTTGAACCAACATCCTTCTGATTACCAGATTATCATTTATGTGCTTAGACCACTACACCACCACCACTCGTTGAATACAAACCTGTACATACATGTTGCTCACATATTATTGTAGCCCAGTTTGTGCTGAATACAGTGTCTTTATACAAGACTTTAGTCATTAATATGTTAATATGTTTTTAAGCAACTGAAAAAAAGCACAAATGTCAAGGCATGTCAAAACCTCTCCAGGGCCCAAAACACCATCAGACCCCAGAGGGTTAAATAAAAAACATATACCCCTTAAAGTGCATTTGCCTTGACTTACTCCACATAATGGACACTCCAACCTGGGGGAAATCATCATTTCAATATTTTACAACATCCAACCAGCCTCTGGGCTCATATCATCACAGATGTGCCGCTCAACACACCTTGAATACTCTTCACCAGTGTACAAAACATTCATAATTATATAGACCTTTAAGAGCAAGTCATTGATTATGATTCTGTGAGGACATAAAAAGACACTCAATTATTCAGTGTGGCTGTTAATACAGGGCAGAATATTTAAACATTTAGTTTGATTACTCTCTAGTGTTCTCTGCAGATGCTTCTGCAGGATCTATAACGGATTCACCTCTCACCAAGGTCTAATGAGAAGTAGGTCATGACCTCTGTCTTATCCCTACAACTAATACATGCAAATAAGCTTTTTGTAGTGTTTGTCTTGATGTGTTATAAATGCATTATTCACCCAATCTCATGTGTAACTGATTGAACAGATTTTAATGTCACCAAGGTTACACAACTCATTAGGAATTCATGCTGCACCTCCACTGAATTTAAACTGCTAAACTGATTTTCCACTATATGATCAGGAACATTGATACAAATGATAAACCTGTATTAAAAATGATTTATCTTAACATATGTGCAAATAACACAATGGAAACAAAAAGTAATATATGCATGCTGAATTCAACTGATATAAAGATACAGTTTACATAGTAATTATGGACATATTCCACTAAGTTTGACAACCACAATGTGTCCAAATAATGTTTTCCTTCTTTCCTCCAAATCTTTTTGTGAAATGTTTTTCATGAAAACTGTGCATTTGTTATCTCTTTTTAGAATAAATGCCACCTGGGTTGATATTTTGCTATCTAATATAATGACAATCATATATTTCTAGAGTGGCAAATGTGTCCAAATACTTTTTTGGGCCTCTGTATGCCAAAGTTTGCCTGTTAAACCTTTGTGTCAGCCCCAAAATGGACATAAATATAGCTACAATAAAATATATTATATATTATATAAGTCTCCTACCATTCAGAAATAAAACAGTTTGTGGACTGGTGTGATGCTCACCATTTGATGGTTAACGTCACTAAAACAGAGGAGATGATATTTGACCCAAGATCAATCTGTGAACCTAATCCTGTACTTATTCACAATACACCAATACGTCAGGTTACGTCATATAAGTATCTGGGTGTTTTTATTGATTGTTCCCTTACCTGGCACATTCATGTTGAAAATATTTGCGCCAGGTTGCAACAAAGGATGTATTTTTTAAGAAGGCTAAGATTGTATGGTGTCAATAGCAAACTCCTGTTTCTGTTTTTTAAAATGATTTTAGAGAGTGTGATACGTTATAGCATGCAGACCTGGTATGGTAATCTTTCAGTTCAGTTTAAATCCAAGTTGGGGCATCTGATCAGTACAGCTTTTAGAATTGTAGGTTTCCAAGAACAGTGCTACCTACAGTCATTGTATGAAAAATCTGTGCTCAGGGAGGCACATAAGATTCTGGATGACCCAACCCACATTCTCAATATGGAACTAGAGTTGTTACCCTCAGGTAAACGATTTAGAATGCCGAAATGCAGGTTAAAGAGGTATAAAAACTCATTCATGCCAGCTGCCATTAAGATGCTAAACAGTAACAAATGACTGCTACCTACTTGTACACATTTTATTCCCACTGTGTGTTTTCACGGTACAGTGTAATGAGGCATGTTTGTATTGTCTATACTCCCCGGGGGACATTAAAGTATATTTTATCTTTATCTTATCTATATGAGTACTGTACATTGTATATAATGTATATCCTAACAAACCATTAAGTGTACTTCTTTCACTACCATTACTCAGATTAAATTACAGGCCAAGAAAAGTATATGAAATGATTTAATGACTTTAAAATGAGTTGCCCTTCATGCTTCAGGAAATTACTGATACCCACCACTGAGTCTGTCAGTTCAGTTTTGACATTTCCAAATAGCCTCACAGGGGAACAAATGCAGTCACTATATCAAGTACAATTGGACTTCCTTTGTTTTAACATTTTACAAGTGTGGAAGGTGCCGTTTTTAACCTGGACCTGCCCTACTGTGCTACAAACTTGAATATTAAATCTGTGCACAAGGATGGCTCGAGTGGTGTGATGAAAGACGTTATGCACCACTATAAAATAGCAGCTAAAGTGAATAATTCTTTCAGATACTGATTATCTTTGACTATCATCAGAACAGCAGGGTTACTCTTGGGGTATGTGTTGTTGCACTATTGAACTATATTTGCTCTGAGACTCACCGTTCTTTGATCCTCATCTTCAATCGACAGCATCCTCAGGATGTATAAAGATAAACAGATGTGCTATATAATGCTTATTTCCCTGGCAGGCGTAAAACGTAAGTGTAGGTTGAAATAAAAATAAATAAATAAAAACAGCAGTAGTTAAACATTCCAATCAATGAGCAAGTTTTGGTTCTGCACAACTCATCTCCCTAAATTCCAGCAGCATCTTTCTTAGAGCTGAATTGTGTAATTTTTGCCACAAATGTCTCCAAATGGAATTGCAAAAATAATTACTGATTTAAAAAAGATTCCATGAAGAAACTTTACCACTGGCTGTACAAAAAGATTGTCCAGCCCAAACTCACACTCAGGCTGGGTGGGCCACTCAATCAAACACAGCAGTGTTTTGATAGTGCCACGGAGCCACAGTGTGACACTTTTTGGGAAAATCAACCTACAAATAAATTATTTGTAGTTGTTTCTGCATAGTAAGCTGGAATATAAGAAAGTATTTTAACATTAAAAAAAAATTCATGGTTCACCTTTAAGGCCACAAAGTTTTTTTTATTTTTTTTTTATTTTGTTATACACTTTTCTCAGTAGTGTGTATAGGGAGCAGACAACTGAATTTAGTCCTTTATCACTGCATGTTACAGTATTTAACTCTGGTAATTAATTTAAAAACATTTTTCTTATGGGCATGAGGTAAATTAATCTTTGCAATGTCCTGCCATAAATCAAATTTCTTCTTTTTTTTTTTTCTTCTTGATTTTGTCCCATTTTCTCTGCAATTTGGAATGCCCAAAGTCCTCTTGGTGGCGTAGTGACTTCCCTCAATCTGGGTGCCAGAGTAAGGATCTCAGTTGCCTCCGCGTCTGAGACCGTCAATCTGTGCATTTTATCATGTGGCTTGTTGAGCGCATTACTGTGGAGATGTAGCACGTATGGAGGCCCACACAATTCTCCATGGCATCCACACACACAGGGTTGTGGAGTAATGGAATACATGTAACAGGATTGCATATTTAAAATACTAAATATATGTAACTGCATTCCACTACAGTTACAATTTAAATCATTGGTAATTAGAATAGAGTTACATTGAAAAAGTATTTAGATTAATGTACAGATTACTTTGCATTTTATTGTCATTTGTTTAATTTAATATTTAGTCCTTTAGATGGAAAACATTTATCCATATAAATGATGTGATCCAAAGTGCATTTGAACAGCGGTGAAACACTTTCTTATGATGTGTTACATTCATACGAGCAGAAATAAAAGTGAGTTTGAAGTAAGTTTGAAGCAGAAGAAATAGAAATAAACCTTGTGTAAAATGTCAGCTTTACGCTAAGCTAAAATGTTATTTCTAGCCATTTTACATGCACATGTTACAAGGCACAATCATATTTTTTCATCAACTCATGTTGGATTATAATATTTTTTTTTCTAGTAAAACCTTTGATATTAGGGCAAAATTCATATTTTTGATAATAATTTTTTGATTGTTTTCCTGTAAAAATATCTAAAAATCCTTAAAGCAAGATCAATTTGATTTATCTTGTTTTAGAAACAACACTGCATAAGATATTTAGGTTTTTCAGAGAATGTATTTTTAACATGTGTATTTTGTCTCACTGTACAGGCAGAGTTTTTATAGTCAAAACAAGTGAAAAAAATCTACCAGTGCTGAATAAGTAATCCAAAGTATTTAGAATACATTACTGACCTTGAGTAATCTAACATAATACATTACAAATTACATTTTACCGCATGTATTCTGCAATCTGTAGTGGAATACATTTAAAAAGTAACCCTCCCATCCCTGTCCATGCACAATTCACCACGCGCCCCACTGAGAGAGAGAACCACACATTATAGCGACAACGACAGAGTTAATACTTGCTGAGATACCCAGGCCCCTCTCTAATTTATTCTTAATGATTTTCTCCTCAAGATTATAAACATACTTATGAAAATGTATATGTATGGTAGTTTTTAAGAAAATGGAGTATAGAAAGACCGAGAGAGGGTAGAGAGAGAGATGCCATTGAGAGCTAGATTCTTGGCCTGATGGCCTTTAACTTGGTCACCCATGATTAGAGCCCAAAGAGAAAAGCAAGAGAAAAGAATGACAGAAAAAGGCAATAAGCCCAGAACATAAGTTACAAACACAAACAGACCTGATACATTTAAACTGACCAATCAGCAGACCACATTTCAACCCCACTGTATTGTTGCTACCATTTGCAGAGCCACAATACACAAACACCTCAGCCAGTAGGCTGATAAATCACTATCAGTGATTTACTATCAGTGATTCAAAATGACTGTTTTCACAGAGGAATAAGGGTTGTAACACAGAAATGAATAATGTTTTAATTTTCAATCCTACAGTCCCTCGTTGTCACCTTCGGACACACTTACAGGAATGTTCATGGTTTAATACAAGTTAAGCTAAATTGAAAGCAGTTGTGGCATAATGTTGATTACCACAAAATGTTTTTAAATAATTTCAACTCATTCCTCCTCATTCAAAAAAGCAAAAATCAAGGTCACATGAGACACTTACAATGGAAGTGAACGCGAGTTGATTGTTTTACGTTAAAATACTAATTGTTTCAAAAGTATAGCCACAAGACATAAAGGAAATGTGTAAAAACATGATTTTAGTGCTAAAATCACTTATAAACCTTTTCTGTGTAAATGTGGCAGGGCGGAGGGCGGGGCCGGGTTGTGATTATACACACCCGGTCCCTTATAAGGCTAATTAAGCCTCAGAGAGGGATGAAGGCCGATTGCGGATGGTGGTGCGACGAGAGTGAGGGATCGTTTATGGACATGTCCGTCGTGTGTGTGTGATTGTCTTTTGTTTAAGTTTCTCATTAAACTATTATTTATATTATCAAGCTGGTTCTCGCCTCCTCCTTGCCCGTTTATATCCCTTTACAGTGAAGTTCTTGCCAATTTTACAACTTCATTACCATGAGAATGGGATGTCAACAAATCCTAAAACTCTAAAATGACTGTAAAAAAATATGTAATATTTTGTAATATGTAATATGTAAACAAGTTTACAGCTCAAATAATACACAAATTTTAAGAGAAGAATGAATGCAAATGCTTTTATAAAATTCACATTTTTTTGTTTAAACCCTCCAAAAGTTGGCCAGGCTCAGTTTTATTATCCCCATTCACTTCCATGTAAACTTGATTTTTGCTTTTTTTATTCAAGAAAAAGAGGAACGAGTCAAATTATTATTGGTGGTAATCAACATTGTGTTGAACCCCAAACATTTCTTTAAGAGGAATGGGACAAGACAAAATGTGGCACAGTACATTAGAATATGCTTTCAGTTATGTGCAGATGTCATCTTCATACTTTTTAAAGATTATCCATGAACAAAGTCCATCAAATTAACACAACACCACATCCCACAGATCAGAGCGATCCCCCACCGAGCCATTAGGGTCATAAAAATTAATCCATGACCATCTCTCCCATGCCTGCTTAATCTCAAACTAGGGTTTGTAATGACAGAGTTGACCAATAAAGAAGATCCTACTTTGTTCCACAAACTTAAAACCTCTGTAAGACCAAATGGCCAAGTAACACCTTGTGACCCTAATACATAAATCTGCGGCCATATCAGGAAACGGAGAATCGTGAAGACAGTCCCAAGGCCCGAAATCAACATAGACCTAAAACATTGTAATTTTGTTTCTCCCCCGGGACACCTCCTCTCTGCATCAGGACATTCCAAAGATATTCTCTCTTAGCTCAGCAGAGACTGCATGGATCCCACATTCATGGTTTTAACAATGGTCTCATAATTGCTGCCAATAAGCTGTATTAATCACCAGTAGTTGCCTTAGATATTTGTATCATGTATGTTTTATATAACCTGTGATAACTTTTATAACTGATATAATAAATCTTTAATCTTGTATAATTCATCTCAATTTACTAAGAATGGTAACTATTCAAGGCTTAACCTGAAATCAAGTTTCTCATAACGTGTAATGTTTTATCCATGTTGTAAAACCAATGAAATAACCAGTATGATTTTTAATCAGGGATTCTAATGTTTTGTTACTTACACATATAACAGTCATGAAAGTATGTCACATTTAGTATGCAAATGCTTGCTTGTCTACATAGAGAATATTGTTGACAACGAATGTCATGTCTTTTGCACCTTTTTCAAGACATAAATGTTCATGATTAAACAGGCACTATTTTTGAGCAGGAAGTCGAAAGAATCCTCCGTACAAAGGAATGCAAATCAACTTTGAAAAGGACAGAGCAATCGACCACGTGACTCTGAAAAGCCACTTCTGATTGGTTCAGGACACCTTTGGGGTGCGGCCAATTTCAGTTTCCTACTGTGGAACAATGCCCTCTGAGAACTCCCTCTTGGAACTGTCTCTTTTTCTCCTCTCTTCTTCGGCAATTATATCACAGGATCATAACAGAAGTATTTCATGCAGGATAATTTAACTTCACTTCACATGATGCAACTCATGCCACGTTTCGTGTATATGCATGTGTAATAGTGCCCAGCTGATAGATATCTGTGCAATGTGTATAAACCTCACTCTCTTGACGTCAATAGGTGCACTAGCACTAGAGGCCTTCAGCCTCCTTGTTAACGCACCCGCCTCCCATGCCAGAGATGCCTGTTTGAGTCCTGTACGGAGCGGGTAGAACAGGAGCGTCACACATGCTGTCTGCTGACTGTTTATCCCTTATTTCATCATGAGGTCATTAGTGCATTGCAAGCCGTGTGTCTGAGATATTCATCCATTGCCTCCTTGATAAGGATATCTTATCTATGATCCATAGACATTCCAGTCTTTACAATTTTTGTGATATGGTCTTTTTTTATCACGTGTCCTCTTTAAAATATATACATGTATATAATTCTGTCGGGAACATATAAGACTGTAGAAGTAAAATTATGTAGTTTTAAAGAAAACATTAATCTACTCCAACAAAAGGCTCATAGAATGTCAACCTATTTGCTTTATAAATGTTTTGTTGTACTTAAGACACAAAATATAAATAAATATTATGCTATGCTATGCCAGCCAACACATGGATCTTGTAATGTAATGTGTTTATTTATCGTAAATTTCATGGTATTCCGCAAACTCTCCATCCTGGATCCATGGAGGCTGGTCTGTGAAACACAGCATAAATGATGTGAGGCTCGTCCCTCAGATGTTAATAGTAATGTCTCAGGATGTGTGTGCTTCTCACTGAGCAACAACGGGTTTCATTGCATACCTACCCACATAAAGCTGGCCATGGGTTGTCTTCAGCGGGTCTAAGGGCCTTAGTTAAGTACATGGGGAGGACGGCTAGATCAATAGATGCATCTCTTGTTTCCAGAGAGATAATGTTGTCTTGTTAAAATACTTTACCAAAAGTGTGGTTTGAGAGTTAAATGTATAGTATACACCATCCAAGGGCTATGCTGATCTTTTCTTGATAGACTGAATTAATATAGGCATATGCAAAAACATCTGCCTTGCAGTACTTCAGTAAGAAGCTGCCAATCTGCATCATCAAGGAGGAACCATATCGGCTACCAGTTTTGCACATGTATATTCAAGATCTGCCATATTTGATGTCTGCAAGGCAAGTTCTGCTCTACCATTATTCTGATTTTGGGTTATGAGGATAGAAGACATGATATTTCCATACACTTTATCTGCCTAATATATCAGTGTCCTTTCTTTAGCAATATTGCAGATAGCTGTTATCAGAAGTGCCAGACTAACATTTGGTCTTGTAGTTTTAATGGATTTCTCCAATTGCCAAAGGCCAAATGAGTAAGGTTCTTAATATGAAATATGTCTATAAATACACATAATGTTATGACCCTCTTTGTCTTTCCTGACATGAAGAGTTCAATTTATTCCTGTAACAATTAATCTTAGCATCAACACTCCTAGCTAACTAGACTTAAGCTGTGTATTAAATGACATATTACACACTTTGCACTCAACATCTATTGAATACACATTTTCAAAGTGTGGTCTCCTCCCAAATGCAATGCTAATGTTTTTTTACTACACTGATGCCTTTGCTGTTTTTCTGCTGACAGAAATGAAGTTTCAAACTCATGCAATGTGTTGCCGCCAGCTTTAGCGCATTAGCCAACATCAGTTTATATTTATATCTCAAATAACGTACAAATTCACAAGGTGTGGGGAGATTTCAAAGAATTTAATTCATGTTTGCAAGTTGTTGTTCTCACAGAAGTTTTGCTAGTTGCCATATTCAACATTAATTATTGTTTTGTCAGGTCAGCATCTGGGCCAGGTAACTAACTCTCTTCCAGGTAACTCCATAGGGCAAGTAAATGTTTTCCAGGTACTCTTTGAACACTTATTTTCATTGTATTTTCAGATAACATACTACTCACACTATATACATTTCAAAATGACATAGACTGGTTTGGAATTATGAGATTTGTGATCTGCCTTTATACTGCAGTATTCCGTTTATCTAATTTGTCTTATTCTGGTAATTAGCTCAAATCTGATGCAGCTGCTGTCTTTAATGTGATTACATATTTATTTATATATATTTACTATAAAATAATCATGAATATGAAATCATGTGGACATGTAATACAATTATTTTAGCATGTGTTCTTAATAGCCAGACTTTTGACAAGCATACAAGTCTGTTCCTTGCAGATGCAACTTTTTCCACCAGATTCCCAGACACCCAGAAGTTGTGTTTAGCCAGCTAATAAGATTAAACCTGCAGATTCTGTGTGCAACATGTATCAGATGGTCAAACGGTCATTAACTTGAATTTTTTTTTTTTTTAGAAATTACATGAAATTGATAATTAGGTGGAATTAATCAGTTGTTTATTTTAATGTGTTTTGGTTAACCTCACTGAACTAACCTAACCAGCATCAAATTACCCTTAAACTTAAGTTTGCAACTTTCAAGCTTTGCTCAGCAGATATATAAAAAAGTTCTGCTGCTGATATACAAACTTTCAACACCAGTTTTCTGTTCTATCCAGCTCATGATCTTCATTTTCATATCTGATGTTCATTTGAAACTTTGATTGAAAACTCTGTGGATTAACTTTTAAACTCACGACCCAGATTTTTTGCAATCTATCTTGTATAATCTTCCTCGTTTCAACATTTCAAGAATGACAGAGAGAAGATGACATTTTTGAGACAGAGCAGTAATGTCAGTGTAAGATCAAGATTGGGAAGGCAGTGCTGCTGACATCAAGGAAGCAGGAATTCATCTTAGTCTGCTTGTTCAGCTCTCTGAACCATTGAGCAAAGCAAATCAAAATGTTACACTTTCATGAGATATTTCAATAAATAAAAACTGTACTACACTTCTTCTAAGTTTAATCCTACATCTATTCGTAACAGATTTTTGTTTTCCATTGTTTATTAGTTTGTTTCAGGTGCCATTTCGCTATTTGGCTTTTTTTAAGGACTGCAGATTTTCTTGGAATTTACTTGGATCTTGGCTCCCTGATTCATTTGAACCACTGCAAACTGGCAGGAGGTGAATTGGGACATATTTTTTGGTATGCTGGTTAATTCTTATCATGATATAAATCTAAATATTATTTACTTAATGCAGGCATGGCTGTGATTTGTGTATTGTTGTTTTAATGCTATAATATTACATATACTTTTATACGTACTTCTATTTACATTCCTAATACAAAGTGATGAGTGCATAATACTTTTGAATACATAGTTTTCAACTGACAAAATGTACTGTACCTGATTTTTTTCCCCATGCCTTTGTAACTGTCTGACATGTTTCCTGTCAATAATATCTAAAAGTAAGAAACTGAGTTGGCATACCTCATTCAATATTGATTATAAGCATTGCTGACCACTTAGCAACATTATATGTATAGCTTTGCCAAAATATCTATAAACAAAGCATTAGTTCAAGACCTAATATTCTCAATAAGATGTGTTATGTCGACAGCATTTTCCCTGGATATCCATATAAATAGAAATTGTGAAAAAACACTGAAGCATAAATATAAAGTGCATCCAAATCTAAATCATTATTTACTAATATTCTATTTGACATCTGTGATGTTTATATAGGAGACACCAAAGAACCAATGATGTTTGTCAGAATTTTTTCACATAAGACTTTTATAATCCATTTCTGAGAGTTTGAGAAGAGAAAGATTATCAATGAATATTGACTTGAAAATTAGGATGGTTCCTTACACAAAATTATTGTTTGGCTTCAGAAGACTTGGATTATAGTGCTTGATTAATTTGGATCATTTTTATGATGTTTTTTTCCAGGAGCTGGACAGTCCAGTCACTCTTCACTTTCATTATATGGAAAAGAGAAGCCAGGATATTTGTAAAAAAACAAAAATAGTATTTTGTGTTTCATGAGGAAAATAGTAGTAATTTGGGTTTGAAACATGTTGGTTGTGAAAATGTGAACAATTTAATTTAGTTGTTTTTAACCTTGAGAATTCACATCAAGATATTTTCTGCCAATCAGATAAAAACAGTACTCTACAAAAAACAGGGTTAGGAGAATTTGGCACATGGAAGGTGCACATATAACAAATATTTTCTCAGCCACACGCTGTTCTCTGAACTACATGCACTGTAGATCAGAACTTGCTTGTTTATGTAAATGTTAATGTTTGTGTTTTTACAGATGTAACTCTTGTAATTTCAATCCCCACAGTGCATGGCTTTGCTCACAGTGTTGACTTTGCAGGTAGAACAGCCGTCTTTGAGGCATAATGCCACGTCTGTCAGACTGATAAACACACCAGGCTGCTTAAAGTCCGGCGTAGCAAAAAAATGAGACCCTCAGCGAGTCTCTGATCTATATTTCTTCTGTAGAGGCCTTTAATGCCTTCAAAGCTCTTTTATCACTCCGTAAGGTTGACCAACTACAAATGACCGGCATTGATTAGTCCCTGATTCACACTGGAAATTGTTAGATTGATGCTTTTAAGCTTGTAAGAATGGATCCCTTGAAGTGAGGTCAATAGAATGGACAAAGAATTCTAATGAAGCACATTTCCTGTGGTCAAAGCCTGGCCCTTGAAATCTGAGGGTCAGCAATCATTAATGCTAATGAAATTCTATGTTTAGATCTCTCTTTTTCCGGATCATTAATTTAAGATTCAAAATAATCACTTTTTTTATCTAATACCTGCCTGTTGAAGAATATGAAGTGATTTTAGAATGATATTGACAATAGAATTAATATAAATACCATTTGCAAAGGGGGAATTTATTGTTATGTCAACCCCTGACGGTTTAGCTTGTGAATGGCCATGCCCTGCTGTAATTAATGCAGGTTGGCTGTCCCCGAGTCAACTGGGGTAGTGCCCATTTTCTGTCAAGCACTGTAATGCCTGCTACATTGCCCCAGAAAGGTAACATCTAGAGCTAGACAGATACCGCTTTGTAATTTCCTAATTTATTCAATAAACATTCAAACGGAAACCAGTGGGAATTTAACTTCGGTATGTCTCACTTGTGAGTGAATTGGAACACATACTGAATTGCAGTTACACAACACTCTAGAGAATTTAACGCTACAGTTCACAAAGTAAAAGGGATAGTTCAGCAAAAAGGAAAATGTTATCATCATTCATTCACCTTCATGATTTCCAACCTTTATGACATCCTTTCCTCCATTTAACACTAAAGAGAATTAGGCAAGAACGTTAGCCTCAGTCACCATTCACTTTCTCAGTCTCTTTTTTCATACAATGAAAGTGAATGATGACTGAGGCCATCAGGTATTAAAATGAAAATAAAAAGATACCCTTCTGTCACTCACTCGACGTTGTGTTGATGTAGTGACACTAGGGGTTGCTCTTGAGAGCCCCGAACACCTCCCATTCATTGAGAAAAGGCCATTGAGAATTGGCAAGTAGAATTTGCATGCCACTCCCCCAGACATATGGGTATAAAAGGAGCTGGAATGCCCGCTCCATTCAGATTTTTTTTTCAGAGCCAAGCGGTTGTACTATCTGCGAGCTGAATACTACTGCTGTTCCATTTACCTCTTAAGAAGCGTATGCTGTTGGATATATGGCACATTTCCAGCGGTTTTCTCTCCTTCTGCATGACAAGAGCAGATTTAGCCCCTGGGCGCTTCGACAGTGCTAAAAGAGTGTATATTCCTGCTAAAGAGTATATTTTCTCTATTAGAGAACAAACATAGTCGGTGAACATCATTTAAAGATGCGACTTTATAAAGATGATTTCCGTCTTTGTGTGATTCTTGGATGCAGTCGTTATCTCTCTGCTTCCGACGGGCGCTACCTCGACGGTGCACCTGTGCCCGCAGAACGCCACCACCTGGCGGGATCATCCGGCGCTCACCTCCAGGGACTGTAGAACTACGTCGTCTCTGGTGACCAAAGTCTACAGTGCTGCTGGACAGGCCGCCTCCATCCTACATACCATGACCCTCCTGCAGGGACACCAGGCCAAGCCACTAAAAGAACTACACGTGGGTAGTCCTGATCCCTATGTGCTGCAGGAGCTGTGTCTGGCGACCGACGAAGATCACGATGTGTGCACTCGGGCAGGTGATGTCCACCTTGGTGGTCCAGGAGCACCACCTGTGGCTAAATCTGGTCGAGATGAGGAGCGTCGACAAAGCATTCTTTCTCAGCACTCCCATCTCCCAGATTGGACTTTTCGGTAACACCGTTGAGGACTTCACTCCGCAGTTCTCGGTGGTGAAAAAGCAGACAGATGCCATACAGCACATCTTTCCCTAGAGCGGCTCAAGATCCCACACCCTGTCTGCTCACCTAGGTGGCTCCGCCTCAGCCCGAGCCCAGTTCTCGGCCCCAGCGTAAAGCCCCCCGCAGGAAGCTTATGCCCCCGTTTGCCGGGCAGGCACAAGGACCCGGAAGGCTCCTAAGCGCTCCCGGTGTGGCTGACCCATAGAGCGAGACATCTGCTATGGTGCTGGTATCCAGAACACTCCATCCCCCGGTGGAGGGCCGGGAGATAAATCTATTGTTTCCTTTTCCTTTTTGTTTGCCCCAAATGGGCTGCTGTACCCAAATTGTCCAAAAAAGAGCAGTTTCCTCACTCCTTTGGTCACATAAACAGTGTCGACAGCCGCCATTGTCATGGCCGCCGGACACCGAGCACCTGCAGGCAGGGCCCCACGAACGCGACCTCCCCACCTTCACACGCCTGGCCATGCCACACCTACATTGCCAGCTCCCCTCCGCCACAAGGCCCCACCCCCAGGTACGTCAGCTTTCAAATTCATCACAGTGGCTGGCCAGGACCCGACTCAGCTACACCATTCAGTTCGCCAGGTGCCTGCCCCGGTTCAGCGGTGTCCGCTTCAAGTGAGAAAGCAGCCACCCTGCATGCTTAGATTGCGACCCTTCTTTGCAAGAGCGGAATAGAGCCTGTCCTTCCAGCCGAGATGGGGAAAGGGTTCTACAGCCCTTACTTCATTGTGTCAAAGAAAGGCGGTGGATTGCGACTAATCTTGGACCTGCGAGTTCTGAACCGGGCCTTACACAGAATCCCATTCAAGATGCTGATGCAGAAACACATTTTGATGTGCATCCGGCATAATGATTGGTTTGCGGCAGTAGAACTGAAGGATGCGTACTTTCACATCTCGGATCTACCACAACACTGACTCTTCCTACGGTTTGCTTTCGATGGCCAGGCATATCAGTACAAGGTCCTCCCCTTCGGCCTGTCCCTGTCCCCTCGCGTCTTCATGAAAGTCGCAGAGGCAGCTCTTGCCCTGTTAAGGGAAGTGGTTATCCATATATTCAACTACCTTGATGACTGGCTGAATCTAGCACACTCTCGAGATTTTGTGTTTCTACGGGCAGGAGTTCCCCTACAGCAAGTGTCCAGATGTGTCGTGGTCACCGCAGATGCCTCAAAAGTGGACTGGGGTGCCGTGTATACACGCACGCATCCGCCGGTTCCTGGTCAGGGCCACGTCTGGGTTGGCACATCAACTGCCTAGAGTTGGTGGCTGTACTACTCACCCTGCGTAGGCTATTGCTATTGATCCAGGGCAAGCATCTGTTGGTCTGGTCTGACAACACAGCGACAGTAGCATATATAAAATGGTGTACGCTTTCATCACATGTCGCGGACACACTGTCGTGGCAGGCAAAGCTCAGCAGAGTGTGGAGACTTCACTCCCAGGTGGTCTAGCTGATTTTAAGTCAATTAAGCAAAGCACAGGTAGACCTGATCGCTTCTCAGGAATCCTCCCACTACCCACTCTGTTATTCCCTGATGGGAGCCCCCCTCAGGACAGATGCGTTGGCACACAGCTGGCCCTGTGGGCTGTGCAAATACGCATTCCCCCCAGACAGCCTTCTTGCACAGACCCTGTTAAAAGTCAGGGCGGACGAGGGCCCATATTGGCCCACCCAGAATTGGTTCCTGGGCCTCATGCTCCTTGCGACCGCACCTCCCTGGCAGATTCCTCTGAGGAAGGACCTTCTTTCTCAGGGATGGGGCACAATCTGGCACCCGCGCCCAGACCTCTGGAACCTCCACATCTGACCCTTCGACGGGACGGGAAGACCTAAGTGGCCTACCACCAGCAGTGGTAGACACAATCACTCAGGCCAGAGCTCCCTCTACAAGGCAGCTTTATGCCCTGAAGTGGTGCCTGTTCACAAACTGGTGTTCTTCCCGAGGCAAAGACCCCCAAAGATGCGCAGTCGGGTCGGTGCTTTCCTTCCTGCAGGAGAGGTTGTCCCCCTCCACCTTGAAGGTATGCGTAGCTGCTATAGCCACACACCATGATGCAGTGGATTAGGGAAACATGACCTGATGATCAAAAGGTTCCTCAGAGGCGCCCGGAGGCTGAATCCTCCCAGGCCATGCCTCATCCCCTCATGGGATCTCCCGTGGAGAGCCCCATTTGAGCCGCTAGAGTCAGTCGGGCTGAAAGCCCTCTCTTTTAAGATGGCCCTCCTGATTGCGCTCACCTCCATCAAGAAGGTGGGGGACCTGCAAGCGTTCTCTGTCAGTGACTCTTGCCTGGAGTTCGGTCCGGCAGATTCTCACGTGATCCTGAGTCCCGATCAGGTGCTGAACCTGCAAGAGCTGTCCTGGGAGGAGGCAGAGCCAGTCCTGTCATTGCTGTGTCCAGTGCTTGCTTTGCGCACCTACTTGGATCGCATACAGAGCTTTAGACGCTCTGAGCAGCTCTTTGTCTGCTTTGGTGGACAGTGGAAAGGGAACGCCTTCTCTAAACAGAGCCTTGCCCACTGGATTGTGGACGCCATTGTATTGATCTACCAGACCCAGGCTGTGTCCGCCCACTTGCGGGTTCGAGCATACTCTACAAGGAGAGTGGCATCTTCGTGGGCACTGGCAAATGGCACCTCTCTAGCAAACATCTGGAGAGCAGTGTGCTGGGCAACACCCAATATCTTCACAAGATTTTACATTCTCTGGGTTGAGCCAGTTTCGTCCCATATTCTTTCAGATATGAACAAGTACAGTTTGGTAATACGGAACAGCTGGCCAGGTGTATCACTTGCGAATAGTGCCGTTTCCCTCCCCTGAGGCGAAAACATGTGCTTTTACCTCAGTCGAGTTCACAAAGTCATGGACCCTGGATATCCTTCCTCCCTAGCCCTATGGTTTGCGAACTCGGCGGAGGAGTTCGCAGCCAGTCCCACTACGGTGATAGGTGATCCACATGTTCCAATAACTCTGGTAACCCCTGTGATGTATATTCAACTCTCTCTGTCCCCGGTCCTTGTGTTTGTAGAGTCACCCCCCCCCCCTTTTCATGGCAGAACCCACCACTGCGCCTCTTCCATTCCAGCTCCTTTTATTCCCATATGTCCAGGGGAGTGGCAGGCAAATCCACAAGCCAATTCTCATTGGCCTTTTCTCAAAGAATGGGAGATGTTTGGGGCTCTCATGAGCGACCCCTAGTGTCAGTACATCGATACATCGTCTCGTTCCCTCCATCAGGGAACGGAGGTTATGGCAGTAACCATGAAGTTTTGGGTGATTGTCTCTCAAGTAACAATGGCTGATTGCATTATACTACATGAAGTTAAGAGCCTTCTCTCCCTACCCTCAGCCCTTATCCCACTACTGAAGATGTGATGTGTGACAATTCATTAAACAGCTATACTTGATTTTGAGCATTTTTAACTAAAAAGTGTATTCTGGGTTAAATAAAGTCAAGTAATTTTTATTTATGTTTGATAGTTTGGGGAAGGAACAAAGGCTCTTGGCGTGTCGGTCAGAATGGTTAGGATCCAAACAGTCAGGTTCCATTCAAAAGGGGTTTATTTACATAGAAGAAGCAACAAGTCACAGGCACATGACAGGTTGCATATTTAGGTAGTCAGGTTGATATGAGTGTATAGGAGAGTATTTGAACAGGTACGTGTGCACGTGTCTATATGTGTGTGTGTTGTTAGTCACTCATGGATGCACACTTTAGCACCCACAACAAGTTATATTAACACATATCACGGGCATGTATTTCGCTCTGTCTTGCTCCGCTGTATAATGCTGTTGATTGACAGGCGCTCTAAGCTCCTCCTTTCCAACAATTTGTATAGCGCTTTTCACAACACATCGTTTCAAAGCAGCTTTAAAGAAAATCATGCATTAACAAAAAAATTATCTGTAATATTTATAAAGCCTTAGAGTGATCATTGTGTAATTTGATTAAATATGATTGTAGCTGGATCTGGCCGGCTCTGGTAACCTCGGGATATGATTCACGAAGTTGAGACATGGAAACAAATATAATAATATTAGTGTAGATATCATTCAATTTTATAAAGAGTTATGGATCATGATAGATGTTTCTGGTTCTGGCAGACCGAACTAAAGCAGCCAAATTGATGGATTAATTAGGTATATGCCTGGCTAAATAGATGAGTCTTTAGACTAGATTTAAAGGAATAGTTCACCCAAAAATGAAAATTTGCTGATTATTTACTCACCCTCAGGCCATCCAAGATGTATCTTTCTTCATCAAAACAGAATGAAAGATTTGTAGGTTTTTTTAGGATTTAATTTCCTTTAAACAATGCAAGTGAATGTACTCGGCCCAAAATGCATTTTTAGGGTGCATCAAATTAATCCATATGACTTCAGTTGACAAATAAAGTTCTTCTGAACCCAAACGATTGATTCTTTTTTAGAAACAAAACAATCTTGTCCATCCATCCATCCATCTTCAACCGCATATCCGAAGTCGGGTCGCGGGGGCAGCTGCTCCAGCAGGGGGCCCCAAACTTCCCTATCCGGAGCCACATTAACCAGCTCTGACTGGGGGACCCCAAGGCATTCCCAGGCCAGTGTGGGGATGTAATCTCTCCACCTAATCCTGGGTCTTCCCTGAGGCCTCCTCCCAGCTGGACGTGCCTGAAACACCTCCCTAGGGAGGCGGCTAGGGGGCATCCTTACCAGATGCCCAAACCACCTCAACTGACACCTCAACTGACTAGAGCAGCGGCTCTACTCCGAGCTCCTCACGGATGACTCAGCTCCTCACCCTATCTCTAAGGGAGAAGCCCGCCACCCTTCTGAGGAAGCCCATTTCGGCCGCTTGTACTCATGACCTAGTTCTTTCGGTCATGACCCAGCCTTCATGACCATAGGTGAGGGTAGGAACAAAAATTGACCGGTAGATCGAGAGCTTTGCCTTTCGCCTCTTTTCGTGACAACGGTGCGATAGAGCGAGTGCAATACCGCCCCTGCGGCCAACCTCCCGCTCCATTGTCCCCTCACTCGTGAACAAGACCCCGAGGTACTTGAACTCCTTCACTTGGGGCAATACCTCCTTCCCTACCTGGAGTACGCACTCCATCGGTTTCCTGCTGAGAGCCATGGCCTCAGATTTAGAGGTGCTAATCCTCATCCCAGCTGCTTCACACTCGACTGCCAAGCGATCCAGTGAGAGCTGAAGGTCACAGACCGATGATGACACGAAGACAACATTTTACCAGGCAGGCTGAGAAGTGTGATACCCCTGTAGTTGGCACACACTCTCTGATCCCCCTTTTTGAAGAGGGGAACCACCACTCCATTCTGCCACTCCTTAGGCACTGTCCCAGATTTCCAAGCAATGTTGAAGTGGTGTGTCATCCATGACACCCCCTCCACATCCAAAGATTTCAGCATTTCTGGTCGGATCTCATCAATTCCCGGGGCTATGCCACTGCGGAGTTGTTTGACTACCTCATTGACCTCCCCTAGGGCAATAGAATCTGATCCCCCATCAGCCTCCGGCTCTGCCTCTAGCATAGAGGGTGTGTTGGGATTTAGGAGTTCTTCAAAGTGTTCCTTCCACCGCCCAATAACCTCCTCGGTTGAGGTCAACAGCGTCCCATCTTTGCTGTATACAGCTTGGATGGTTCCCCATTTCCCCCTCCTAAGGTGGCGGACGGTTTTCCAGAAACACTTTGGTGCGGACCGAAAGTCCTTCTCCATGGCTTCTCAGAACTTTTCCCACACCCACTGCTTTGCCTCCCTCACGGCCGAGGCCAAAGCCCTTCGGGCCTGTCGGTACCTTGCAACTGCCTCTGGAGACCTCCAGGACAACAAATCCCAGAAGGCCTCTTTCTTCAGTCGGATGGCTTCCCTGACCACCAGTGTCCACCACGGTGTTCGAGGGTTACCACCCCTTGCGGGACCTAAAACCTTGAGGCCGCAGCTCTCCACCGCGGCTTTGGCAATGGAAGCTTTGAACATTGCCCACTCCGGTTCAATGTCCCCAACCTCCGCAGGGATGCCTGAAAAACTCCGCCGGAGGTGTGAGTTGAAGATCTCGCGGACAGGGACCTCCTCCAAACGTTCCCAGTTCACCCGTACTACTCGCTTGGTCTTCCCAAGTCTGTCCAGAGTCTTTCCCCATCCCCTGACCCAACTCACCACCAAATGGTGATCGGTTGACAGCTCTGCCCCTCTCTTCACCCGAGTGTCCAAAACATATGGCCTCAGATCCGACAACACGATTACAAAATCGATCATCGACCTTCGGCCTAGGGTGCTCTGGTACCATGTACACTTATGAGCATCTTTATGTTCGAACATGGTGTTTGTTATAGATAATCCATGACTAGCACAGAAGTCTAATAACAAACATCCACTTGAGTTCATATCGGGGAGGCCGTTCCTCCCAATCACGCCTTTCCAGGTGTCCCTGTCATTTCCCACGTGTGCGTTGAAGTCACCCAGCATCACTATGGAGTCCCCTACTGGGGCCCTATTCAGGACTCCATTCAGGGTCTCCAAGAAGGCCGGATACTCTGAACTGCTGTTCGGTGCATATGCGCAGACAACAGTCAGCGTTTCCCCCCCCCCCACAACCCGTAGGCGTAGGGAGGCGACCCTCTCGGCCACCGGGGTAAACTCTAACGTAGTGGCGCTCAGCCGGGGGCTTGTGAGTATCCCCACACCCGCCGTCGCCTCACACCCTGGGAAACTCCAGAGAAGAATAGAGTCCATCCCCTATCCAGGAGTACGGATCCAGAGCCAAAGCTGTGTGTCGATGTAAGCCCCACCAGATCCAACTGGTAACACTCCACCTCCCTCACCAGTTCCGGCTCCTTCCCCGTCCCCAGAGCTAGCCTTTGCTGCCCGGGTCTACCAGTACTTCCATCGAGAGACAAATTATATATTAGCTGCTTATTTTTAGGGTGTTTTTGGTCCAATAATTAGTACCTCTGTTTTGTCAGAATTAAGTAGAAGGAAATTTCTGGCCATCCAATCTTTGATTTCATTGATAAAACAAAATTTTGAATTTTTGTTGGGCTTAGAAGAAATATAAAGTTGTGTATCATTGGCATAACAGTGGAAACTTATTCCATGATTTCTGATAATATCTCTCAGGGGAAGCATATAAAGTGCATCCGGAAAGTATTCTCAGCACTTCACTTTTTCCACATGTTATGTTACAGCCTTATTCCAAAATGGATTAAATTCATTATTTTCCTAAAAATTCTACAAACAATATCTCATAATGACAATGTGAAAGAAGTTTGTTTTGTGAAATCTTTGAAAATGTATTCATAATAAAAAACAAAAACAAAAAATCACATGTACATAAGTATTCACAGCCTTTGCTCAATACTTTGTTGAAGCACCTTTGGCACCAATTGCAGCCTCAAGTCTTTTTGAGAAGGATGCTACAAGCATTCCACACTTATTTTTGGGCATTTTCTCCCATTCTTCTTTGCAGGACCTCTCAAGTTCCATCAGATTGGATGGGGAGTGTCGGTGCACAGCCGTTTCCAGAGCTCTCCGGATATGTTCAAGGACATTCACAGAGTTGTCCCATAGCCACTTCTTTGTTATCTTAGCTGTGTGCTTAGGGTCGTTGTCCTGTTGGAAGATGAACCTTTGCCCCAGTCTGAGGTCCACAGCGCTCTGGAGCAGGTTTTCATCAAGGATGTCTCTGTACATTGCTGCATTCATCTTTCCCTCGATCCTGACTAGTCTCCCAGTTCCTGCCACTGAAAAATATCCCACACAGCATAATGGTGCCACCACCATGCTTCACTGTAGGGATAGTATTGGCCAGGTGATGAGCAGAGCCTGGTTTCCTCCAGACATGATGCTTGCCATTCAGGTCAAAAAGTTCAATCTTTGTTTCATCAGACCAGAGAATTTTGTTTCTCATGGTCTGAGAGTCCTTCAGGTGCCTTTTGGCAAACTCCAGGCAGGCTGTCATGTGCCTTTTACTAAGGAGTGGCTTCCGTCTGGCCACTCTACCATACAGGCCTGATTAGTGGAGTGCTGCAAAGATGGTTGTTCTTCTGGAAGTTTCTCCTCTCTCCACAGAGAAACGCTGGAGCTCTGTCAGAGTGACCATCGGGCCCTTCTCCCCCGATTGCTCAGTTTGTCCAGCTCTAGGAAGAGTCCTGGTGGTTCCAAACTTCTTCCATTTACAGATGATGGAGGCCACTGTACTCATTGGGACATTCCATGCTGCAGAAATGTTTCTGAACCCTTCCCCAGATCTGTGCCTTGATACAATCCTGTGTCAGAGGTCTACAGACAATTCCTTGGACTTCATGGCTTGGTTTGTTCCCTGACATGCACTGTTAACTGTGGGAACTTATATAGACAGGTGTGTGCCTTTCCAAATCATGTCCAATCAACTGAATTTACCACAGGTGGACTCCAATCAAGTTGTAGAAACATCTCAAGGATGATCAGTGGAAACAGGATGCACCTGAGCTCAATTTTGAGTGTCATAGCAAAGGCTGTGAATACTTATGCACATGTGATTTTTTTCATTTTTTTATTTTTAATAAATTTGCAAAGATTTCAAACAATCTTCTTTCATGTTGTCATTATGGGGTATTGTTTGTAGAATTTTGAGGAAAATAATTAATTTAATAAATTTTGGAATAAGGTTGTAACATATCAAAATGTGGAAAAAGTGAAGCGCTGTGAATACTTTCCGGATGCACAGTATAATTTGAAAACCAGAGGCCCTAAAACTGATCTCTGTGGCACTCCATACTTAACCTGTTGATATGTAATTGCCTGCACGAGGTAGTGATGTCACTCTGTTTACATTTAATATATAATTCACCATCTATAAATGTAATTAATGTTAACAAATTATACATCTTTTCAAATGTCTAAGGGTTCAACATTGATATCCAATAACGGTTTCACGATAGCAATGCTCCAGACACAGAAATTTAGTTATTTGTGCCAGGAGTACAAATAAAAACATGCAATATCAAAACGGAACTTCATACATTTTTTATGAAAACGCGATCGCCAGAGGAATCCAGTTCGCCACACTTGGTTCAATTGTCGATGACAAGAGTTCATTGAAAAACATCCAATAGCACTTTTTGTCCATAAAAGTGCTAAATCTGAGAAATATTGATATATTCTCCATTGTTTACATGCGATCTCGCCTGAAAGAATTACCCTCTGTCATCGTTCTTCAAAAAACTATGCAATTTGAGCAGCATTCATGTTGTAAAACTGTATATTATCTTATATTATAGAGTTTCATAAACAAAATGAGCCTGTCTCCAAAGTCTATTTTTAAAAATGGGGTGTAGTTTTATTCATAATAGCCAAGCAGTCAGATTTTGTGTCGTCTTGAAAGGCGGAGCCTTAATTTTACTCTGTATGCTTCCAGTGATTTTATAGAGAAAAAAGCTTGCAGGAACCCCATTTTTTGTTAGATCATCTTCAAATTTGAAACATAACTTCTTTAGACTTGTGGCTTTGATAACATTGTATTTCTGGATTGTCTTGGTACTTTTATTATTGTACTTTTTGTATTTATTTAATTATAAAAACATGTTTAGTACAAAATATTTCCATTACTATAAACTTCAGCTTCTCTAACTTTAAAAAATAACAACATATATTAATTCTGCAGCGGTTCTCCCGCTCCAGGCGGTAGGCCGGGAGCGCCTCCCCGCTCACGGTCGCCTGTCCTCTCTTGACCCCGCCATATTTAGCGGCTGGTAGTGGTCTCCCCCCGCACATGGCAGTGGCCCTGACCATTCCAGGTGGTCGGCTAGGAGCCCCTTCTCCCCTCGTGTTCAGCGGCCGGGCTCCTCCATCCCCTGGCAGATGGCCACGTCTGCTCCATTGGGGTGGATGGTAGCGGCGAGAACTCCACTATGGCATATCCCTCCTCCTTCCCGGGTCTTCGGCACCAGTGTATTAATGAAAAGAAGGAGGCGAGAAACGCTTAACAATATAAATTATATTTAATTAAGAAACCAAAAGACAAATACACACACATATGATGGACAGCTGCCCGTAAACGCTCTCTCTCTGTCACACAACCGTCTGCAGTCGGCCTTTATCCCTCTTGGAGGCTTGATTAGCCTGATAAGGGACCGGGTGTGTAGAATCACGACCCGGACCCACCCTCTGCCCTGTCACAAAGCACTAGAAGAGAAATGCAGCCATGATCAAATGATAAGATCAAGTCATTTGTAACTGATAAGTGCAGTCTCTGTACTGTGATGCAGCCTAAATCATGACTGAAATTTTTCATATTTACCATTTAGAATGTAGAAATGAACATTATTGGGAGTTGGGAGGACACTACCTTTTCTAGTATTTTTAACATAAATGGTAAATTTGAAATCAGTCTGTAATTAGCCAATTCTCCAGGATCAAGCTGTGGCTTCTTAATAAACGGTTTGATAACTGCCATTTTAAAGATTCTTGGGACATGTCTTAAGGTTAGTGAGGAGTTAATAATATTAAGAAGCGGTTCTGAGATTACAGGGAATACACCTTTTAAGAGCTTAGTTGGTATGTGGTCTAATATACATTTTGTGGCTTTTTATTTTTTTATAAGATTTGTTAGCTCTTCATATCCTATGACAGCATAGACTGAAGTTGCTTGTGAGGTTCTGGGACAGTTGATTGCATAGTTCCAATTTTATTTCTGATTATTTTAATTTTATCAGCAAAGAAATTCATGAAGTCATTACTATTGTACAAGTCAATGCTTTATTCCTAACCAATTTATGCACAGTACTAAATAAACACCTTGGATTGTTGTGGTTATTTTCTATGTGTTTGCTAAAATATGCTGACTTGGCAGCTTTTAGTGCCTGCCTGTAGCTACAGACACTATCCTTCCAAGCACCACGAAATAGCTCTAGTTTTGTATTCCTACACTTGCGCTCCATTTTCTGAGCTTCTCTCTTGAGAGAATGAGTGTGATCAGTGCACCATTTCATGCTCCTCCCACGGCGGACTGAACTGCTCCTCTCCTTCTCAGAAGATGGCCACGATTCCTCCGGCTCTCGGTGGCCAGCAGCGACCCCTACGTCCCCAGGCAGACAGCCGTGACTGCTCCCCTGGCGGATTGCAGCGGTGAGGACTCTGCGACAGCGCATCCCTCCTCCCTCCCAGGTTTTGGCACCACTATAACAGTGTAAGGATGGGAAAGGAGGAGGCGGGAACCGGCTGAACAATCAACATAAACTTTTATTGCATAAATTAACTTAATAAACGTAAACAAACATAAACAGACACACATGCAACGCGGCTGCGTGCATCTCCGGATGCCCCTTAATCTTGCTCTCCCACCGATCAGCTGATTCAGAGCCGGCCATGACAACCTCCTCCTCACACTGAGACAATTCTGGAACATTATTAGTGAAGCTATCTTTAGTGGTCAAGAATAGTTCTACCTGAACAATTACGTGGTGTAGATTAAGTGACATTAGCTGATCGCAGCAAACAAGAGACAAGGTAATGAACTGAGATGTCATCGCTCTGCAGTAGAATTTCTAAAGTATCAACATCAACTCCATATGACAGAATTAAATCTAGCGTATGATTATGGCAATGAGTTGGTCCTGTCACATTTTGTCTGATACTAGATCTGATAGAAAATTTGCAAATTCACCAAGAAAATCTGGGTACGGCACGGGTCATACTGTAGCTAGGGCAAAAGATGATAGAGTTTTTTACTTAAACTTGTATCCTGTCCTCTGAGTAACACCAAAAACTTAATTGTAAATTGTATCAACACTTCCTCCTGTACCTTTCAGACGAGGCTCATGTTTATAATTATAACCTGAGGGAGTAGATTCATTTAAACTAATATAATCATCCGGTTTAAGTCAGGTTTCAGTCAAACAGAGTGCATCCAACAATGATCTATTATAAATACAATTAGTTTTTTGGTGGAAATAGATCTAATGTTTAGTAGCCTACCTTTAAATAAATGATGTTAATCTTCATTTTTTTTTTTTTTTCAAGTTTGACCTTAAGCACATTATTTCTAAATTATTTAGTGAGGGGTTTGTGTTAGGTAGGTCTAGGAACAGACACAGTCTCTATATGATATCTAGGTGATACAGTCTCTATGTTTTGTAGTTTATGTGACCTGTGTGATGTCTCAAAGCAGGTAGCAGACATTCAGATTAACCAGTTTGTCTGCTTCCTGACCTGGGCCCCAATTAGTCAAATACTATCACTATTAAGACTATGAGCCAAATTACTAGAGAGGAGAATGGCTCCTTCCCTGGAGGGATGGAGTCCGTCTCTCTTTAGCAGGTCAGGTCTACCCCAAAAACTCTTCCAATTGTCTATAAATCCTATGCTATTTTCTGGACACCACTCAGAAATCCAGCCGTTCAGTGACACGATTCTACTATAAACCTCATCACCATGACGAGCAGAGAGAGGGCCAGAGGATATTACAGTGTCTGACATTGTTTTTGCAAGTTCACACACCTCTTTATATTATCTTTAATGATATCCAAGTGTCAAAGCTGGACATTGTTAGTGTCGACATGAATAACAAGCAGGAAAAGAAAAAAAGAGAGAATACAGGTGCGGGGTAAAATACACACAGTTGAAACAGAAGAAAAGGAGAAAAACCTGAAGCACGCAGTAAAATGGCAAAGGATAAAATTATGAATGTATAAGAATGAGAATAAGCAATGCTAAGCTGGCTGGCAAGCTACAAACACTTGTGCAGCAACAGGAACAGCATTCATGTTATTATATTACCACAAAAATATTATTTCGACTCGAAAGGAAAAACCAAGATTGCTTACAATGGAAAGTAAATAAGGTCCAATTTTCATACAAGGGTCCATACAATCAAAAGTATGAATGTGAAGCTTGTTATTTTATAAAAACACTTTTCTGTTAAAACGTGTATATTATTTGAGCTGTAAAGCTGTTTAATCATCATTTTCCGGGATTGCAGGGTTTATGCTGTTACGTCATCATGCCAACGAAGTTTAAAATTGCTTACAATGGAAAGTAAATAAGGTCCAATTTTCATACAAGGGTCCATACAATCAAAAGTATGAATGTGAAGCTTGTTATTTTATAAAAACACTTTTCTGTTAAAACGCGTATATTATTTGAGCTGTAAAGCTGTTTAATCATCATTTTCCGGGATTGCAGGGTTTATGCTGTTACGTCATCATGCCAACGAAGTTTAAAATTGGATCTAATTTCTTGTGGGTATTCTTTTGAAACAGTGTGCATTTTAATGTTTAAAAATTGGCTCCATTCAGATCTATTTAGGGATGTCCTGATACCGATTCTGGTATCAGAATTGGGTCTGATGCTGCACTCATGTACAGTACTTGTACTCGTGCTTATAAAAAATTCCCAGATACCAAAAATCAATGACATCGATTATTATATATTCATTTCATTTCGTAAACTTTTAGCGGACAAATTAAAATCACGTTATGTCCTAGTGAGCTTATTTAAACGCAAAAGCTGCAAATTTAATCAGATATATAGTTTTCATGTTCTGCGTGCTTCAAATGTAAGCGCTTGTGAATACCTTTGATGTGCTGACATAAAGACACAAAGTACTCATACCTTTTAGAACTCATTCATGGAAAACATCATCATGAGAATCGCACGCCATGTTTGTAGCAGATGACAGCGAGCAGAGTGCTAATTCAGTTTGTAGCGCAAGGCACATACAGACTACATATATTTTTTTTAAATAAATAGCAGCCTTTTGTGATTTAATAATCACTTTGAGTCACATAGCGACTGACTTTTCTGGATTGAGAACTTTCCATCATAACAACACAGAAACACTTTAAAATAAAAGGTCAGGCAACATCAGCTCAACTTAAATGTAAAAAAGTACAACAGAAATTGATCACTACTGTATTATGTAATTTTCACTGTAATAATGCTACTACTACTACTACTAATAATAAATCGGTAGTACTTGTATTATATTTAAACAATATCACACATCTGTGATGCTCTGTTGCAGCACTTTATTGTGACGTAATGAAGCTAGGAAGCAAGTTGCAAGTTGACAATTAGTTTATTGACAGTCAAATTGAGAAGATAGGGGAAAAGTCCGGGGTGATGGTCTAGTGGCGCAGAGTCTCCAATGGTCAGATGATCGTGGTGAGAAGAGTGAAGAGAAGTGTTGAACAGACACGCTGAATCCGGGTAACAGCAAACAGGACACGAAACAGGGACAACGAGAGAACTGGACTGGAACTCTGAAGAGCTTAACAACACCGGACATCACAAACAACGATCTGACAAGGAGATGAGAGAGTGGTGAGAATTTAAAGGGAATGGGAATGAGTAACAGCTGGTGAGAGGAGTGATTGCGGCAGAGCGCTAATCATGGTACAAACAACACGCCCACACATTCACGCACCCACACAACACACACTAAGAACAAGGCACGAGACAAGGAAGAGACATAGGATTAAATACCGTGACAGTACCTCTCCCCTAGGAACGCCTCCTGGCGTTCCCAGGCTCCCTTACCTGCCGATTGTAGTCATCGATAAGGGAGTGATCCAGAATGTCTCTGGCCGGTACTCAACCTCTCTCCTCCGGACCGTAACCTTCCCAGTCCACCAGGTACTGAAATCCGGCCCCTCCGCCTTGAGTCCAGAATACGGTTGACCGAATAAGTAGGTTCCCCGCCTACGAAGTCGCGGCGGGGGAACCGAACCGGCGGGTTAATGCGGAATAAAAGACGGGTTTTATTTTGGATACATGAAATACGGGTGAATTCTCCTGTACGCTGGAGGAAGGTTGAGGCGGACTGCCACCGGACTAACGATCTTGGTGACAGCGAACGGGCCAATAAATTTAGGTGCAAGTTTATTAGATACGGAACGTAGAGGAATGTTCTTAGTAGAAAGCCACACTTTTGACCAACGACGATACGGGAGGCCTAGACCGGTGGCGATCAGCTTTGGCCTTGGTGCGTGACCCCACTTGGAGTAGAGTCTCCCGGCCCTAGTCCAAGTGCGGTGACACCTCTGGATCGAAGGCGTGAGCGAGGGGACCGCGACTCGGATTCCAGACTAGGAAAAATAGGTGGCTGGTAACCTACACTACACTCAAACGGAGATAGGCCCGTGGATGATACTGGTAACGTGTTGTGGGCGTACTCAACAAAAAGACAGTTGCTGACTCCATGAGGAAGGATTCTTGGATACCAAACATCGTAACGCTCTCTCCAGATCCTGGTTGGCTCGCTCAGATTGACCATTGCTCTGGGGATGAAACCCTGAGGACAGACTAACAGTCGCCCCAGTAATTTACAAAATTCTCGCCAAAATTTGGACACAAATTGGGGTCCTCTGTCAGAGACCACATCTGTCGGGAGGCCATGTAGCCGAAAGACGTGGTCAATGACAATCACCGCTGTCTCCTTGGCAGAGGGTAATTTGGGCAAGGGAATGAAGTGGGCCAGCTCGAGAACCGGGTCCACCACGGTTAAAACTACCGTGTGTCCCTGTGAGGGTGGGAGGGCGGTGATAAAATCTAGAGCTGATATGGGACCAGGGTCTCGATGGCACCGCAGCGGTTGAAGTAACCCGCCTGGGGGTCGATTGAACTCTTACCAGTGGCGCAGACTGAGCAAGCCAAAACAAAACTGTGAACGCCACTGAACCATCAAAGGCCACCAGAATCGTTGCTTGACTAAAAACTTAGTTCGATTAACTCCTGGATGACAAGCCACATTAGAACAATGTCCCCACTGAATAACGCTGGACCGTAACCCTCCGGCACAAACAAACGGTTCGGTGGGCACCGAGCCGGGCGCACTCTTCTAAGGCCGTCTTGACCTTCGATTCGATCTCCCATGTGAGTGTAGAGATGAATAGAGTCTCTGGTAAAATGCACTCGGAGTAGACGGGCGCTCGGAGTGATCAAAAATACGTGATAAAGAATCGGGTTTGATGTTCTTGGAACCCGGCGGTACGAGAGAGTAAAATCAAAACGACCGAAAAAAGAGCCCACCGAGCCTGCCTGGAGTTTAATCTTTTAGCTGTGCTGAATATATTCCAAATTCTTGTGATCGGTCCAGACGATAAAGGGTACCCCGAACCCTCCAACCAGTGGCTCTATTCCTCCAAAGCTAACTTGACTGCCAACAACTCTCTGTTACCAATGTCATAATTACGCTCGGCCGAGGACAAGCGATGAGAAAAAAACGCGCAAGGGTGTATCTTGTCGCCTGAAGGAGAACGCTGGGATAGCACTGCGCCTACCCCCACCTCTGATGCATCGACCTCCACCACTGAACTGACGTGATGGATCAGGGGTTATCAGGATGGGGGCTGAAACAAAGCAACCTTTCAGTTTGGCAAACGCAGCCTCAGCTGCGTCTGACCACCTGAACGTTGTTCTGGGGAGGTCAGGGCGGTCAGAGGTGTGGCTAGTTGACTGAAATTGCGAATGAAACGCCGGTAGAAATTGGCTAACCCCAGGAATCTCAGTAGGGCCTTACGAGACTCTGGACTTGGCCAATCTACCACAGCCTTGATCTTCTCAGGATCCATGCGCATTCCCTCAACCGACACGATGTACCCTAAGAAAGGAACAGACTGTGCATGAAAAGCGCATTTCTCGCCTTGACAAAAAGCCCATTCTCTAGCAATCTCTGAAGCACTAGCCGGACGTGCTGCACATGTTCCTGGAGAGAAGAAGAAAAATCAATATGTCATCCAGGTAAACATATATGAACTGATCAACCATGTCTCGCAGCACGCCATTGACGAGTGCCTGGAAGACCGCTGGGGAGTTGGACAAGTCGAACGGCATGACCAAGTATTCAAAGTACCCCTGGGGTGTTAAAAGCGGTTTTCCATTCATCCCCCTCCCTGATGCGGACCAAATGATAAGCATTACGTGAATCCAATTTCGTGAAGATGGATGCTCCCTGCAACCTCTCAAAAGCTGAAGACATCAACGGTAGAGGATAAGTATTCTTTACCGTGATGTTGTTCAGCCCCGTAATCAATGCAAGGTCGCAGAGATCCATCCTTCTTCCCCACAAAAAAGAATCCCGCCCCCGCTGGAGAAGAGGAAGGGCGGATGAATCCATTAGCTAGAGAATCAGAAATATATTTCTCTATGAGGATATGAGGATAGTAGCCTCATACTTGCTATCGGGCGGATCCTTTTAAAGGACAGTTGTAGGCAAAATGTCCAGCACCACCACAGTACAAACACAGTCCCTGGGATCTCCGCCTTTCCTTCTCCTCCCGGAAAGCCGGGCTCGACCCACCTGCATGGGCTCGGGATCACAGACGGGCTGAACGCGCCCCGCCTCCAGAACATTGACCGCCTAATCCTCTCAAGGGGCGGTTGGTTTGTACTCGCTGTTCCATTCTGGATAACCTTGCGCCCACTCTAAGCCAAGGCGATCAAATCGCTTAGCTTGGTGGGGAGATCCATGGCGATATCTCCTTTTGGACGCCGATCAGCCAGCCCATGCAGGAACATGTCCCACTGCGCTCCTCGCTCCATTGGCTCTCCGCCGCTAGCGTCCGAACTCGATAGAAAAGTCTGATACAGATCTCTCCCTGACGCAAGTCGGCCAGCACTCTGGCTGCCTCTCTACCGGAGACAGCACGGTCGAAAACTCGCTTCATCTCCGCGGAGAGTGCTTGAAAAGAGGTGCAGCATTCATCTTGATTCTCCCACACCGCCGTTCCTCAAAGGGCCGCTCTCCCAGAAAGTAGCGCCAGGACAAAAGCGTACCTTGGTTCTTTCATCACAGAATGTTCTGGGTTGTAAAGAAAAATGCATTGAGCATCGTGTTAGAAAAGCTCGGCAAAAATTAGGTTCACCTGAATATAGCTCTGGAACCGTAGGCGGGCTCCGACTGGGAGGGGCGCTGGTGGTGGTTGAGGAATCAGCGGTGCGGGTGGCGCAGTGGGAGCTCGCAGAAGTTGAATTTGCTGGGTGAGTCCGGACACCTGCGCCACTAGAGCCTGGACAGCTGAGCCGTGTCATTGAGATTCTTCTCCTGGTTCTCCATACGAAGTCTGCTGTTCATCACGAATTCTTCTAGGCTGTCTGAATTGTTACTCGCTGCTTCCATCTTGTGGTCAGATCGTTCTGTGACGTAATGAAGCTAGGAAGCAAGTTGCAAGTTGACAATTAGTTTATTGACAGTCAAATTGAGAAGATAGGGAAAAGTCCGGGTGATGGTCTAGTGGCGTAGAGTCTCCAATGGTCAGATGATCGTGGTGAGAAGAGTGAAGAGAAGTGTTGAACAGACACGGCGAATCCGGTAACAGCAAACAGGACACCGAAACAGGGACAACGAGAGAACTGGACTGGAACTCTGAAGAGCTGAACAACACCGGACATCACAAACAACGATCTGACAAGGAGATGAGAGAGTGGTGAGAATTTAAAGGGAATGGGAATGAGTAACAGCTGGTGAGAGGAGTGATTGCGGCAGAGCGCTAATCATGGTACAAACAACACGCCCACACATTCACGCACCCACACAACACACACTAAGAACAAGGCACGAGACAAGGAAGAGACATAGGATTAAATACCGTGACATTTATCTGACAAAAATAATTCCAATGTTGTATTTTGGATTGTGCTGAGAGGTTTGGTATAAAAGCAAATAATTTAATAAAACTAAAACAATATTGTTAAATTTTAGTTTAGTTGAAGTTTTAATGAATTAATTTGAGTTTTCAAATAACATTGTATTGATACATAGACTTCACACAAAGAAAAAACACAACATATATATAATTAATCACATTTAACATTAAACCAACACAATAACCCCATAGAGGGGTGTGTACTACTCCCAAAAACAATACAGAGCTTTTGGCACAGCTGTAAATACCTATAGAAATGAGATCTGGGAATCCCAAAAAGTTGAACCAAATTTTCAAAAGATCTCAACACCCCACTCTCATATATGTCACTGAGTGTAGTAACCCCCCTATTAATACATAATTTAGGGTTCAGCCATATGCTTGAGGCAACATTAAAATAAATGTCCGTTTTAAACACTCTGGACACTTTTGTCCATACCAAGTGTAAATGCGAAATAATGGGGTGTAACGTAACTTCTCTGATTAGTTTGATAGAAAGGCTTTGCAGTGGCAAAATAGGGGCAAGAATGTCCTGTTCAATACAAAACCAGGGAGGGGCTCTCTCAGGTGGAAGTGACCAATGAGCCAAATGTCTGAGACAGAACGCATAATTATAAAACCAAAAGATCTTGGGTAGGCCTAGTCCACTTTTGTCAATCGGCCTATGCAGCTTACTGAAATGTAAACTGGGACGTTTACCATTCCAAATAAAGGACTTCGCTATGCTATCAAATTGCTTGAAATAAAGAGGGGGACATCTGCAGGAAGAGATTGTAACAGGTAGATACATTTTGGAATACAATTAATTTTAATAACATTAAACTTCTCAATCATAGATAAATGTAATGAAGCCAAACTGCCCACATCTCTCGAAAAACATTTTATTAAGGGGTCAAAACTAACTCTAACTAAATCAGACAAATTTGTTTGGAATAAAATGCCCAAATATTTAAACATCATTTTGATGATAAAATTGAAATAAACTGTTGATATGAAATTCAGAAAAACAGGTATCGGGACATCCCTACTTCTATTGTAAGTGCCTCGTTGTAACCAAGATGTTTTTATTAATATTATTTTATGAAAAGGATGAACAATTCTAAATTAATTTTTGTGGTTATTAACATTATGCCACAAATACTGCTGATTGACCTTACCTGGTATTATACCAAGAATATTCTTTAACTCAAATGGAGTTGAGCAAGAGGTGCAATCAATCCAAAAATCTATCTACATTGTAGCTACACTAAGATGGTATCAGAATACTCTGCAAACAGGAGGGTTCTGAGGTGAAGATAAGCATGGCTTCTGTTTGGTCAATACAGTAAAGGAAAACAGGGGGAAAACAAGACAGAAGATAATTGATAAAAAGTGTAACTTTAAACATCAATGACCATTTCTTGAACTATCTATGTTCAAGCTCTGCTCTTTGCTATTTTAATACAACAACTTTTCTTTCCTTTGAACCCTGCATGCCGAGAAACACACACACACACACACACACACACACACACACACACACACACACAGCTTAAACCAGCCTAAACCGGTTTGCCGGTCTAAGCCACACCAGGCTGGGCATCCAGCTAAGACCAGCAAGCCAGCTCCTCAAACCAAGTTTTATTTCCTTTGTTGTGTTTTCTATTGAAACACTGTATGTTAGGATGGGACACACAGTAGTCAACAGCCTATAGATTTTTTATTTGACACTTGCTATTGCCAGTCAGATTCAGATGGTATGTCTTTTGTCTTGGATTGGAGTGCAAAATGAATCATCATCAATAGTTTTGGATTGATTTCCAGAAAGAATGTAAATTTGAAATGTTTATGTCAGCTAAAAGTTTATTTAGTCAAAACTAAATAGTATGCTAGCATAGATGACCTCAAAGCTAACAGACATGGACTTTTTGGGGGGAATTTTGATGTAAAACAAAACCAATTTATCCTGCTCTATGTATATTTATTTGTATTTTTTCAGCCTGAGCTAATTCACTTTTATCTTCATCACAGCTTCACATACTTTTAGTATGTATAGTGTGCAATTGGCTTCAATCTTTTGGTGTTTCTAGATTGGGTGTGGGTGCAGATTTTCTAAAACAGTTCACAGCAGATCAGGGTATATCATGTTTCATCCGCCTTTGTCCTGTGGCAGCGATGGGCAAGTGTGTGGGCTGTGGCTGCTCTGATGAATGTATCTCTGTCTCGTGTCTCTGGCTGAAGTGTGAAACCAATCACATGATGCTAAAATAAATGTGATCAGCAGGATGTCTTCTGTCTGTAGGGCATAGTCATCATGCCCTGCAGTCTGGGAGGTTTTTGCTCAGCCACAGTGCTCAGAGATGCTCTCAGGCTTTAGGAGTTCAAATAATTAGTTAATAAGGACACTGTGTTCTTGGAAGCCTGAAGAAAAGCTTTAGTTTCAGTTACAAAGGCAGCAGGCTTTAAAGTTTTGCACCACACAGGGCAATTAATGTGAACAGTATTGTGATGGTGTGATTTTCATTCATATTTAATGGGGTTCAGTTGATGGAGATACAATCAATCAATCTATCCATCCATCCATCCATCCATCCATCACATGGCATCTGTTGCATATTGAATGTGACCCACTTCATGGCTTCTGCAGTAGCATACCTCTGGTATAAAGGCTTGTCTGTATCTGTATATCTTTGGCATTGCAGGAGTCGACATCAATGAGTTCTGCTTCACCTCGAGTTCTCTTGAAGAACAGCGGAATCCATCAATAATGGAACTCTGAAATTAAATTAACTGAAAATAATGCACATGACATTTTTGCACAGCTGGAGGATTTGAATAATTGAGGTGGTAATAAGACTCCATCAGAGGGCAGGCAGGTGAGGTTCACTTTTTAAGCACTGCCACGACCGTTAGCAGATGGAGGATTATTCGCTAGAGACAAGCCAATGCTTTTCAAGAGCAAGGGCATGAGGGGAAAAAACTTCAAGGCATCAGGGTGGCATCTTGCAAGGGTGGGTGGGGGGAGGGGTGTGCTGAAGTGGGTTTCACCCAGGGCACCATACAAGCTAGAACCGCTACGGGGTAACAGTTAGTTAGTAATGCCTTGTCGATTTCAGACTTCATAGGAAGCATAGGGTTTCTCAAGTCTTTGTAACCTTTAATGGACAAATATGTTTACAAAACAAATGTGAATCTGAAGCTACTTGTGTTCACAAAGTATGTTATAAGTGAACCACACTGCATGCATTTAATTTTGTAAAAATTCTTGTAAATCACCTGAAATTAATCAAGTATTTCCCTGAGGCTGACAGAAACTATAAGTGAATTGGACATGACTGCTTTTAGCACCGATTATGACAACACAAGCAGCAACTGAGATTCGTACTATACAGTCTCCATTTATGCAGCACTGTACTTGCCAGAAACAGCAAAGACTGCTGATGTTGCATGGCATATGTTGAGTCATTTACATACTGTAAGCCAAACACTGACCCACCCACTAGTTAACTACTGTTCTGGATAATAACTAGTAAGCACAAGTGTCCTTCAAGCCCTACTTTGCATATGAATGGAAGATCAAATATAATCTGTGAACTGAATTATGTAATGGTAGTTTTTCAGCCAGTAACATAAGAAATATATAGGCCTATACACACTATATATCTTTCTATACATATAGGATTATACATATTACAGTATACTGTATTTATACTGCCAGTTTGTTACAGACCGCTGTTCCAGATTTTGTGTGGAAAAAATCTATTACCGAATGTTGTAACATATCTTCCCTATGGGGGCCAAAAATGGCAAAGACATATGCTCAGACTGGTAATATTTTGCTTCAGCAGATGGTTGATGGTGTTTGCTGAGCTTTCATTCTGTGCACCAAACAGCAGGCCACATCTGGCCAAGACTTTATTTCAAAACCTCCAGCAGATGCATACTCACATATACCTGTCAATCACAACAAGGCTGCACAAGATAAAAGCAGCATTTAGCCACATGGTGGTTTAAAAGCACCTCTGGGCAAAAGAAGGACATCACAAAGTGATGTAAAACATATTGCAGAAGATAAAAAATCACTATAAATGGCAAAACAGAAGCTGTGTTCTTTATGTTATGGCCCAGTTCTCAGAAATTGAGCTGGTAATTTACAGTTGCAGCAGCAAGTATGTGATCCAGACACTCCAAGAATATTGCTGAACTGAAAATTGTTTGGAAATGGTGCAAAATTCATCCTGAACGTTTTGCTCATCTGGTCTGCAGTTACAGAAAACGTTTGGTTACGTATATAACCTCCGTTCCCCGAGGGAGGGAACGACACGTTGTGTCGGAGAAGCGACACTAGGGGTCTCTCTTGAGCGCCGATATCCACCTCTGATCTATGAAAAAAGGCCAATGAGAGTTGGCAGCCGGTATTTGCATGTCCCGCCCCCGGACATACGGGTATTTAAGCGGCGCAAATACGGGAGTTCATTCAGGATTTTTCTGAGGAGCCGGAAATGGTCCGGCCACAACAGTGGCTCGGTTCAGCGACATGGCAGAGGAAAGACACAACGTGTCGTTCCCTCCCTCGGGGAACGGAGGTTACATACGTAATCAAACGTTCCCCTTCTGTCGCTCTCTCCACGTTGTGTCGGAGAAGCGACACAAGGGGACCCATTCCAATCTTGCCATGCGCTGAACCGTGTTTCGAACTGGATTTCATCCAGTGCCGCACATCGTCTGTACCTGGCTGCACGTACACTTCCCCAATGCCCCATAAGAACATCGGAATCCTTCTAGTTACCCTGGGAGGGGAACAAGGCGATGTTTGCCAACATGGGAATGGGCCAGCCTGGCTGGGCCTCTTTTCTCTCTATGTTTCTCGCATAGAGCAATCACGGCCGGGGCCCTTACACGCATATAGGCATATATATACACACACCTGCCCTTTTTCTTGGGGAGGAAAAGTGGTAGACACGTCACACGGCCGTCTTAGGGCTCGTGTGGAAAGTATGGTGCGGTGGTAGATCCAGCCTCAAAAGGGGGGAGTTGCTACAGCACGGCGACCGGGGCAGCTGTAACTGCCTAAGGGAGACACTCCGCTCGTAAGGGGACAGAACCGTAGAATTACACACAGGGGGAGTCCGAGCAGGAGGCCTTACCTGTGGAGCACCTATACCAGTACTGGGTAGCCATCAGGGTACCCGCAGTGGCTTGGGTCGGCGAGTTCCTCCGCTGAACCGCGGACCCGGAGGGCTGGGGAGGAATCGACCAGGGTCCCGACTCGGAGTGGAGCGCCCTGGGAAGAAGGCACACTACTTTACCTTGACGTCAGGAAAAGGGCGCTGGGTGCAAGTGATCCACCCGGCCGGTCTGTCTACGTGTTACCGAGTTCTACGGGCTCGGACCTGACAAAACACGAGACGCAACTGACTCAACGCAGCGGTTGTAAAACCTCGCGAAGGTGTTGGGTGTTGCCCAACCCGCGGCTCTACAGATGTCTGCTAGGGAGGTGCCCTTGGCCAGTGCCCACGAGGACGCAACACCCCTTGTTGAGTGAGCTCGGACCCGCAAGGGTAGGGGCACGGCCTGGGTGTGATAAGCCAGTGTGATGGCGTCGACAACCCAGTGGGTGAGCCTCTGTTTGGAGACGGCATTCCCTTTCTGCCGTCCCCCAAAGCAGACAAAGAGCTGCTCAGAGCGTCTGGTGCTCTGTGTGCGGTCCAGGTAAATGCGCAGGGAACCGCGCATTGGACATAGCAACGAAAGGGCTGGGTCTGCCTCCTCCCGGGGCAGCGCTTGCAGGTTCACTACCTGATCTCAGAAGGGTGTGGTAGGAACATTGGGCACATAGCCCAGTCGCGGTCTTAGGATCACAGACGTATCTGCCGGACCGAACTCCAGGCAAGTGTCGCTGACAGAGAACGCTTGCAGGTCCCCGACCCTCTTGATAGAGGCGAGCGCGATCAGCAGGGCTGTCTTAAGGGAGAGGGGGTCCGTGAGACAGGGGGCGTACGCCGCCTGCGGGGTGCTCGACGCTGGGGCTGAGAGCTGGGCCCGGGTTGGGGTGGAGCAGGAGCTGGTTTCTTCGCCGCAGGGGGACGCCCTCGGCGAGCAGACGAGGCAAGGCCCATAGGGGCAGGTGTGCGGCGGGGCATGATGTGAGAGATGGCCTCCGTCTGCTTCTTCACCGCAGGAGAACTGTTGGGCGAATTCCTCGACGGTGTCGCCGAAAAGGCCAATCTGGGAGACAGGTGCGTCCAGGAAGCGGTTCTTGTCGGCCTCACGCATCTCGACCAGATTGAGCCAGAGATGGCGTTCCTGGACCACTAGGGTGGCCATCGCCTGTCCGAGTGCCTGTGCTGTGGCCTTCGTCGCTCTCAGGGCGAGGTCGGTCGCTGAGCGCAGTTCCTGTAGCACATCAGGATCAGGTCCACCCCCGTGCATGTTTCTGAGTGCTTTGGCCTGGTGGACTTGCAGGAGGGCCATCGCATGCAGGGCGGAGGCAGCGCGTCCAGCCGCACTGTAGGCCTTCGCGTTGAGCGAGGATGTTGTCCTACAGGGCTTGGATGGGAGTACGGGCGGCCACGCCAGGAGGTAGGGCTACCGGGCATAGATGGTACGCAACTGCCCTATCTACCTGGGGAATCGCCCGTATCCGTGGCGCTCTCGCCGTCGAGGGTGGTGAGAGTGGAGCGGGTGGCACCTAGACGAGCGGAGGCGGGGCACTCCACGTAGGCGTCAGCTCGTCATGCACCTCCGGGAAAAGCGGGACCGGGGGATGCGAGGCGCGACGGCGCGCTGCCCCAGGAACCAGTCATCCAACCGTGAAGGCTGTGGGGAGGATGGAGGGTTCCAATCCAACCCCACGCTCACAGCGGCCCGGGAAAGCATGTCAGACATCTGAGCGTCGGCCTCAGCCTGGGCCTGCTGGCCCGAATGCGGCAGTCCAGGGGAGTCCTCGGCATCAGACATCACACTCTCCGATGCAGTGGTGAGCTCATCTGCTTTGGGCTCGGGAGGATAGACAGCCAGGCCGTGAGGCGAGCCGCTATCGCCGCGAGCATGGACGGGGACCAGCGAGCGGGAACGGGAGGTTCGCGGGGGGCTACCTGGCGAAACTGCACCCGCTGCCGCCCCCAAATCATCCCCAGCGCCAACCGCATCGTCCTCAATCCCGTGGGAAGAAGGAGCAATGTGGGGTGCAGCTGCTTTCTGTTGAAAGCAAGCCGCGACCGCAACGTGGTCATGGTCATGTTCTCGCAGTGAGAACATGAACCATCCACAAACGCCGCCTCAGTGTGATCGCGGCCCAAACACACGAGACAGCGCCTGTGGCCATCTGAAGCGGAGAGGCTTCTACCGCATCCAGGAACGACACATGGGCGGAAGGGCATCTTGAAAAAGACGCTTCCTTAAAAGGACGTTCAACGCCGCTGTGTTTGCTCTTTTAGAGGAATTTACTCTTTTAAAGGAAATTGCTCTTTTAATACACAGTGTGTGTGTTTGTCTGCGCTGTCGAAGCGCTCACGGGCAACAATGCATGCCCTGCAAAGTAGGAGAAAGCCGCTGTTGTGCGCCGTCAAATCCAACAGCAAGCAGATCATCAGAGATACAGGAGTTCAGGGTGTGTATTCTCGCAGCAGACTGCAAACAGACCATCGGCTCTGAAGAATTTTCTGAATGAACTCCTGTATTTGCGCCGCTTAAATACCCATATGTCCGGGGGCGGGACATGCAAATACCGGCTGCCAACTCTCATTGGCCTTTTTTCATAAATCAGAGGTGGACATCGCGCTCAAGAGAGACCCCTAGTGTCGCTTCTCCGACACAACGTGGAGAGAGCGACAGAAGGGGAATGTTTGTTGGGGACTATTGCTGCCAAAAGAGGGTCAAGTAGTTATTACATACAGTGGTTCACATACTTTTATTTTACCCTGTACTATGAATGTTTACACAGTGTTAAATAAATACATGAAATTGTACGATTATTTGTGTATTTGTGTATCCTTTCCTATTCTCTTGAATAGGATTGGCATTTGTGGAGTTGCATTAGCATGGTTTAGGTCCTATACAATAGACCACTACCACTTTGTCTATGTAAATGAGGAATTTTCAAACCAAACATAAGTAAAATATTGAGTGCCACAGGGATCTGTTTAATGGCCTCTGCTTTTCTCCTTGTATATGCTTCCCCTGGTAATTATTATCAGGAATCATGGTATAAGTTTCCACTGCTATGCTGACAATACACAACTTTATATTTCTTCAAAACCTGATGAGATTTCACAATTCTCCAAATTAGCAGAGTGTATCAATGAAATAAAAGATTGTATAGCCAGAAATTTCCTTCTACTCAATTCTGACAAAACAGAGGTACTAATTATCGGACCAAAAATCTCTAAATAGAATTTGACTCGATGAATGTAATATTACATCATCTTCAACAGCGTAGATCTTAGGTATTATATTTGAGACCAATCTGTCTTTTGAAAACCAAATTACCAGTGTTTGTATAACAGCATTCTTCCACCTAAGAAATATTGCTAAATTACAGCACATGCTCTCAGTTGCTGATGCCGAAAAACTAATTCATGCGTTCATGACCTCAAGACTAGATTATTGTAATGCATTACTGGGAGGATGTCCAGCAAGGTCAATAAACAAACTTCAATTGGTTCAAAATGCAGCAGCCAGAGTGCTAACGAGAACCAAGAAATATGATAGTATTAGCCCCATTTTATCATCGTTATATTGGCTACCTGTTAAATTTCGTATTAATTTTAAAATTCTGTTAACTACGTACAAAGCTTTGATTGGTCTAACTCCGCAGTACTTAAGTGACCTTCTACCATGCTATATTCCATCACATTCATTATTAAAATTCTGACCTGTTAACAGTTCCTAGAATATCAAAATCCACAAAGGAGGTAGATGTTATTAACATAATTATTATTTAATTACTTATTTTTAAACATGATTAACAATCTTTAAAAAAATATTTTATCTAATTACACAATGAAAATTCATCGACATTATAGACATTACAGTTTTATCTTCTGTTAATGCCTGATCTTCTGTAAAGCTGCTTTGAAACGATTTGTGTTGTGAAAGGCGCTATGCAAATAAAATTGACTTGACTTGACTTGACTCTTAGTTACAACTGTAAACACTATAATAAATTCCACTTTCTTTTTAATGGAAACATTGAGTGCATTTATATGCACATAATATTAATCTTACTCTGAGATAAAACTTAAACCACCTTTTTTACCAGATTTCTGGTAACACTTTACAGTAAGTTCCCATTTGATAATGCTAAGGTTAACATTAGCTTATGCATTAGGTATTGTTGGCAAACAATGAAAAATATATTTTAGATTATTAGAGCATGTATTAATATGCTAATATTAGTGTTAATACAAATACATTTGTTCATTCTTAGTTCATAGTGCATTAACAAATGCTAACAAAAACAACATTTGATTAAAAAATATATATATTTAGTACTGTTTGTTTTAATGAACATTAACCAAGGTTTAAAAGGCTGTAAAAGTATTGTTCTTGGTTAAGTTAACTAATGGAGATTGTAGAATCTTGCAAAGGTTTTGGGTGTTGCCCAGTGCTCTGCTTTGAAAATTTCTGTAAGAGAGGCGCCACTGATCAAGGCCCAGGAGGCCGCCACACTCCTGGTAGAATGAGCTTGTAGCCCTGTGGGAGGCAGCACGTGGTGGGCGTGTAATGCCATCGATATGGCGTCAATGACCCAGTGGGCGATCCTCTGCTTGGAGACTGCGCTTCCTTTTCACTGTCCACGAAAGCAGAAAAAGGGTGCCTCGGTCAGGGCGTACCAAAGCAGGCAGTAGGAGGAGCGAACAGATCTACCTGCGCCTGCCCTCAGGTGGGTGGAGTCTCCACTCTCCTCTGTGGGTAACCTATCATGGCAGTGCATATGCTGTGGTGTTGAGGTCGCCCGGGATGTGAGTGGCTCGCAGCTACTTGAGGTGATGCTGAATCAGAAGAGCAGACAGCGGGTGACAGGTGCGTAAACCGTCTTTTTATGGTTGATAAATGCCAGCATTGCTGTGTTGTTTGTCCGAGCCAACAAGTGCTTGCCCTGGATCAATTGCTGGAACTTCCGCAGTATTGCAGTGCAGAGGTGAATGGAAGTCCCATTGGCCTTTTATCAAAGATCAGAGGTGTCTCGGGCTCCCAAGAGTGACCCCTAGTGTCACTTCATTGACACAGTGTCGAGTGAGTGACAGACAGGGAACCAATGTTCTAGTGGCTTATTCAATGTGTGCAGTCTGTATAATGTTCTGACCTCAAAACTGGAGAAAAACCAACATGATCACACAGAACTCTGAATGTTGTTTCCAAATGTTCCAGTACCCTGATACTGGCCCCATATGCCGAGTTACTGACAAGCGTCATCTCTTATCATACATTTTTGCATCGGTTCAAGTATGTTTACCTTCTTCTGTGGCACGATTAGAAGCACATGGTTTCAGCTGTGTCGGATATCCAGGTTTTCGTACCACGTTGAAATCAGGAACTTATTGTGTTTTCATAATCAGTGAATAGCACAATTCAGAGGTTCCATTTACCCTCTAAGATTAAATTTTTACTCCACTGTTGGTTAAGTGAAGGGTCATGGTGATACATGTGCCCTTAGAGCCACTGAGGGTAGTGCATCACAGTAAGAACAGAGTTTAGCTCTTAAAAAGTCAACCTACTCTTTCCCAATTAAATGTGAGATCAGTCTACGACAATTTAAAATGTTGCATAAACACAGTTTTCTTGCATTGTCAGGTTTTAGAATGAGGTGTTTTTGATAGCTATCAGGTTGTTGCTATGCATGTAAACACACTAATAGTTTGATCCAAAAATTTCACTGCTTTCAAATAACTTCTTCTGCTTGAAGAAAATATTACATCTGAGACAAATAAAAATGGATCCAGGTCACTTTTTATATTGTCACAGAGTTTATCATAGATGCAAAGGGGATAATTCTGAAGTTGAAAAATTCTCTCACTTGTGTCATTCATGATGTTATAGCTGCTGCTAATCCTGCTGAGAGGAGACATAGAGTATGCTTTCAAGCATGTTGTCAGAATGAGAAGTGAGCCACCAGGAGCATTACAGCAGTGTGTGTCTCGGAAAGACATTTAGAGTGCCTCTCTCTGTCATGCAAGTGATGAAGTGTGGAACTCACAGTCCTATACACACTAGCTGTATTGAAGTTTGTTTTCAGGTGGCTGTCAATGAGGTGAAGGGGGCCAGACAGTATCCATGTTAGGTGTTTAGGTATTTACGTTTAAGGGCAATACAGCAATGACAGATTACAGATTTGATAACTAGTAGCTCCAAGATTGTTGTAAACTCATTCACCTTGTAATTAGCTTGTGGCAAAGCTTTCGGCTGCTATCTCTAGACTCATTGATTGTACTTTGCCCTTTCTGCTATAAGACAAAGACAAACTATTATTTTTGAATGACAATGAAATCAGGTCGAAGTTTGTAATATTTCAAGCAACATATAGCAGGTTGCTACAACAGAAACAGAGTGAAGAATAAAAGGCAAAACACACAGTACAATGAAAGAATTTAAGGATATTTGTGTTATAATAAATCAACATCCAGTTTCTGTCTTCCACCGGAGTTGCTCCAATCAGTTTTGTGGTCGGGGTGCGACCCAAATGCTGCACTCTACACTCATTTAAAATGAAAGCTTTCAAAGCCACTGTTGGTTAATTAAGATTGGACAGATGAACTCTATTGAACTTGTTTATTACAGTAAATAATTATCCTCTTCCCAATCCTGTAAAATTAGCCTAAAACGCCTAATCAAGGCATACCCAAAGTAAATTTAAAGCTGTTCTTGAACCGTTTGGAGTACATGCATGGTTTTGGTCACATTTGAAAGGGGACACTCTGAAGTCCCCTTTTTCCCCAGCATACAGAATTACTGTAAGTGCTACTGATTTTGAGTAATAGAAGTTTGAACACAATGAAATAGAAGTTTGTTTTTCCGCCTGAAATTTTTTTTTGCATACAGATGCCTATAACTTGTAGCTATTAGCTTGAGAACACAATGGGATCACAGCATGAAGCCTTACCTAGTCCAAGTTCAAATATTATACACAATACCATAAAAAATGAATATTTTACACATGTTTTTCTAAGGGTACACCCAGGCATTTTACAAAAGTGCCTTTTGGATACTCCAAAAGGACCCTTTGGTAACCTAGGACAAAAAGGCTACTACTTTTGAAGGCTTCAACGTACAGTCATAATTTTGGGCTCTAATGAAAGATGACACTTAGAGCTATCATATTCCATATCCAGATCCATTATTAGTTTTGCTGACACAGAGTAACTGATGCATAAACACATTAGAGTGCCTTTTCCCTTCTTGAAACTAAATGTTGTGCATATAAAAGAGTCAAAACTAGTGCTATGGTGGACAATTTGTTTATATAAAAAATACACAAACTATTTACATGAATTTTTACACAAAGTATTTACAAACCATTATAAAATTGTACATGTTTCTAGCAACATGCCAGTCATTGTAGCAGTCACATTTGGGTACAAAGCACAAAGGCACATCACAGGAAGAGTACTTCACTGGAGTCTTTGCATGACACTGCCTGCACTTCAGACGACCAGCGGTGCAAGATTTGGTGATGTGCAACGGCCTGTGATGTGCTCTTCGTGGAGCAGGAGATACGGGTCTGGCTGTGGAGTGAGACCCCAACTCTGCCAGCTCCTCAGCAAGGGTCTCTCTGAAAGCCCTCCTCTCTTGATGAGGTGCTGTCCTGCTGCTCCACTTTATGTGGCCCGCATCCGGCTCCCAATCGCTATCTGATTCAGTGAGAATAAATAAATGTAATTTACAAAGCTAGACACAACTTTTCCATCTTTTCTGTATTCTATATATATATATATATATATATATATATATATAGTTTTTATATATATAGTAAACAGTTCCAAAACAGCTCTCCAATATTTTTACGCACAGACGCATGACACACGGTAATGGCAAGGCAATTTTGCGCACACACATTACAGAACCGTGCTCTAATCTTCCCACTAAAGCTGCATATCACTGTTTTCAGAATTTCATTGGCTATACGATGCGTCAGTCATTTCCACTCTTCGATGTAATTGGTTTGATCAGTAAACAAAGGAAAGTGGGTATGCCCTTACATTCGACACAGACTGTGGTTGGGTATTGAAGGCTTTGGACAGGACATGGAAGCTCCTATTGGGTCAAATGAGGTGTCAATCGAAAGGTCAGAGTGCGTGCTTCCATTTTGATACCGGATATAGGAAATGTTTACATCTGAACTGAAGTTATTACCGATAATATGTGAAAGTTTAGGTACAGCTGCCAGGTGCTTTGAAATGATGCAACAAGAGTCTGTGGATATTTATTGATGTAATAATGTGATTTGGACTAAACATTTTACTTGATTTGATCATTTGGACATTTGATAATGAAACAACACCGTTTTTGTCGGGAAGTTATGGATCAGTGGAATACTATGATGCTTCATAGGTGAGTTGCCTAAATTTTGTTATTGGTTGTTTATATGTTGGTGGTCTGACAAAGATATAGATTGTACCTGCTGTTGTGATTGTATCTTAAAATGGTTTATATCAATAGAAAATCAAGAAATTTAGCTTTCCAAAGATATGTGGCATGTGTACCAATGTAACGCACAGCAGTTTTGTTTATCGCATACTTTTATTTTGTACATTTAAGGGCCCGTCCGCGGGCTGTGAATTCTATCATGATAACATTGTGTCAATTATAGTATAATGAATGTCTCCATTTTTTGTTTACTTTAGTCACTGTAACTATGGTTACAGGCATTTGTTCATGGGTATGGTGGGAATAGAAAAGAAGCTTGACTATGGTTATTTGTTTATACAGACATTATTCAAGCCACTTCACCGCTGAATTAACAGGACACTTTCGAGTCACACCTGTTAGTAAATGTGGTTGACAATCCCAAATGCTGATCGTATGAACATAGCCTTAACCGAACATGTGCACTGATATTTGAAAAAGTGCAATTTAAGTAAATGAGTTGTAAGTGTTTACAATGGAATTTTAGTAATTGACTCATCATGCATTCATCTCGGTTTATTTGCTATGAAATGTTGGATGAATAAATGCCCAAAGTCTTGTTTTGCTATTAATTTGTGCATTTTAATACTCTTCAAGTAATTACGTTCCAAAAGTAATGTAAAACTAATTCAGAAGTGTGTTAGTTTGGGTACTTGTGAACCACAGTGACTGATGAGAGTACATAAAAGAGACATGCTACATGTGTAAAATTAAAGACTAAACACAGGTTGACAATTATATAAGTAAATTTTATGTTTTATGTAAGCTATTAATATATAATGACTGGGCATATTAATTCAGCTAATGCATGCTTTTATTTCCAAAGTGAATGCTATCAAGAAGTTTCGCCAAAAGAGAACAAGAACTGCTAAAACTAGTCACTGTATAGACATTTAAAATATTCTTGCCAAAAGCACATTACTGAATACAGATGTGAAATTAAAGCTTGGTGATCACATTGTTTGGTGATAGTCAATATCACTATATGGAGTGGTGGTGGCGTAGTGGGCTAAAGCATATAACTGTTAATCCGAAATGTGCTGGTTGGATCCCCACAACCAACACCATTGTGTCCTTGAGCGAGGCACTTAACTCCAAAATGCTCTGGGGGGATTGTCCCTGTAATAAGTGAACTGTAAGTCGCTTTGGATAAAACCGTCTGCCAAATGCATAAATGTAAATGTAAATATCAGTGTTGTTGACAAAGTAACAAAATTTTCTGCCATTTTCTCTGAAATTTTTGTAATCATTTGACTTCATCATGAAATGTATTTCAACATGGGTTAGTGTTGAAATGAGTCATATTCATGGTCTTTTACACTCAGTAAAATAAGATTGAGTAGGCATGGGTTACTGTTGCTGTTGCTACCGGTAACCACATACTGTAAATTAAAATGACAATGCAATGCATACCCTAATTAGGCCAAATCTGAACAAGTCTGTTGAGCTTAGCTCTCATTCAGGTGGCTGATGCAGAGAAACTCCATGTGCTCTTAAACAGATGAACAGGAGTGATGTGTGTACAGTAAGTGTGCTACTTATATCACTCCTATACACTATTCTTGTGGCATAACTCTTTCACAGCTCTCCATCTTTCTTCACAATTCAAGTAGAACTTGAAGTCTCATCTCAATTTCAAGGCCCTTAATTACGGACAGTGAACAAAATCTATCAACTTTGTATACATTCCCTATAGAGGAGACTGGGGGACAATTGTAACACCCCAAAAATATTATATAAAATATTAGCTATAGTTTTTTTTATTAAAATAATTATAATGTAGGTCCCATTTGGATTTGGATTTAAACAATTGTTGTTACTGACAGATCAAATAATTAGAACCATATAAAATTAAAACTATTCCGCTAATGTAAATGTAAAAGTAAAGCAATTAAGTTATTGCTGTTATATCTGAGATGTGCTCTTATTTATGATACACTGAGTTCTTGTAATCAAGTCTTTCTCAATGTAAATCTTTTAATAGTAGTTTTACTGTTGGGGCACTTACTGTATATAGGTTTCTTATACCAAAAATTGGCAGATACATTTTTAGTAGTCTGTGCATTATGAAGGAAAATTGCCATCAATCTCCTCCACACAGCATAAATGTGATAATAATAAATATTGTATTTTTCAATTTTATTACAATATACACTAGACAAGTTTGAGTTAGAGAGTGTAAAGAAATATCATGGGTCAAGGGAGATATATAAATACAAAAGGTTTGACTAAATGAGTTTTCATATTGAGAACAGGGAAAGTAAACTGAAATGATTTTGCAAAACTTATATAAAAAATTTCTTTAAGTGTCTTAAGGAGTGATTTTTTTTTATGTGAGGTAAAAAGGAGCAGAATACAGTTTCAGCTATTATAACAAATTTATAATGTCCACACAGTGATCCAAAAATATATTACTGCATTGATTTAATTTAAATTAATATGTCGAACACTTGTTTCTTTTCAATATTCAGGGATGGTTTGCTGTTGAGTGCACAGATGTCAAACTGCGGTGGTGTAAATCGGTTCCAGGAGAACCTAGCACTAATTGTGGCGTAGGAAGTCGAACTGGGGCGAAGGGATTTGCCTTTGATTGCACACTGTACATAATGACTAACCATCTCCACTATGACTTCAAGTTCTTTTAAATGATTTCCAACTTATTCAGTGATTGTGGGTTTTTGATGCCGCTATTTGTTTAGCCATCAAATCTCTAAATTCCACCTTGTTTGGAGGAGTGTCGTAGGACAGAGAGATTATGGAGTACGGTTTTTGTAGGTCGAGTCGCAGTGTTCTGGCACAGAATGGGAGCAGATCTGCAGTTGCCACTCCAATCATGCTCAAGCACCTGGTGGTTCTTTGGCTGTAACTCTTTGTCAGTCGGCTCCTTCTCCATTGGCGTACGTGTGACAAGAATGTAAAAATAAATAAGAATTTTTTAGGGAGTGCGACAAAGCGATAATGAAGGGCTGGCTTCTGTGGAAACTTTGAAAATGAACAATGGCAAGTGCTTACATAACTAATATCAGTATCATAAACATTAATCTGATTAAGCATAAATGTGCACGGAAGCCTTAATAACTTGAGGTGCTCTTCTATTTCAAAACCTCTGTGGCGTGACAGTTTACACCCTCTTGACATTGTTTATGTGACAATTACAGATTATGAGCTATCAAAGCACCTTAATGTCACAAATCACATCAGATAGTCAGAATATTTCAAGAGAAATCGAGCATGATCATACATCCGAATCAAAAGCATGCTTCTGTATACTTATGCATATCTGGTTTTATGTCTGAATGATTTAACATGTCCCACTAAGTGAAAACTAGCAGACGTAGATTTGAGTAATGTTGTTCGGATAACATGGCAATGCATTCCTGAGAAGGGAGTCTTCTAGTTCTAATAGCTAAATAGAGTGTGTAGGCTTTGACAGAGCTCTAAATGTCTTTTTCAAAGATTGCACATCTAAATGACACCATGCATAATATGTGCCACCGTTCAGTATAATTACTTTGGATGGTGTCCAAGCACATTTGTTGCCATGTTGCAAGCAAGAATGTATCAATACGTTTCAACCTCATTGGCCTGGCTCTACATTGCACATGCCCTCAACACGCTGTAAGGTGGCACTAACATGTGCAAATGTTTCAAATTTGTTTTGTTAAGGGGCTCTGGATAGTTGCTCTGGGTGGTCAAGTGAAATGAGCCTACCTCTAAGTCTCTATGATATTTTGGGTTTTAACAAAGTCCCTAAACCAAAAGCTTTCAAGCTACATCCTCCAAACTCGGCACAGGCCTTCAGGCTGTTTTGGCTTGGTTTGCTATGTCTTTTCTAACTGATTGAAATTATCTTTTTTGTACAGAACATAATCAAATATCCACACCACACTAATCATTTTCTGTTTGAAAACGTCTTGGATACTTTAGTAGCCTCTGTTCAATGATGGAGGGAACGAGATGTCGATGTAGTGACACTAGGTTTCGCCCTTTGGAGCCCCAAGTGGTGGTGGTGTAGTGGGCTAAAGAACATAACTGTTAATCAGAAGTTTGCTGGTTCGATCCCCACAGCCACCACCATTGTGTCCTTGAGCAAGGCACTTAACCCTCCTCCGGGGGGATTTTCCCTGTAATAACTGCACTGTAAGTCGCTTTGGATAAAAGCATCTGCCAAATGCATACATTTAAATGTAAATGTAAACACCTCTGATCTTTGAGAAAAGGGAATTGGTGAGTAGAATTTGCATGCTACTCCCCTGGACATGCAGGTCCACCACTCATTCAAGTTTTGTGCTGTGGAGCCAAGACAAGGTGCCGCCCATTTCAGCTGTGTGCCAGCACATCTGTGCCAAGGGGTGCCTCGGTCAGGGCATACCAGTGTGGGCAGTGGGAGGATTCCCGGGAAGCAAACAGGTCTACCTACACTTGACCAGATCGACTCCAAATCAGCTAGATGCTAGACCAATCTTGATGCTGAACGCTCGCTAAAATTAGTTTCTGGGTTAGCATCTTGAACGGGAGTCTGTGCAAGGCCTGATTCAGTACTCACAGGTCCAAGATTGGCCGCAACCTGTCGCCTTTCTTTGGTACGATGAAGTAGGGTCTGTAGAATCCCTTCTTCATCTCGGCTCTAGTAGAAGGGTCACAATCTCCGCACATAGGGCAGCAGTGTTCTCGCCCTTCACTGAGGTAAACCAGATGCCGCTGAACCGGGGCGGGCACCTGGCGAACTGAATCACATAACTGAGTCAGACATTGTGGTGGGCCGGGAAGAACAAGCCACACCTCAAAGCTATGGGCGAGTGGGAACAAGGGAACAATCACGATTGACAGTGTTCACTGGCCACCGCTGGAGGCGCCATGTCGAGGGGGTCAAACTCTGAATTCGTGGCCGTGCTGTCTAGGGACATTGAAGCACTTACTTGGCTCCGGGTACCCACCATAGGACCGGTCACAACAGGGGAGGAGGGAACCTGTCCTCGCCACTCGTCACAACCGCCCTGGGTGGGCATGCACTTGGCATAAAAACGTGGTGCCCGATAGTCGTGATAATGATGGTCGTGAACACCTGCTGTGTGACCCAGGGAGTGAGGAAACTGCTCTTTTTCTGAAAATGTGAGTACTGCAGCCTATCGGGCATGCAGCGAAATCAAAGAAAATGCAACAAAGGATTCTCCTCCTGGCATTCCACTGAGGGATGGAGTGGTCTGCTTACAACCTCCAATGCAGCGAGTCTCCATGTCCCTGGGTTGACCATTTCAGGGGCACTTTGAAAACTTCCTTGGGTTCTTGGTTGCGGGTTATGAGACGGGAGGCGTCTGTTTCCTGTGGGTGGCTCCATGCCAGGACTGGCCTGCTGGGGTGGTCTTCGGTGTTGTTGATGCAGGGGATGCCCTTGGCAATGAGCAGACGAGGTGTAGGACCTTGATCCGTGCCGGGGCAGGATATGCTGAATAGCCTCTGTCTGCTTCTTAACCGACGAGAACTGCAAGGCAAAGACCACTATGGTGTCGACAAATAGGCCAACCTGGGAGATGGGGGCATCAAAGAATTGTACCTTGTCAGCCTCCTTCATCTCGACCAGGTTGAGCCAAAGGTGACACTCCTGGACCACCAAGGTGGACACCTCCCGCATGAGAGTCCACGCCGTGACCTTCGCAGAGACGCAGAGTGCAGCTCCTGCATCAATCCTGGGTCAGAACTAGCCTCGTGCAGTTCACTCAGCGCCTTGGCTTGGTGCACTTGCAGGAGAGACGTGGCATGTAAGGCAGAGGTGGCCTGTCCAGCGGCGCTGTAGGTCATAGTCACCAGTGACAACGTAAACCTATAGGCCTTGGATGGGAGTCTCGGATGGCTCCACCAGATAGCGGTGCTTTGCGGGCACAAGTGCACCTCAACCGCCTTGTCTGACTGACTGATCTAACTGCAATGTTGCCATAGTCATGCTCTCGCAGTGAGAACATGACCTGTCCATGAACACTGTCTCTGCGTGTGCAGCGCCCAAGCACGTGAGGCAGCGATCGTGGGTGTCGGTAGTGGAGAGGTAACGACTGCAACCAGGAATTATACACAAATGGAAAGGCATCTTTAAATGGACACTATCTGTGATTGCCAATCTTTTAGAGGGAAATATACTCTTTTAGGGGAAGAATACACTCTTAGACTGCTGATGTGCCCAGGGGTGTTCTCTGCAATCCACCGGTGCAAGAGGAGGAGAAGCCACTGTAATGTGCCGTAAATTCAACAGCTTTGCAGAGGTGAATGGATCAAAGCTCACTGAAGCACAACAACTCAGCTCCGAAGAGAAAATATGGAAGAGTGGTTGCGAGCCAGCGCCTTTATACCCGTATGTCCAGGTATGTGGCATACAAATTCCAAAGATCAGAGGTGTTTGAGGCTCCCAAGGGCGACCCCTAGTGTCACTACATCGACACAACGTCGAGTCAGTAACAGGAACTCAGTTTTTAGTGTCATCATTATCAGGTCTGCGGTAATGGAGAACTTTATCGAAACACACATTTTCCATCAAGGCAAATTCTATTCTGGTGTGGATCAGAGATGTAATCAGCTACATTTTTGCATTTTCTAACAAAAATGTATTCACCATTTTTCTGAAAGGGGAAGTGTTCCATGATCTATCTATCTATCTATGGGCTAAAAATAAAAAGTGAAAAGAAACTATATGTATACATAGAAATACACAATAACAATATATATATAATATATGTTAGCCAGCAGGTGGTGGCAAAAGATAATTTTTGTGTGTAATATGAGCCAGTAAGGTGATGTGAAGTGAATCCATATCAGCCAGTGTCTATAAAACAGCTCTTCATTATCGCTTGTCTAAACTGCACTACTAAAGCTAGGAAATAGCTTTAAACTGCTTTAAATGACCAACTTCAGCATTACAGCTCATCAAAGCTGAGAGACACAACAGACTGATAAATTACACAATTTTTTTATAAAATGGCAGAGGACATTTTGGTTTCTATAGTGATTGACTCTTGCACACCGTGAAATAGGGAGAAATACCCCCACTTGGATGCTATCTTCAGAAAGCTGACAGCATTTCTGCTTGGGAGGAGAACAGGTGATCACACATGCTCTCTCTCTCTCTCTCTCTCTCTCACACACACACACACACACACACACACACACACACACATCTGTCCTTGTTTATTCAATAACTTGTTTGAAACAGCACAAGCTGTGATACTATTTCTGAAGTGAAATTTTGAATTACTAGGATGCTTGGATTTAGAACCAGCAATGGCAGATACTGATGTACAAATACAAATCTGTTATATAAGGCAATGTATGGCAGAAGAGGTAGCATAAGTTGTATAAATATACTAAGCTGTGTATTGCACTTAATTGCTTTATTTAATCATTAATTTATTTGTATAATGCTTTATTTACATTTTACAAACAAAGCCTTCAACAGTATAAAGATAGAAATGCATTGAAATAGCACCAATTCAAGCAACATTAAACGTTTCCTAATGTTGACTAATGGAAAGTACTAGACTCTCTATAGGTTGCATATTCATTGCAAATATTAATGAATAAATATGTACATGTTAAACTTTCGAATTAAATCCATGCGTTAACGCGTGAATCCTGAAAGCTCTAATATAAGTATATATTTAGATTTATTATAAGACTTCAGTAGCAACACTTGCATTTCAGATATTGATAGCAAAGTCGACACATTTGTTTGTTTGTTTTCTATCGATTATTAGTCATAAACTTTTTGGGGGTTTACAAATACATGTAGCTTAGACATAAAGATGGATACCTGGTATGGACACTGTAAACACAAGTCTTGTTCGCTCAAGGGCCAAACCGGTTTGTTAATAAGCCGATTTACAGCACTGTCCACACACTGGCAAGTTTTCCCATTCACCTTTTGTTTCTTTTACTCCTAGTAAATATATGGGCACTGGCCTGTTTTTGGTAAATGACCCTATATTGTGGTGTAATTTTAGTCAGCACCAAGCACCATAGTTTGGACTATAATTTATCTGAGCGGATGCACTGAGAGCAGCTCTATGCAGTTCCAGTGGTTGATCATGCAACCAGTAGCATAAAGCCATGACCATATGTCTTCCACCAGAGCGTGGGAGTTGAAGACAAGAGCAGGTGCTCGGCTGCCTTCCCCAGCCATTGCAGGCCTGAGTGCAAGCCGACGGGAGGGAAAACATGATTACTCAAATAAAGATCCACTGATAGGGAAGGAGAAAAAAGTCTCCTCAAACATCTGCAGCCAGTGTTTGAACCCACAGATTTTCGTAATGGGGGGTGGAAGAGAGTTTATTTGTGGCCGAACTCTCGCACAGAAGTCCAGTGCTGAGTTCAATTTAATGTCAATTCTACCAGATGAGGAGAAAATAAATATATTAGGAGATGGATTTTGCTCATTACAGGCAAAAAACGAATCAATATGCATGATGAATTTTACATTAATTATAAAATTTCAGTTATATTTGTTATTTTTGAAAAGGCTGAATTGCTGCAAAATTCACACCGAATGTGTGCCAACTATTTGTGATACCAAATATTAGCTGCCAACATTTATACGGCCATGCTGAAAGAAGCTGTGCGAACCAGTACCCAGTACACATGTATTGTCTCTAAGAATGTAAAAACAACAGAATTCCTTTAGTTTAGAGACATGCATTACTAACTAATGTTGCTAAATTATGTTAACAAATGGAACCTTATTGAAAAGTGTTACCATTACAATAATTTCTCCTCTCCCTATTCCCACAGGCCTGTGGTGCCTTCAAAACATTGCTCTGTTTATTTGAGCCAAGGAGGTCTAATATCTAGAGAAAGCTTAGCATTTGCATCTGTTAGCATTCACCTTCATTTAAATGGCAGTTGCTCAGAAGGCGCAGGAACACAACCTTCATGCTACCATCTTTGCTTTGGAATCTAAGTACTGGGCTTTTGTTTAGGAAACATAATCACTTTGGAGCCTCAGGAAAACTGTCATGGCACAGTCCAAAACACTTCACAAGCAAACAATCTTCTGCAATAATATTACTGTATATAATATTTAATTTAATAGTAAAAATTATTTTTATAAGTAAACTTAATAATGATAATATATTATACTATACAGTTTAGTATAATGATAATATGATAATATATTATAATTATTCATTATAATTCCAAATCGTATAATTAAAAATTTATATTAAATATTTCCTATTTATATGTTGCTTGAAAAAAAAGAATGGTGAGGTAACAGTATCTACCAACAGGAGCTAACTAGACCTTAATAACCAGTCAAACTGTCACAAATGTAAGGCAATGAAGGCAGACGAAGGTTGAGGATCCAAATGCAGCTTACTTTATTGTTCACAAAAACACAAAGGAAAACCCTCAATGGGGAAATAAACATAAATAGAGAACTCGGCCAGGGAACACAGACCAGGGTAACAGCATTCACAAACATTCAACGACAGACAAGGACTGAACCAAAAACCAGGATATAAATACAAAAACATGGGACAAAGGGGCCAATAACAAACAGAACACAAACTAGATGACAAGGTGATTAACAGAAACCAAAGGCAAATTAACAAGGACAGGTGAAAACAATGACAGGGAACACGAACGCTAACAAGGAGACTATGGAGTTAAACAAGGGCCAAAAGTGAAAACTAAGGAGTGCAAAAGTGACAAAAATGGCAAACAAAAGGGCAACAGTGAAACAAGACAAGGTATACATAACAGAGCCCCCCCTCAAAGGATCGGATTCCAGATGATCCTAAAGAAAAAAAAACAAGGACAAAAACTCACAAAAAACAAAATTAGGGCACCAGGGGCAGACAGGCAGACCAGGGGGGCACAAGAGCAAGAGGGCAGTCCAAGGGGCACAGAGGGCAGGCAGGAAGTCCAAGGGGGCAACGAGTGGCAGACAGGCAGTCCAGGGGGCAAAGATTGGCAGACAGGCAGTCCAAGGAGGCCGAGAGGACAGGCAAGCAGTCTATGGGGGCACAAAGGGACAGGTTTAGGGGGCCAGGGAGGTATCGACCAGGCAGGGACAGGTTTAGATGGCCCGGGGGCTGGCCATAAGGCAAGGGCCGGCTCAGGGGGCCTAGGAGGAGGCCACAGGATAGAGGCCGGTTTTGGTGGCCTGGGAGATGGCTGTGAGCCAAGGGCCGGTTCAGGGGACCTGGGACGTGGCCACAGGACAGAGGCCGGTTTTGGTGGCCTAGGAGATGGCCATGGGGCAAGGACCGGTTCAGGAGGTCTGGGAGCTGGCCTCAGGGCAAGGACAGGTTCAGGAGGCTTGGGGCCTGGCCGCAGGGCAAGGACAGGTGCAGGAGGTCTGGGAGCTGACCTCAGGGCAAGGACGGGCTCAGGTGGCCTGGGAGCTGGCCACAGGGCAAGGATAGGTTCAGGAGGCCTGGGAGCTGGCCACAGGGCAGGGACAGGTTCAGGAGGCCTGGGAGTTGACCATGGGATGTGGGTAGGCTTGGGGGTCCTGAGTGGTGGTCGCACGATAGGGGCCGGCGGTACCGCGTGAGGTGGAGCCAAGGAGGACTTCGGAAGCGGCGCCGAAGGAGGCGTAGGCAGGACCGTGGGGGGCTTAGGAGGCGGAGCCGAGGGAGGCTTGAGGCGGAGCCGGGAGAGGCGGAGCCGGGAAGGAACTAGGAGGTGTCGGAGGCGAGGCTGAGGGAGGCTTTGGAGGCGGAGCCGGGAGTGGCTCTTGCGGCGGGGCCGTGGGAGGCGGAGCCGTAGGAGGCTCGGGAGGCGGAGCCGTAGGAGGCTCGGGAGGCGGAGCCGTAGGAGGCTCGGGAGGCGGAGCCGCAGGAGGCTCGGGAGGCGGAGCCGCAGGAGGCTCGGGAGGCAGAGCCGTAGGAGGCTCAGGAGGCAGAGCCATAGGAGGCGGAGCCACAGGAGGCTCGGGAGGCGGAGCCGCAGGAGGCGGAGCCGCAGGAGGCGGAGCCGTAGGAGGCTCGGGAGGCAGAGCTGTGGGAGGCTCGGGAGGTGGAGCCGTAGGTGGCTGAGCCATAGGAGGCGGAGCCGTAGAAGGCAGAGCCGTAGGAGGCTCGGAGGCAGAGCTGTGGGAGGCTCGGGAGGCAGAGCCGTAGGTGGCTGAGCCATAGGAGGCGGAGCCCTGGAAGGCTCGAGAGGCCCGAGGGGCGGAGCCCTAGAAGACTCGAGAGACTTGGGAGGCGGAGCCCTGGAGGGCTCAAGAGGCTCGAGAGACTTGGGAGGCGGAGCGCTGGAAGGCTCGAGAGACTTGAGAGGCGGAGCCCTAGGGGGCTCGGGAGGAGGAGCTCTGGAAAGCTCGGGAGACTTGAGAGACGGAGCCCTGGAAGACTCGAGAGTCTTCAGAGGCGGAGCCCTAGGAGGCTCAGGAGGAGGAGCCCTGGAAGACTCGAGAGACTTGAGAGGTGGAGCCCTAGGGGGCTCGGGAGGAGGAGCTCTGGAAAGCTCAGGAGACTTGAGAGACGGAGCCCTGGAAGACTCGAGAGACTTGAGAGGCGGAGCCCTAGGAGGCTCGGGAGGTGGAGCTCTGGAAAACTCGGGAAGCTCGGAGGACAGAGCTCTAGGAAGCTCGGGAGGCGGAGCTCTGGAAAGCTCGGAAGGCAGAGTACTAGGAAGCTCGGAAGGCGGAGCTCTGGAAAGCTCTGAAGGCTCAGAAGGCAGAGTACTAGGAAGCTCGGAAGGCGGAGCTCTGGAAAGCTCAGAAGGCTTGGAAGGCAGAGTACTAGGAAACTCGGAAGGCGGGGCACTGGGAAGCTCGGAAGGCGGAGCTCTGGAAAGCGGAGCTCTGGAAAGCTCGAGAGGAGCTGACTCTTGGACGGGCGCGACCACTGGCGCTGGCCTTTGGACGGTCGTGGCTACTGGCGCTGGCTCTTGGACGGTCGAGGCTACAGGCGCTGGCTCAGGGACAGTCGAGGCTACAGGCGCTGGCTCAGGGACGGTCGAGGCTACAGGCGCTGGCTTACGGACGGTCGAGGCTACAGGCGCTGGCTCACTGACTTCTGAGGCGACAGGCTCTGGCTGGGTTACCGTGGTATGCGCCGGCTTAGGTTCGCTGGGCGCTGAGGGCAGAGCCAAGAGGGGTTTAGGGCACGGGGCTGCGGCAGGCGGAGGCTGGAGAGCAGAGACCTTTCCCCTTCTCCTCTTCCTCCAGGCTGATGCGACTGGCGAAGCTGGGACACTGTTCCTGGTCAGCGTGGCTTCAGGTTCGCTGGCCGTGGCTGGCAAGGGCTCCGGCTCGCTGACGGTGACATGCGTGGGCTCTGGCTCGCAGACCGGGGGCAGGCGTGGGCGCAGGCTCGCTCACCGTGACATGCATAGGCTCTGGCTCGCTCACCGTGACAGGCGTGGGCTCTGGCTCGCAGACCGGGGCAGGCGTGGGCTCTGGCTCGCAGACCGGGGCAGGCGTAACAGGGAGAGCCTGGGATGGCTGAAGAGTCTCCACAGTAGGTGGGGAGGTAGGGTCCTTTCCAGCATGGCCCACAGTGAACGGGGAGCCACACAACAATAAGGTCAACTCCAGGAAGTCGCGGAGAGTCCAGCCGCGTGATGCCGGCGGCAGCCGCTCCTTCAGCCAGCCACTCAGGTTTTCCCTGAAGAAGGGAGGTGTCCGGAAAGTCCGCAACAGCCGCAAGACCAAGGAAGTCGAGGACGTGGGCCTCAATCGGACGGTCCTCTTGCCTCAGGCAGAGCAGGTGGTATCTGGCACATAAGACAGCTGGATCCATGGTGGTCTGTCGTTCTGTCACGAATGTAAGGCAATGAAGGCAGACGAAGGTTGAGGATCCAAATGCAGCTTACTTTATTGTTCACAAAAACACAAAGGAAAACCCTCAGTGGGGAAATAAACATAAATAGAGAACTCGGGCAGGGAACACAGACCAGGGTAACAGCATTCACAAACATTCAACGACAGACAAGGACTGAACCAAAAACCAAGATATAAATACAAAAACATGGGACAGAGGGGCCAATGAACAAACAGAACACAAACTAGATGACAAGGTGATTAACAGAAACCAAAGGCATTTTAACAAGGGCAGGTGAAAACAATGACAGGGAACACGAACGCTAACAAGGAGACTATGGAGTTAAACAAGGGACAAAAGTGAAAACTAAGGAGTGCAAAAGTGACAAAAATGGCAAACAAAAGGGCAACAGTGAAACAAGACAAGGTATACATAACACAAACCTTGACCAATTGATAGAGGAAAAAACGATATATCGGTTTTCCAGATTAAACGATTCCAATAGTTGCTTTTTGAAACTATCGTTATTGTCAAAAAATCTATGCTGATAGTTGCTGATTATTTTATTTATTTAGGTAATAATTTTTTTAAGTTTCCTAAATTGAAGGGAGGGCATGCAAAGAAAAATGCAACGATATAGAAATGTGCCCCGTCAGCAAATACATTGTATCTCCCAATTTCATATCTTAATATGAATAATACGGCGAGTGGTGGTGGTGTAGTGGTCTAATGCACATAACTGGTAAACTGGTAATCAGAAAGTCTCTGCTTTGATCCCCACAGCCACCACCATTGTGTCCTTGAGCAAGGCACTTAACTCCAGGTTGCTCCAGGGGGATTGTCCCTGTAATAATTGCACTGTAAGTTGCTTTGGATAAAAGCAATATATATGTATATGGCTTGCCTTATTAGCATTGTCATGCATCCTCTTGTCTTTGTTCACATGAGTGCTTAGCTCTTCTGTCATCCTTGCGGAATGCACTTGTGTCAATTGTTTGACTGTCTCTCACAACCTTGTGTGTGCTTAGTGTTGCGCTCACTTTGCGCTGCACATCCGGTTCACGATCCATCTTCATTTTGTGCTTCTGTTTTTGGTGCCTGTTTATTTGTGGCTGAACTCTCTCTCGCACAGATGTCCCATCTCGTTTTTTCGCCTGTTGAGTGCATTGCGTGGTATTTGCTTTGCGGTGTACACTCAGGTTTTGTCTAGTATGAGAGTGCATCGCTTTGTGGCATTCATCTGTTGTTTGGCATGAGCGCATGTTGCCTTGTATTTTCTAGCGATATGCACTTGTGTCATTCGTGTCTCTGAGAAAGCGTGGCTTTGTTTTGGTTCCATATTGCCACGTGTCTCTCAGTCTTGCATCATATCCCGCCTCCTTGTCTGCTTAATATTAGTTCATTTGTTTCACCTGCCTTCCTTGTTTACCAGTATGATGTCATCGTGTGTTCATGTTTTCTGTCTGCCTTCCCTGTCAAGTTGAAGAACTACTTGTGTTATTCTAGTTCTGTTTTGTTTATCTTCTTTCTCCATCGTGAGTTTTTTTATTATGTTTGTTTTCTGTTTGTTTAAATAAAAGCTCATTGTTGCCTGTCTCCGTTTGGGTCTTTCTCTCAACATCACATACCTTGACAGATCAATCCAGCCAATGCTGGACCCAGCAGAGGTACAATCGGTACATCTTCCTTTTTCCATCTCCCTTCACTGACTTTTCCATCCATCAGTGCATGATTCAGCTCGTCCACCTTCGCAATGTCTGTCAGAGGGGAACTGACATTATGGACTTTGCATGTGAGTTTTTGAATGCAGTGGACAAGCTGGACAAAATGAGACTGATCTAAAACAGGTTTACAACATCTGCCTCGATCAACTTCTCAGTCAAGTGGAGATGGAGTAGCTGGGGCATTAGGGCTTTTGGGACTAAGCTGACCATCTTTTCGTGTTCAGGGAGTCTGCACTCATCCCAGGAGGGGTTTCCCCAGACCATGGCATTGCCATACTTCTATTGGACATGCAACATTACCAGTGAGCACCAAGTTAAAGAGCACCTATTATGGTTTTTCAAATATGACCTTTCATGTAGTGTGTTACATAGCAGTTTCTGAATGTAAAAAAGTCAAGTCGAGCCAAGTAATTTTTATTTATATAGCGCATTTCATAAAACATGTTGTTTCAAAGCAGCTTTACAGAAGATCAGGACTTAACAGAAGATAAAACTGTAATGTCTATAATGTACGTATATGAGTCATCACAGTGTAGTTTGATAAAATACAATTGTGAATTGTGTTTAAAAATAAGTAATTAAATAATAATTGTATTTATAACCCCAGTGAGCAAGCCAAAGGCGACTGTGGCAAGGAACACAAAACTCCATAAGATGTTGGTTAATGGAGAAAAATAACCTTGGGAGAAACAAGACTCCCTGTGTGGGCCAGTTCCTCTCTGGCTAACATCATGAAAATAATGCCAATATTACTTATGTATAGTGCAAGTCATGGTTTAAAATTATTAAACTAAGTGTTAAGGGATAGTGTTTAAACAAAGATTTTGAATGAACTGTAAGATTAATGACTAATGTTTTTGAAGTCTATCATGTATTAACTGTAGAAGTTCACATATATGCACATCTAATTGGTTGATGATGGTTTTTAGGCAATTGATAGTCAATGTATTCCATATCAAGAGTGTAGTCCATCAAAAGACAGAGGTGATGCAGGCAGAGATCATTGAGGTGCATCGCAGTTCAACCTGGCCAGTAATTTCGGTGAGGTTCGGTGGGGTCCATCCTGGATGGAATCACCCCCCCCACCCCCCCCCCAACAAGCCCAATTCCCAGTCCTCCTATGACCCATAAACAGAAGAGGAGGAGAAAGAACAGGTCAGCACCAGCCCCTGCAAGAATTTTTGGTTATGTTTGTTTTCTGTTTATTTAAATAAAACCTCATTGTTGCCAATCTGCTTTTGGGTTCTTCTCTTAACACCACGTGCTGTGACAAGAGCGTGCACAACTTATTCGGTAGTGCGCAAGTTTCTGAGTCATTCAGATTGAATCACGAACCTCTTTCTTATCATGTGTCACCAATTCATTGCAAAGAACACAAATGAGCGATTCGTTTGTGATCGGAAATCTTTAGTTCTGATTCAAAACTGGCGACAATCAACACTGGGTACAAGGCATGATGTAGCGATGTAGCTTTTGTCAATGCTAGGCTGCTACCTAGTCAAAAATATAGCTTTGCTACTGAAAAGTTACTTGATATAAAAACTAGCAAAGCTACCACTTCTTTACTCAGAAATGTAGTTCAGCTAATAGCTTCGCTTTTTGTAGCGAAACTACTGTCCATCACTGACGCTATCACTGACTGAAAGGGAATAATATTTTTTGGTAATCCTTTTTAAAAACAGTCACTATTTTTGCAATTATGTTTGGTGATGCTAGTGCTATACTGTACACCACCTTTAAATGCAAGTCCCTGGACTAATTCCACAGCAGAATTTAGTTAAAATGTTACTCTGCTGGAAAGTAACTGGAAAAGAAAACTCACAAGAGCTCAAGGTATTCTTTTTTCCACTTTTTTCTTTATTTTAAGCAGTGGATGGAAGTAATTAGCAATGGCCAAGCTACCATGAGGGGTGCAGAGCCCCATTACATTAATCACCATTTTTCAGCATGTCAGAAAGGACGCATATGAAAGAGAGCCATCTGGTGGGGGCTAAAGATGGATGGTGATTTAAAGCATTACATCTTCTCATAATTAAACATCCTTATGGCAAATGTCAGGAGGCATTAGAGTGGGAGCTGGACATGGTATAGTAATGATGAGGCCTTTGTGAAATGTATGGGAAGCGAGCTCTGGTGGCACAGTGTTGGCTACCTTAATTTCAGAAATGAGAAAGAAATATAGGTGAAGAGATAGTTGTTGTGTAATAATGACTTCTCCATCCATTTCACTTGAAGTGGGAGTCTATCAGTGCAGTTCAGCTAGCATATAGGGTGGAGATCATAAGGATAATCGTTGTTGTAGGGTGTTCTGAAGAGAACAGGGGATTCTGAAACATTGATATCATTGATGACAACAAAAATATATTATTTTCATAAAAAAAAAAAACAATTGTCATTTTAGTAAAATTTACTGAAATTTATGAATATGACATGATGAAATACTGAATTATTTCAAAGGACAGTTTTCAGCAAAAGACTAAAACCATGACTTAACATTTTTTTTTTAATTATCTCAGAAAGTGACTCTGAGTTTGAGGACTTTGCCTTGATTGCATCCAGATCACTGATGCTGTAAATTGCATTTTAATCTGATCTGTGTGGCTTGGGCAATCACTTGATTTTCATTCCGTGAATGAACAGCTGAGTGCTAGTTTGAATCCTAATATATATGTTATTGTGTAAATGAATGTGCATTGAGATAATTGGTAAAATTTGATTCATTCCTTTGACATCAATGAGCCAGACCTTTGAATGCTGGTGAGCTCAGTTGCTAATATATGGGTCCACTGAGCCACAAAATAGGAGACAAATTAATGATAATTATCTTCCGGAGCGTAGAAAACAAATCCCACAAAGGCTTTGTTTTACTACTTCTACAGGGACTGTTGGCTATGTTTTCTCAAAATTTGTCTCTAACACCGCAAAGAAGCGCATCCTACCTCTTTGCTTTGCAGGAGAGAAACAGTTAGCACATTAAGACTGTATGGTCAGTCTGTGGTTATTTGTGATTTGCTTTTAGAGTCTCAATGAGCTTTGGAATTCTAAGGTTGTCTTAAAGTCCCCATGAATGTGGTTTGACAAAAGCAAATTATTTTCTATTTCTGTACTTCCTATAGAAACAGGAAGTTGGGGCAGGACACACAAAAAAAATTGCCTTTAATTTACATCACATACATCACTTGCTTATGGAGGGAAATAGCAAACATTTTTCATAGCTTGTTATGTAATTTCATACTAGTTCTTGCAAATGAGAACATTTGTGGTTTGAGAGAATAATGGTGTTCAGTTGTATTCTCTCTACTGCCATTTGAACAGAGCAAAGGTAACTGTAATATTCCTTCTTCTTCTGTCTGTCTTGTTCCCTTTACAAAAAGCTTCACTACGATGCTGCGCTGCTAAGCGCTACGGGGAACAACTCTAGCTGTGAACCGAGCTGAATAATATGTGTAACACGTCAATGAACATTGACCGGAATTTATAGCCTTGGCTGATGTAATCATTAGATGCACCTGCGGCCAGGCTATAAATGGATACATCACCAGGTGTCGTCAGAAACTCTTTTTTCAGAGTGATTCTGTTTCTGTGTGTTTCACAAACCCTGTCAAAACTTTCTTTCCTCTGTTAGGAGTTAGAATCAGTTAGGCAGTGTGCAGTGAACATAGTTCTCTTTTCTCTTCTGTTTAGAAAATATTATATATATATATTTCTAAAAAAGAAAGAAAAAAAGAGAGAATGACTGAAAGCTGCAAACGGTGCGTGTTCCCCTCTTCTCGCTCTATAGCTGAAGACGACACGCATCAGTTTTTGCTCTGTTTGTTTGGGGGTAAGAGCACGCTGCTCTCGTGTTGCAGCAGGGTGGGTGTGAGCACTGCAATTTGCTTTAACAGGCAGAGTGCGTCGTGCTCGCCTCGCTTGCTTCCGGGAGTCAGCACTCACGAAAAAAAAGATCGTTCGTGGGGCTCTTGCATGGATTTGGCTGAGGAGCAAGAGACGGGTTGATCCCTTTCTCTCACTCTCTCCCCAAACCCAGCTGGTCCTTCACATGATCTCGAAGCGCGTTTGGACGCTTCTTCGGATCATGAGGTGGATCGTGATTCTCTTCCCGCCTCCGAGCATTCCGTCCGCGATAAAAAATCTACGGAGGAATTCCTCGACGTTGTTACTGGTGCGGTTGCCAGATTGGACTGGCCACGCGAAAAAGAGACCCCCAAACGCTCCAAATTAGGGGATAGATTTTATCTTCCAGTCTAAGAAAGGGAACGCCTCATGGGTCCCTTCCCTTCTTTGATAACCTCCATATCCATATTTTTTGAGAACCCCATAAAAAAAAAAATATATATATATATATATATACTGTATATATTTTTTTTTCTTCCCGTGTTCACATACCCTCGACGTCATTATATTCGACTATCGTGGGTGCTGAGGCACGGGGGTATTCAGTGATGCCGCCAGTCGAAGAGACGCTTGCGGGCTATCTCTCGCCGGGCTCGGCATCGTCACTTAAGAAGACCTCTCTCCCCTCAAAGCCTTGTAAGACAACCTCCACTTTAGTGGGAAGGGCTTATCAAGCAGCAGGTCAGGCTGGTGCTGCTCTGCACACTATGCTGTTTTACAGGTGTACCAGGCTGACCTCCTGGACGACCTGAGTGTGGGTTCAGCGCTTGATGAGCAAGCCTCAGACCCGCCTCGGTCCTGACTGAAGGGAGGCTCAAAAGCAAAGCGTGGCGAGTCGTGCTCCTCCTCCCAGGGATTGGGGACAGTCTCGCCTCCCCCGAAGCAAGACCTCAGGACTATAAATTCTAGTAAGAGAAAACCCTGACGGTCTTGCTTCACTTCACCCCTCCCGGTACCCCCTCGAAGCCCCTCCATTCCCGCCACCTCTTGGTGTTTCGGGTTGCAGAGGCTTCCGTCAAAATTGGGTGTTTTCACTGTTCCTGCATTTTATTCAGGACGCAAAACACTCGACAACCCCTCAACAGGAAGTGTTAAAATATAATACCCATCTCAGAGATCCTGGCAGCGTGGAAACTTCTGCTGGATATATTCTTTTCTGTGGGTCTTATAAGGATTTAATTCACTCGCCACTTTTCCGTGTTTCAACGGCGTTTTCTCACTACCGTGAACCGGATTTCTTTTTATGTAAAAACAAAAAAACTCAATCTCCTGGTTAAAGGGGCCATGGTATGTGTTCCCCATCCAGAGAGAGAGTTAGGTTATTACACTAAATACTTCCCGTTTCCCATGGAGGGTGAGGGGTGGCTTCTGGCTTAGATCTTAAAGCTTGAACTACCCATGGGTGTTCAAGTCCAAGATGATGCCTGTCAAGACGGTCGTGTCTCAAGCCCTACAACTCGTTTGGCTGGTCACCATCGATCTTATGATGCACTTCTATACTTCATTTAGAAGTTCTGCCACAACATGGAAAGTTCCTGAGGTTCACTTCTGGGGGCGAAGTCTTCCAGGGTCAGGTTCTTTCACTCAGCCTAGCCCTTTTTACCCGCACATTCACAATGCATGATTTAGCGCTGGCTCCTTGCGACTCCAGGGCATCTGCATTCTGAATTATGTAGACGACTGGCTGATCCTAGCGCAGTTCCATGAACTGGCAGTTCAGCACAGGGACATCGTCTTAGCTCATCTGTTTCTCTGGGGTTGAGGCTCAATGCCAAGAAAAGCGTCCTCTCTCCCACTCAGAACACTGTCTATCGGGGCATCGTATGGAGTTCAATCACAATGCGGGCACATTGAGTCCATTCAGATCTCCCTGAGCAAAGTCAGGCTAGGTCAAGGTTGCACTGTTATCAGTATCAGCGATTTCCAGGTCTAAGGGCGACCGCGTCCACGGTGATCCCTCTGGACCTTCTGCTCATGAGACTTGAGGGGGATTTCTTCCAAGGGCCAAAACACCTAGGCTAAAAAGGGTTACACCCCTCAGGCTTCGTTCCCTTTCTATGTGGTTCAGACCCCGGTTTTCTGCCTTGGGTCCCACTCTAGGTGTGTCTTGTTGTCGCAGGCTGCTAACGACAGACGCCTCCCTGACGGGTGGGGTAGCGGCCTTAAGTGGTCGTCCAGCTTAAGGGGATAGGAGGGTCATCAGCTCGGTTGTCACAGTCACTGTCTCAGGTTGATGGCTGTATTTCTGGCCCTGAAATACCTCCTCCTGAGGCTGCCATGTCTTTGTGTTGCGATAGGGTTCTCTTTGCACACATTCATCGAACTTTATGGGTTAGATGCTTTGCTGCTCCGGACTCTTATGTCCTTGAGTCGACATCTCAGCCCATGCCTAAACAAGTTTGTGATGCGGCAGGTTGTCCTCTCCGCACACATTCATTGGACTTTTTTAGTTTGGATGTTCTGCACTCCGGGCTCTTATGCCCTTGAGTCGACATCTCAGCTCATACCTGAACAAGTTTGTGATGCGGCAGGCTGGTCCTCTCCGCTCACATTCATCAGTTTTTATGACAAGTTTGTGTTGTGATAGGGTTCTCTTCGCACACTTTCATCGAACTTTATGGGTTAGATGCTTTGCTACTCCGGACTCTTATGTCCTTGAGTCGACATCTCAGCCCATGCCTAAACAAGTTTGTGATGCGGCAGGCTTTTCCTCTCCACTCACTTTCATCAGTTTTTATGACAAGTTTGTGTTGCGATAGGGTTCTCTTTGCACACATTCATCGAACTTTATGGGTTAGATGCTTTGCTACTCCAGGCTCTTATGCCCTTGAGTCGACATTTCAGCTCATGTCTGAACAAGTTTGTGATGCGGCAGGCTGGTCCTCTCCGCTCTCATTCATCAGTTTTTATGACAAGTTTGTGTTGCGATAGGGTTCTCTTTGCACACATTCATCGAACTTTATGGGTTAGATGCTTTGCTACTCTGGGCTCTTATGTCCTTGAGTTGACATCTCAGCCCATGCCTAAACAAGTTTGTGATGCGGCAGGCTGGTCCTCTCTGCACACATTCATCAAAATTGAATGGTTTAGATGTTTATGCTACTCCGGGCTCTTATGCCCTTGAGTCAACATCTCAAGCTCATGTCTGAGACCTCTCGCGTTTATGTGAGTACACTGCACAACCGTAGGGGTCCGGACAGCCCCAAGTGCGGCGGCGTGGGTATTGCGTTCCCCGTAGCGCTTAGCAGCGCAGCATCTCGTTCCGCTTTTTTCAGGGAACAAGGGTTACACATGTAACCCGAGACATTTCTAGTTTTTCATCTGTCCTGTACTGTGGCTTTTCCCTTACTGGGTAATTTTTGTTTTTTATTAATAATGCACATTAACTTACTCTGCATTTTAGTCCTCGCCCTGTCTCCTCACATCCTGACATCTATCTATCTGATGTATATTTCACCATAAATCATTCCGTATACGATGCCATAAACGTATCGATGCAGATTTGAGTAAGACATGCTATAAAACACAGCAGCTGGAAAATGCTGTGGTCAGGCATTAAAATTATAACAGGAATGCAAACACAAAGTACATTCGTAATTTTCAACAGAGCATAAAAATATGTTGAATATAAAGTGATGTTTTGTACGGCAGCATCAGTTATACAAATACATTTATTCTGAGGTATTTGTCCGCCTTTATATATAAAAGGTCTGATATGATATCTAAAGCAATATCCTAAAATGAAAACATGGAGCAAATGAAGACACCCATCAGTAGAACAAAAAAACAATTCTGTCATGTGCTACTGTGAGAAATCTCTTATGGCCTAAACATTACAATGTCTGTTTGTTTAGGAACCTGCCTAAACCACAAACACAAAAGTTTACTGTTGCATTAATGGGTCTTATATAAAAGGTCTGATGTGATTTCTAAAGCAATATCCTAAAATGAAAACACTGAGCAAATGAAGACACCCATCAGAAGAACATGAATTTTGTTTCTGTCATGTGCTACTGTGGGTAATCTCCTATGGCCTAAACATTACAATGTCTGTTTGTTTAGGAACCTGCCTAAACCACAAACACAAAAGATTACTGTTGCATTAAGGGGTCTTAAGGCTCCAGGTCAGAATAGATTTTTATAGAAATCTGTCAATTGGTTAACAGATTTCCATGACAGTGTCAGCTAATAAGAAAATGTCATTGACTGGCTGGGCACAGGTAAAATCAAGAGGGAGAGATGGAGTGCCATGCTGATCAGGAAAATGCCTTCCCACTCTAACTGCTTTATTGATGAAAATTATTTGTGCAGCTCAAACTGGGCAATGGAATCGTCCTCTTTGAAAGTGTATTTATCAGTCACTGAACTGTTGCCACAACAATCTTACCCAAGCCAAAACATCCATAGATTGAGTGAGTGACAGAAGGGGAACGTCAAGGTTACTGTCGTAACCTCTGTTCCCTGATGGAGGGAACGAGACGTTGTGTCATGCAACTATTTGCTTATATAATAATTTTTCCACTTCAAAGCTTATGAGATGCATTAATAATCATGTAATCTAAATATCTCTTGTTAAAAAAATGTCAGAATTTTTTTTTTATGTGGCAATCGATATTCTTGATACCACATCAGTATCGGAAATATCGATACTTTAGTATTGATCCACCCATCCCTAGTGCAACGTCAAGCAAACTTTATTGCATTATTTGTTGAAGTAGGGATGCTTGGTCACTTGTTTCTGTTTTCGCTGCAAGTCAAGTCAAGTGTCAAGTGTTTTTTTTGTCGTTCAACCATATACAGTTAGTACAGTACACAGTGAAACGAGACAATGTTCCTCCAGGACCATGGTGCTACATAAAACAACATAGGACAAACACAGAACCACATGAGACTACACAAACGAAATAACATACGTATATAAAGTGCAAGTGCAAACGTGTGCAAAAACTATAGGACAGTACAATAAATTGTCATCCACAATGCTGGTTGCTTTGCGTATGCAGTGTTTTTTGTAGATGTCTTTGATGGATGGAAGAGAGACTGTGATGATCTTCTCAGCTGTCCTCACTATCCTCTGCAGGGCTTTGCGAAACGGTGCAAGTCCCAAACCAGGCAGTGATGAAGCTGCTCAGGATGCTCTCAATAGTCCCACTATTGAATGTAGTGAGGATGTGGGGTGGGAGATGTGCTTTCTTCAGCCTTCGAAGAAAGTAGAGATGCTGCTGTGCTTTCTTGTTAATAGAGCTGGTGTTGAGGGACCAGGTGAGGTTCTCCGCCAGGTGAACACCAAGGAATTTGGTGCTCTTCACGATCTCCACAGAGGAGCCATCGATGTCACTTTGTGCTCTCCTAAAGTCAACATCCATCTCTTTTGTTTTGTCCACATTCAGAGACAGGTTGTTGACTCTACACCAGTCCGTTAGCCGCTGCACATCCTCTCTGTATGCTGACTCTCCATTCTTGCGAATGAGACCCACCACGGTCATGTCATCGGCAAACTTAATGATGTGGTTCAAACTGTGTATTGCTGCACAGTCGTGAGTCAGCACAGTGAACAGCAGTGGACTGAACACACAGCCCTGGTGGGCCCCAGTGCTCAGTGTGGTGGTGGTGGTGGTGGAGATGCTGTTCCGAATACAGACTGACTGAGGTCTCCCAGTCAGGAAGTCCAGGATCCAGTTGCAGAGGGAGGTGTCCAGGCCCAGCAGGTTCAGCTTTCCAATCAGGTGCTAAGGAATTATTGTGTTGAATGCTGAGCTGAAGTCTATGAACTGCATTTGAATGTATGAGTCCTTTTTCTCTAGGTGGATGAGGGCCAGATGGAGGGTGGTGGCGATGGCATCGTCTGTTGAACGGTTTGGATGATACACGAACAACAGCGCAGTCTCGGTGGAGTGTCAACTTTTGAAGCCTGACTGATTGTCATCCAGCAGTTTGTTCTGTGAGAGATTTGATTGAAAACCGACCTTTCAAGTGTTTTTTCCATGAATGGAATGAGAGAGACTGGTCTGTAGTTTTCTATTTGAGTGGGGTCAAGTGCAGGTTTCTTCAGCAGCGGGGTTACTTAAATATAATGGGAAAAGTACCTGTAAGTAGAGACGTGTTGATTATGTGTGCAAGTGCAGGTAGGATGGACGGAGAGATGGCCTGGAGAAGGTGAGAGGGAATGGGGTCAAGGGAACAGGTGGTGGGATGGTAGGAGAGGTGGAGTTTAGAGACCTCAGTGTTAGTCAGAGGAGAGAATGTAGATACAGAAGAGTTGCACATTGGCGACAGCTGTTTGATGGAGTATGGTGCTGTGAATGTATTGCTGATGGTTGTAACCTTATTAGTAAAAAATGTGGCGAAGATGTCTGCTGTCAGTGATGTGTCAGGTGGTGTTGGGGGAGGGCAAAGCAGTGTGTTGAATGTTCTAAACAAACTGCGAGTGTCTGTGGTGTTGTTGATCCTGTTCTGGTAAAATTAGGTTTTTGCAGATTTAACATTATTAGAAAAAGTTGCAAGCAGAGACTGATATACGTATACCTATATCTGCTGAATCTCTAGATTTCCGCCATCTCCTCTCAGCTACCCTGAGATCATTCCGATGTTCCCGAAGGATGTCAGACAGGAATGGGGCTGGGTGGTGTGGTACATGCTGGCCTAGAGGAGAGAGGACAGATGTTGTCTAGACAGGTTGTTAAAGTAGAGTTTAGTGTGTCTGTGGCAGTGTTTACATCAAGCATGGAAACAGCAGTGGAAAGACGAGAGGATGAAAGAGAACAGAGGTTATGGCGAAAGGAAACCAAAGGTGGAGTCTGTTTGAATGTACATGGGAGAGTCATGTTGAATTGAACAAAGTAGTGTTCAGAGACATGTAACGGAGTAAAAAGAATATTTGAGTTTATACAGTTACGTGTAAAAATGTAGTCTTTCCAAGTCAATTTACCAGATGAAGCTGAATTTGTAGGCTACATTAACTGTAGAATATGTCAACAGTTGTTCCCTTTACAAAAATCTTCACTATGATGCTGCGCTTTGCTAAGCGCTTTTGGGAACAATCCTGCATTGTGACCAGCTGTGAATATGTGTGTAACACGTCAATGTGCGATTTTAGATATTTGAGGCTTGAACCGCTCGGTCAGGCAAACTGTCAAGACGGTCGTGTCTCAGATCCAACATTATGATTGGCTGATCACGATCAATCTCATTCTTCCATTCGGCCTAGCCCTATCACCCCGCACATTCACGAAATGCATGGATGCAGCACTGGCTCCTTCGCGACTCTGGGGCATCCGCATTCTGAATTACATAGATGACTGGCTGATCTTAGCACAGCTCCAAGAACTGGCAGTTCAGCACAGGGATATTGTCTTAGCTCATCTGGTTTCTCCGGGTCTGAGACTCAACATCAAAGGGCGTTCTCTCTCCCACCCGGGGAATCACCTATCTGGGGGTTATATGTAATTCGATCACGATGCGGTCACAGTTGTCTCCCGCTCGTATCACGTCCATTCAGAACACCCTGAGCAAACTCAGGCTAGGTCAAGGTTGCACTGTTCACCAGTATCAACAAATACTAGGTCTCATGGTATCTGTGTCCGCGGTGATCCCATTGGTCCTGCTCCATATGAGACCATTTCAGCTGTGGCTAAAAGCCAGGGGATTTCATCCAAGGGCCAGTCACCTAGGACTAATAAGGGTTACGCGCTGCATGCTTCGTTCCCTTGCTATGTGGTTCAGACCCCGGTTTCTTACCTTGGGTCCCACTCTAGGTGCGTCTCATCGTCGCAGGCTGCTAACGACAGACGCCTCCCTGACGGGATGGGTAGCGGTCTTAACTGGTCGTCCAGCTCAAAGGGATGGGAGGGTCGTCAGCTCGGTTGTCACAGTAACTTTCTCGAGTTGATGGCGGTATTTCTGGCCCTGAAATACTTCCTCCAGAGGCTACCATGTCTTGATGCGGGTGGGCAATACAGCGGTAGTCTCTTACATAAACAACCAAGTTCACGTTCACGTTAGCTACATTTCTGGCACGTCGGATTCTCCTTGGGGCCCAGGGCAAGCCCCTGTCACTCAGGGCAGTTTATATCCCTGGATGCCCGTATGTGGGAGCAGATTTGCTGTCCAGACAGAAAATACCAACGGGTGAGTGGAAACTCCACCTCTAGGTAGTGTAAGAAAACTGGGTGAGATTTTACAGGGTAGAAGAGGACCTCTTCGCCTCTATGATCAGCGCAATGTCTCCTCTACTTCTCCCTGAGTCACCAAGCCCCCCCTGGGTCTGGACGTGATGGCGCATACATGGAGAGGTTACAACAGTAACATGATGTTCCCCTTCTGTCACTCACTCAACGTTGTGTCGAATGTAGTGACACAAGGGGTCCCGTTTAAAAACAGCATGGGAAAAGTGTGAGTAGAGTAAAAGTAGCTGTCCTAAAAACTCCTCAAGTAAGAGTAAAAGAGTAATCCTTTAAAATTTCTTATGAGTAGAGTGTATTGAGTACTGAGTTGCAAAACCTATGTCCCATTATAATGATAATTGTATGCCAACTTTTAAAATATATATCTATGATAAACACTACATGAATCTGATTCCAAAAAATAAAAGGGAGGTATGATAACAGAAATGAAAAGATGAAAAAGTTATTTTCAATACACTGATCACCATTATAAATCGTTATGTATTAAACAATTGCATTAAAATCAGTTTATGTGTAGGGTCTAAATTTCCCTTAATGCTGACAGAGCATTATTGTTGTGAATAAAACGTTTTCAAATAATGCAAGGAATGCAAAAAATGCTAAATAAGCAGGATCACTTGGCAAGTCATGTCCTGCACAATAGAGGAGGTAGAGCATGTATGGGAAAGGTTGTTTGGCACAGGGGCTACATCACGCTTAAAAAGGAAAAATTCACCCAAAAATGAAAATTCTCTCATCATTTACTCACCCTCATGACATCCTGGATGTGGATGACTTTCTCTCTTCAGCAGAACACAAATTAAGATTTTTAGAAGAATTTCTCCTCTTTTTTGGTCCATACAGTGAAAGTGATTGATGCAAAAAATATTGAAGCTCCACAAATCACATAAATCAGCATAATAGTTGTCTAATACATGTGCCTCCAGTGGTTTAATCCATGTATTCAGAAGCGATATGATAGATGTGGTGAGAAAAAAATCTATATTTAATTCCTTTTTTACTATTAATTCTCCTCCCTGCTCAGTCAATCTCCACTTTCTTCTTGTGTGTTTGATGATTCACATTCTTCATGCATTTCTCCACCTACTGGGCAGAGAGAAGAATTTCTATCAAAAATATAGATTTTTATATTTATTTATTTTAATATTCAATTTATTTTATTGACTTAAATATTGATCTGTTTCTCACCCACACCTGTCATATCAATTCTGAAGTCATGGATTTAACCACTGGAGTTGTATGTATTGCTTTTATGCTGCTTTTATATGCTTTTTAGAGCGTCAACATTTTGGCACCTCTTCACTTATATTGAATGGACCTACAGAGCTGAAATATTCTTCTAAAAATCTTAATTTGTATTCTGAAGAAAGAAATTCATAGACAGATGGCATGATAGTGAGTAAATAAGAGAATTTTCATTTTGTGTGAATTATTTATTTAAGTAGCACATGGGGTGGCACATTGTCCTCATTTTGAGATACAATGTTCTTTGAATTAGCCCAGCAATAGTTGTGTTCTCATTCTAATGCATGATGCACAATTTTTCTGAAGTTTGTGACTGGTGGAATGTTCTGCAAATGTTGATACTTGTCTATCTTTATAAAGGCTAAACATAATTAGAAATTATTTTATCATCTCTACTTTCCTGGTAATAAATTATACCAATTAACACACTCTCTACATCAGGGGTCAGTATTATTAATAAATGAACAATATTTAAAAATATATATATTATAATTAAAAATGTCACTGTTTTATTCTAATACATAAATACTTCTAAAGCTACTCAGGTTATTCAGACAAAAGTAGTGAGTGGTTTTCTCATTTTCTTGTTAATGGTGTTTGATTAATAGCCTTTATATGACATAGCCTACTAGACAGTGCTCATTTCGGTTCCATGTACACTTCAAGTCCAACATTTTGATGCAAATACGCTTTTTGTCCCACTGTTTAAATTCACTTTAGGCATAAATGACTGCGTTTACATTGAATCCTCACCAGGGCAGGCATTGGCGGAATTATAAAGTGTATTTGATCATTTAGGTACGAACACGCATTAGTGCTCAAACATTAGCTACCTGTCAATAAAACAGTGCGCATCTACAGATACATCTATAAAAATCAATCCTTTATATTTCATCTAAATAAACCAACCAGTGGTGCTCTTGCTATCGTAATTGATTAAATGAACACCCCGTTCTAGATATAGAACATAGGCTAAAAATAGAAAACTACTAAAGTTTGATCGAGGACATCTCTCTTTTTTCCGATAAACATCTAGAAAATGTTATTGCCCACCCTATTGATAATATTAAATTAATCTCTCACAGCAGCCCAATAATCTCAGTGATAGGTTAAATTACAGGCAACGTTATAGACACACAGATTCTAGTGAGCAGAAATATGAAATTTACCTCGATATCTTTCTTCAGATTAGAGGCAGGATTAATGCTGATATATGTCTTGTGCAAATTAAACTCACATGACACAATCAACGATAATTAGCCTTTTTCACTTCGAAAAGTCCTTCCAGTTGCGCCCAGTTAAGTTCAGCTGTAAACTGTGTTTGATGCATTCTTCACAGTTGGTGCCAGATCTGCAGCTTCCATTTAAGTTTTTATGTGTGATTTGATTTGACAGGAGTCACAAGATAAAGTAGCATCAGTGTCTTAATTGCAATACCAAAAGCCCATTCCTCTTTGATTCCATCTAAATGAGACATGATGTCCTTTCATGTTGGGAGTACATCAGTTCTGGTGGTCAAAACAACCCAATTAAGCCCTTGATTAAAACTAGTATGGACACTAAAGAGAGTTTTTTTTATTAAGAAAAACCTTCATCCTATTTTCAGCATTTTTTCTTGTGTGGAAACTCTAATGAGCGGAGCTTGCCTGGCAAACCCATGAGTACTAATTGGCCTAAGAACTGCAAGATACACCTGTTGGTCATAGGAGGTCAAGGCCAGACTTACAGCACACTCACTTTCCCAGACACAAACTCAGTAGCAGGTCTCATTTGTGATTGTGCACTATTTCCCTTTTCAGTATAGGTTTTGCTGAGAATGTCATCACAATATTCATTCATATTTTTTTCATATTATTTTATTGCTCCATGGTAAAACACAAAACATTTCATTTTCGTCTTTACATAATTTAAATTCCCATGTGCAAAAGGGAGCAGAAAGAAGATAAAATCTTATAATATCTGTCCCCTATTCCAAAATACAAAATAACTTTCTTAAGCAGCTTACAGCCAAAATTACACTGACAAAAAACAATGTTGTTTAAATAACAGCAATTCATGCAGTATAAAAAAGCAGGCAATGCCCAGACAGCAAAACAACAAGTAATCCAATACATATAGAAAAAAAAAAAAAAAACAAGACAACAACATGGATCTCACCATATTAATACTAACCAAATTTACTTTTCTTATATCTCTGCTTATGCTAACCGATATTATTAGACCCAATAAAATAAAAATAAAAAATAAAAAAACTAAACAAAACACAACAACAAACCAAACCAAACAAATCCAGAAACAACATAAACCTCACCATATTAATACTGACTAAATATACTCTGTTTATACTTATACTTAAACTGACCAATGTTACTACAACTTTTAAGATTATCATGCAATGAATTCCACAATTTTACTCCCATAACTGAGGGGCACATTTGTTTTATAGTCGTACGTGCAAGTTGATGTTTAAAATTATATCTTCTCCTACTGTACTCTTTTTCTAACTGATAATAATGTTGTATTATCTCTGGTAAGATTTTCAGTCTTACTTTAAACAATATTATTAGTGTTTGAAACTTAGCCAAATCTTCTAGCTTTAATATTCTGGATTTAGCAAACAATTTGCTTGTATGTTCTCGATAATTTACTTTATGAATAATTCTTATTGCTCTCTTCTGTAAAATAGATAAAGGTTTTAAATTTGTCTGATATGTGTTCCCCCATACTTCTATGCAATAAATCAAATATGGTATGATGAGTGAACTATAAAGTATTTTCATTGTTTCCTTATTTAATACATCCTTCACTTTGTTTAAGAGAAAAATATTTTGGGAAATTTTTCTTTTAATGTGTGCTATGTGAGGTTTCCATGTTAATTTATCATCCATAGTTACACCAAGAAAACAAAACTCAAACACTCTCTCAATATCAACTCCATCTATGGATAAAGCTACAGATTCATATATTTTCCTATTTCCAAAGACCATAAACTTTGTCTTTTCTAAATTCAATGACAACTTATTTACATCAAACCATTTTTTCAGTTTTTTCATTTCATATTCAATAGATTCTACTAGTTTCTGTATATTATGTCCAGAGCTGAAGAAATTAGTATCATCTGCAAATAAAACAAACTGTACTAATTTGGAAACATCACAAATGTCATTAATATATAAAAGAAAAAGTTTAGGTCCCAAAATAGAACCCTGTGGTACCCCACATTTAATTTGCATAAGTTCAGATTTGACATCAGTTAACTGTACATATTGTTTTCTGTTATTCAGATAACTTCTCAACCAATTTAAGGCCATTCCTCTCATACCATACAAACTTAATTTAGAAAGTAAAATTTCATGATCCAAAGTATCAAATGCCTTTTTCAAATCAATAAACACTCCTACTGTGAATTTCTTTTCATCTATTGCTGTTGTTATTTCTTCAACAATATTCATTAAAGCAGTCACTGTGGACCTTTTTTTGCCTAAAGCCATACTGGCTTTCACTCAACAAGTGATGCTTTTCTAAAAAACTATCCAACTTATAAACAAAAAGTTTTTCTAATACTTTTGAAAATTGTGAAAGTAATGAAACCGGTCTATAGTTATTGAAGCTTTGCTTATTTCCTGCTTTAAATAATGGAATAACTTTTGCCCTCTTCATTCTATCAGGAAAAATACCCCTTCCAAAGGAAAGATTACAAATATAACAAATGGGTTTAACAACACAATCAATTGTCTTTTTTAATATAACCATATCTATCCCATCACAGTCAATGGAAGTCTTACTCTTTAATTTAGAAACAATAGATATAATTTCTGATTCACAGACATCCCCTAAAAACATTGACTGCAGTACTCTACTTTCTCCTCTCCACCCTCTTTGTAATGACGTGTCATGTATCTTGATACTATCCGCCAAATTTGGCCCCACATTTACAAAAAAAGAATTAAATTCATTTGCCACCTCATTCAAATCATACAGTGTCTTATTATTATAAATAAAATGATCAGGCAGGGCTGTATGTGCCGTTTTGTTACCCATTACTTTATTCAAAATGTTCCATGTACCTTTTATATTATTTTTATTATCATCCAGCAGTTTATTATAATAATCCTTCTTAGCCTGTCTCATAATTTGTACTAGCTTATTTTTATACACCTTATATTTCATTTCAGCAGTATTTGTTCTATATTTTATAACATTTCTATAAAGTTTATTTTTCTTTTTACATGCATACATCAATCCTTTTGATACCCACGGTTTTCTATTTTCATTTGCTTTTTGTTTGTGTACCACTATTGGACAATGTTTGTCATAATATGTTGTATACATTTCCAGAAAAGCATTGTAGGCAGCATCAACATCCTCCACATACACCCCTTCCCATTCTTCATTTAGGAGATCATTCCGAAACCTATTTATAGCATCATCGTTTCTTACTCTTACAAGTCTACACCCTATCTTCTCTTTACTTCTTTTTAATTGCCAAGTAAAAGTAACAAAAATTGGCAAGTGATCACTTACATCATTTATAACTAATCCACATTTAATATTTTCTTTAAAGCAATTTATAAAAATGTTATCAATTAAGGTTGCTGATTGCTCTGTAATTCTACTGGGTTTATCAATCAGCGGATATAACCCTCTTCCATACATTAACTCAAGAAAGTCAGCGGATGACTTCTGCTTGGTAACCTTTACTAAATCAATAAATATAAATGTGCTATCTGAATTTTAGCATTTTAAATGGTATTGTTGTCAGAATGCATCCAATGCTTTTATCTCAGCTGAAGGTACTTCATATTTCCCTCTTCTTAAGAACTCTTGGCTCAACAAACAATGTGTGAGTATGCTGGCAAATAAATTTGAATTTCAAGCTCAGAAATATATTCAGATTCAATCTCCGACTTCTCTGAGATCACATTTCAGAAAACTTTAAAGTCTTGCCAATGATGCATCCTTATTGGATGTCTTTACAGAGGAGCCAACACTACTGTGGTCTGTGTTATGCTTTGATGTTCTTGCTGCATGGGATATGTAGAACAGGGTGAAAATGAAAGCCCTGTACATCACTGAATTTGCCTCTCCTTCAGTTTTAATCCCAATTGCTTCCAAACAATATAGCATCTGTTTAAGTTTAAAGAGAAAATGATTTTACCCAGCATGAAATACCACTTGAATGCAAAATGTCAAAAAATCTAATTCTTTATATACATAATTATTTTTAAAACTAAACCTGTGTAGTGTATATTTTGTATTTATCATCTTATTATATAAGATACAAAAGTGTGTATACCCGAACATCACACACATATATGATTTGTCGAATATTTAATTTCAAAACCACGGCCATGAAAAGGCAGTTGGTCCCTCCTTTGCCACCATTACAGCTTCCATTCTTCTGAGATTGCCTAGAATAAAAAAGGGCAGGGGTTAAATTAGGCCAGTACGTTCTGGAACGGCATTCTGACATCTTCGATTCCAAAAAGAAACAAAATTCCTTGTTTTCAATCTATCCCATATATTGTATTCTCCGATGTGTTTTTTTCTTTGATCTCCATGACACATTCCGTCTCTATTTAGCAAGTGTACTTGCTCAAAAATATTTAAAGATCGTTATGCTTCGCTCTAGTTAGTTGTGGATGCTGGTAGAGGTAGAATATGAGAGCGGCACTAGACCGTGCCCCCCACATCGATGCACGTTCAGCTTCTGTACAGCGCCTTATTCCGATCTCTGATTCATAGAAATCGTGTAATATGGAATCAACTGCTCACCCATTTCTTAGATCCACTGATATGCTGTAAAGATTTGCTTCATTTTTTTAAAAAGCTGAATACCCAAAGGGGATTTGAATCAGGAATCAATCACAACCAAAGCGACATCAGATCAAAATATCATAGGCCTACAACTTGAGAACAAAAGGCCACTCGACCAAAACACTGTAAAAAGTTTCACTGTTATTTGTATTTTGATGTGTACTCCATTTTTTGTTGATTCAGCATTTATTTTTATTTTGTGTTTTATTTTTATTTTAGTTAATTTTTTTCTAGCATATATTAAATTCACTATAGTGAATATGCTTCTTAACACGGCAGTGAAGAATTTTAAACACTTATAATTTAATGCAAATGTTTTCATTACCAACTATAATATCAGAATAACAATTTGAGGAAAATGTAGTTGTGCAGAAGGCGTTTGTTTCCCCCATTAAGAACAATGTGCATTTACTTTTAAATTGTAACATTATATATAAATGTAGCCGGTTTTATAAGATGACTCCCAACAGGCAAGAAGGTAACTTGTCCCAGCTGTCATCTGATTTTTATCAAATGCATCAAATACATGTGATATCATTCTTAATTTTTTTGTCATATACTAAGCGTCTTAGTTACTGTTGTAACCTCGTTCCCTGATGGAGGGAATGAGAAGTTGTGTCGATACAGTGACACTAGGGGTCGAACTTGGGAGCCCCAAACACCTCTGATATTTGAGAAAAGGCCAATGAGAATTGCAGAGTGGAATTTATATGACACTTATCCGGACATATGGGTAAAAAGTAGCCGCCTTGCAACCACTCATTCAGGATTGTGCTGAGGAGACAAGCCAGAGTCCCGGCCATTTCAGCGGGTCGTTAAGTGTTGTGGCAGGAGGGACACAACGTCTCTTTCCCTCCATCAAGGAACAGAGGTTACAACAGTAACCAAGACGTTCCCTATCGGTCACTCACTCGACGTTGTGTGGATATAGTGACACTAGGGATCCTTATACAAAACACCACAACCAGTTGAACGCGTATTGACGGTGCAGATGCAGGCAGGCTATCATGTGCCAGTAACAAGTGAACACAGCCCCCAGATAACCTTCCCAACGCCCCAGATAAGTCGCATAATCCCTCGTACCCCAAGGGGGGTACAAGACATACTTACAACGGGAATAGGTCACACCAGCCATTTTCACCTTTTCTCTCTTTTCCTCCTTGAAAATGGAAAATGTACAGCTTGGACCAAGATATATTCGTGCCGGGGGAGGTGTTCTTTCCCCCATGGAGAAAAGACACCGCGGAGATCCAATCCTGCCCAAAGGGGAGGTTAACATAAAGATTACATCACATGGACTTACCAATAGGTAAGTAACACACATGGAAAGGAGTCCCCACGGTAGGTCCTACCTGGAACAGAGGAGCTCTACAAGTGCAGCGACTGGTGGCAGAGCAGAACTCTACCCAAGGGAAGACATGCGTTTACTGTCAGTGAAACCGTACCATGGAAAATACCTCATATGGGATTACCGACAGGGAACCACCACACATGGAGGACCTATCCCAAGTATAGGGGCTGACCTGACAGGGCATACTTTATGAGTACTGGGCCTGCAACCATAATGCAGTAGGCAATCCTCTGTTTGGAGACAGCTTTCACCTTCCGCTGTACCCCAAAACATACAAAGAGCTGCTCAGAGTGTCTAAAGCTCTCTGTGTGGTCCAAGTAAATGCACAAGACGTGCACTGGACACAGCAACGAGAAGGCTGGGTCTGCCTCTTCCAGGGGCAGCACTTGCAAATTTACCACTGATCCTTAAAGGGGTAGTGGGAACTTTGGACACATAGCCTGGCTGGGGTCTAAGGATCACATGAAAGTATGCTAGACTGAACTCTAGGCATGTATTGCTAACAGGCGTTCTCTGTTAGCAATACATGCCTAGAGTTCAGTCTAGCATACTCTCATGTGATCCTTAGACCCCAGCCAGGGCTCCAGGGGCTCAAACGGGGCTCTCTGTACCCCAAAAAGACTACAGAGAGTTCCCATGAGGGTCTGAGGTGTGGCCTAGGAGGATTCAACCTCCTGGCACCTCCCGAGGAACCTGATGACCAAGTTGTGCTTCCCCAAGGACTTACCATCTACATACCTGTTCATACCCACTTTCAAGGTGGAGGGGGACAGCCACCCTTCCAACCTCACCTGCAGAAAGGAAAGCACCAACCTGACTGCGTACATCTGGGGGTCTCCATCTAGGAAAGAACACCAGTTCACGAACAGATGCCACTTCAAGGCAAACAGCTGCCTCATAGAGGAAACTCTGGCCTGAGAGATTGTGTCTACAACCACTGGTAGAGATAGTGTCTACCTAAGTATCCCACTTAGGTCTCCCGCATCCCATCCAGTGGCCAGACATGGAGATTCCAGAGGTTTGGGCATGGGGCCAAATCGTGCCTGAAGCAAGCTACAGGTCTGAAAATTGCCCAAATCCCTCCATTGCAATTGCAATTTTACTCATGTTGATATGTCAGACAGAGATAGTTGCAGTGAGTCGTTATTTGTGTCACCCCTTCACCATTTTTAATTAGCAGATCTCTGCAAAACAGTCTGCATGTGTGACACCCTCAGCAAAAATGTGTTGTTTTGAGTATGCTAGTGTAGAGCCAGCTGAATGCTGAGTAGCCTGGCAGGCATCTTTCTCCTATCTGGAGATTTAAATATTTCAAAAGAATCAAATTGAACAAAATATTTGTTAGCCAATCAGACATCACATCACTGAGCTGCTTGCAGTTTACACTTGCTGTGTTTATTTTAGCACTGTTCAGTCACAAATGTAACGAAAGTTTGTGGAGAAATGTAACGGAATAAAAGTATTAGTTTTGTCTTCAAAATGTAATGAAGTTAAAGTAAAAGTTTTGAAAAATTAAATAAATATTTATACTTAAGTTGAAATATTCAAAAATTGTGCTTTAGTAATCAAATTAACTATTTGGACTTTGTATAGTCATCTGGATGTGCAACTTATAGTATTACATTATTATAGTAGCTACAGTATTTTCCCCCTGCAAATTAAGAAGTTACCATAATTCTCAACCAATCATGCTATTTCATGTAAAACTCTTTTACAACTTCAGATTGTAGCTATATCAAAAGGTATCAGTTGTTGCATTCTATCATTTCTTCAATCCTGCAAGTATATCCCTTTTTCTGAATGCCATGAAAAGGCCTGAATATGGAAACTTGTGATTTGTTTCGATTATGTTCGCCTGCTGAGGGCAAACAAAGGATATCTGAATAAGCAGCAATGCAAGCCTAGCCCCAACCAACCAGTTTAATTGGAATTAAGTAACAAAGCTACCTTTGCTGAAGGTGAATGCTGAATCTTAATTAAATCTTTTGGCTACAGCTGGGCTTTAATTTATCATAATATAAGGAGATCACATCCACATCCACTGGACAAGGCTATTGCCTATGATATCATATGTATCATATGCAATGCATTACATTGTGGGCATTTTAAATATGATATTATTTATATATTTGTTTTTCATCACCGTATGTAATTTAAAGAATTCTGCAAAGCAGGTTAATTGTTTGCAATGTATGTGCAGGGAAGGTCAAAACAGACTATGTTTTCACAAGATCTAATTGATATGCTCTATTGCATATCCTTGCAAATTAGCAGGCTTTGCAAAATGAGATCCAGTACATCTGTACTCTTGCTGATCTCATGTTGTTTCCTATTAAGCATATCTTGAGGGACAGGTAAAATAAATATTTGGGCCATCTTCAGTAATACCAATTATCAGTATTAATAAGTGATTTTAGGCCTTTCATTACACTCTCTGCAGTGCAAGTCTTAACAGCACACTCAAGACAGAACAAGATAACGCTCAACACTATTCCAAAAGTCGGTTGTGAGCTAAATTATGTGGACCATCAGTGCACTCATCTGTATTCTGTTATCCATGTTGCCCTTGCGATTGTTTTTCACTTACTGCAGGTAGAACTGCATCTCCAAGTCCCTTGACAAGAACACAGACAAGCATCAATGATTCGTACTGAGCCCCTGTGGAATACAAGGAGTCTATTTCTCTAAATCTCTTTTTGGGTCATTTGGAGAGTTTGCTTTACTCGTCTGTTGAGATCTTCAGAGCAACTCTGTAGTGCTATGATCCCCATTAAGAGAAATTGCCCAGGAGGCACTTAAGGGTAAGAGGGTTCTTCAGAATTGTATGCCTCTTCTCTTAGGTGAGTGACCACACTGTCAAGACTCAGAATTTAAATGAGACTGAAGTATTGATAATACAGCTCAATTTTGGCTCAGGCAGACACAACATCCCCAAAAGCAGACAAGTAAGTTGTTTGATAAGGTTTACTCTGTGAAGTGTAGTGCAGTTGTTGAGCTTGGCGTATGGACAGGAATAGCTCAAATTGGAGTGTTGCCACCTTGTGGATCCACTAATTAGTGCAAATTACTCCAGAATTATGCACGCTCAAAGAGGCAAGGTTAGAAAATATGGAACTGTGCGCATTCAGTGCTCGAGCACTTTGCGATGACGATATTTGCATCTCGCGTCGTGTCTGATCAAAGTATACTTTGAGCTTAATGGCGCAAAAATTCCACACTTCGGGCTCTATTTTCATGAGTGCGCAAAGTGCAGTGCTACGTGCTAGAACCGTGCGCAACATCTTATCCAATTTCCGAGAGCGCTAATTCGAAGAGCAGTTTTCATGCCAGTGCAAATCGCAAGTGGCTGTGGGTAGGAGTGTTTTCGCTACTGTTGGTGTAGACACTCAAAGCGCAATTTGCTATTTCCCTGAGAAATATGTAATTGCGTTAAGACCTTGCAATAACTCTGCTTAACTTAAAAGTGCAAATTCAGTTTTACATTTTCAGTTTTGAAATTTCAATAGCAAGTTGTAATAAAGTTAATGTCCAAATTCTGAAAGTACAGAACATCAAATAATATTCTTGATGATTGCTGTTGAAGCCATTTGTTGAAACAAAAAATATGAGATATTTGTTAAATTTTCTAGATCTCATGGTTTATTTTTTCAATTATTATTATTTTTTCACTGCAAAAGGGGCCGGTGGAAGAAGGTGAGAGCAAAATGTTTGGATTTGATATGATTTTGTTTTTTATTGTGATTTATATTTTGTTTGTTTAACAAGAACTCACAACATAATGTAAATCCATATTTTTATTTTTCCAATTCATTGCATACAGTTCATTTAATCTGCCAACATCTTATGAATGTATTGTTTTTGTTTATCGCTGGTGCTTGACAGGGAATAGATAGGACATAGTTGGTGCCGGAGCAGAACCCCCATTAACACTTGCATGCTTAAAATAGGGCTTTTCATCTTTAATTACCCATATGTTTATAAAATATTTCATAAATTTCTTTAAGTAGTATTGTCATAATTATCATCAACTCTCATTACTGGACCATTAATTTAAAGGTATTTGATGAAATAATGTTATAAGTATATTTAAATAATTATATTTATTTTAAGGTGTCTGTCAGCCTTTTCCTTGCTCACACATAGCTAAATTACTACCAGTTCCAAGGGTTGTGCATTAAACAAACGTCTAGCTTCTCAATCTCCATCCTGTTGTGTATGAAAGTCTCAGAGTGCAAGGCCCATATGATGTCTATATTCTCCAAAGGCATGAGGAACCTGTGGAACAGCTGACTTTAATGGACTGTGAATACGAGGACAGACTCACAAAGGAAGAGGGATATGGGTTAATCTAAGCTCTGAGCTGACAGTTACCTGCCATTTACTCTGGCGAGACACATCCAGCACTTTCTCAACATTTACAACAAATCAATTTTAGTCGTCCAAGCAAAACCTCTCTGGCAGTGGCCTGTACCCCAATACTGCAGTATGCTTGGGCGACTCCTTACAGAGGTATTTTTCAGATGCAATATGGGTTATGTGATGTCAATGTCTCAGCCTCATGTCATCCTCAATCCTTATGAAAAAAGATGTTCTGAAGAATGGACTAGTAACTCCATGCAATTACAATTAATGGGGACAGGTGCTTTCAAGCTTCAAAAAGGACACCAAAGCACCAGCTTCATCTCTACATTAGGGGCAAGTGGGGCTAAGCCCCACTAGAGGTGGTACTGTTGTGCAAATTGCATAGCATCATCCTACATTTATTTTAAGAAATCATTTATTTTCCGCTACTTAAATCTGTTTTATGTCCATTATGCAAGAAATAAGGTAAATATTCCTTTGATAAATTCTATAATTATTATTAAGGTTTGTTGAGTAAAAGCCATATATCATTCTAATTTGCTATGCATTGGGCTAGCCCTTCACCCTCCAAGCTAATCAACGGAGATCTGGAGAACATGCATATGTGCAACGAGCATTCAACGATGGCCTGAGTGGTTAGTTTGCCTTTGCCCCTGAGCCAATCAAAACCTTTGATCATATTTATGTCAGCTGTTGACATGAGCATCGGAAGTGACTGCGTAGTGAACTTCATTGGTAAATTTTTTTCATAATGTGCTGTTGGTTGAATTAGTTAAGCACATTCATCATTTCATTGAATTGTATACCATTGGGATGAGGTGTTGTGTTGTTTATGCATTGGATTGTATTAGATATCAATGACTGCTAATTATTGGGAGTCTTCTAATGTTAACAAACATTGTTTACAGAACTTGATTTTAGTATGATGAAATTGTTTACTAACCTTTTCTGTTCTTTGTTGCTATGACAACTAGGGCTGGGTATCATTCAAAAAATTTCTATATCGATATCTTGACTTCAATACCGGTTCCTAAATGATTCTTTTTTCAATATCCGTTTTAACAAGATTATAAATAGAGATTTGTTCAGATCAGCTTTTTGGCCCCCGATCCGTTATTAAATATCTGCTGATACCGAGTCCCGATCCGATACTTGTATTTGCCCAGATAATAGAGCTGCAGAATTTGTTATTTTTTTTGCTTTCAAAAATAACTAAGTAATTAAAAGATGTCTTCAGCTTTATTGCATTTAACTTAGTGTAGCCAGCATTTTATAAAACTCACATATAAAATCAGCTTCTACTTAGAATGGTGTAATAGCTTATTTTAACTTTAATATTCAGGTACAAAAATGTATCACAAATCCAGTTCTGTATGGATGAATAGAAAACTTACATACACTTACAAATGGTGTAAACAGCTTGACATGAGTTGTTCTCAACAATAAAATAATTATATAAAAACTAATTCAAAATGTCGCAATTCCACTTAAAAGTGGCGTAAACAGTTACACTTGAACAGGCCCAAGTTCAACAATAATGAAACAGTTATTAATTGTTCTGTTGTCAATATCAAAATGCCATTGTGGCATACTGATAACCAGTAAAAACAATGAAAGCATCACACACCGCAGAGATAAATGCAAAAATAAGAAGAATTTATTCATAAGAAGCTCTTAAACTTCTCCAGTGAGAAATAATTAATATCTATGGTCTGTTTACTGTCTTTGAGTTTTGCTGTAACACAAATCACAAATTATTAAGGAAATGCATGAAGACGCGGTGTCGTTATTGAAGGTTAAACAGTTATATTTATTATTAGTGGTATTATGACCATGGGGGGCGGGGCCGGGTTGGAATATCGCACGCCCGGTCTCATCAGGTCCCCAATCGGCCTGATGAGGCGCGCGAGGGATAAAGGCGGCCGGTGACGATTGTTCGAGAGAGAGAGAATAATGGGCATATCCGCATGTGTGTTTGTTTATGTTGTGTTTTAAGTTTCTTATTAAATTATTATTTATGTTGACAAGCCGGTTCTCGCCTCCTCCTTGCCCATCATTTAACTGTTTTACAGACCAACATTAATCTGATTGATTTATGATGAGATATTGAGAGCACCTGAAAAGTGCAAGTCTTTGACACAGAGAGTGCTCATGTTAAAGCGAGTAAAGCTAAAAGTGCTCATGATTGCTCAACACAACGTCTGATAGTCACAACTCACATCATGTATCATGTATTTTTTATGTTTATTTGTATAATTTGTTAGCAGCCTCTATATCCTCTTCCTGTTCACTGTGCAAGGAGTCCGAATAACTACTGTAACGACTCCAGAAAATGGGTAAATTAATATTCATACACATATACTTCTTACACATTTTTAAAAACAAACCTGCCAATTCATCTCAATTACATCATGTCTGAAATTTTAAATTCCTGAATGCTTAGAATTGCCAACAACTCACCCTCCATAGGCCACTCTGTCATGCTTCAATGGCTGAGAAAGCACTCATTCATTAGAGGAGCAGTGTATGTGTGATTGATTGCCTGTATGTTGCAAAAAAGATAGGCCCTAAATCTAGGCACGATCGGCCGATCACAGATTTAAGATGAATATCGATCGGGACATCTCTAATTACAAACATTACATATTACCTCAAAAAAACATTGGTTTTATTTTTTCAGCTTGTTGACTTTTTTTACAGACTCAAAGACTCATTTCCTGAGCCTTCTGGTCTCCTCATGTCAGGGTCAGCAGGGGTAAATGCTATAACATTAATGTGAAGAGGAAAAAAAAGAAAAGAAAGCTAAACTGTTAATTCAGCCAAGCCTAAGGATAAGCACGGTTCCCTTACAACTTCAGTCCACTTGACATTGCGGTTACTAATGCATATGGGGAGTGCCTTCATATGTGACCTATTTGAAACCTCACGCCAATATTCTAATATTGGCTATGGTGTTTGAGCCCCGCCTGTTTTGGCATCAAACTGACTATAAAACTGGTGCACAGACATATTTCCTCAAAATTTGTTCCTTCAAGACAGCGATTATCTCTTGTCTCGAAGCCCTCGATACACACCAGTCAGCAGACGGAATCTTCACGGCAATGAAAAGACTCTCCGCTCCTCTGCAATGCTCCGGTGAACATCACTCCGCCTCGCCACTTGATGCTTCACTGGTGAACGGACCTCAGCATCCTGAATCTCCACAGCGCGTAGGCAGGTGTAGAGTATACTTTTAAAGCAAAATTTTACTTGTGTTATAAATATAAGTTATATAAGTTATATAAATCTATATTTATATATCTAGAAGAGCCACTTATGTGTTCGCGTCTTTTTCAAGATGACGTTTCTTAAGTGTTCCTGGTCAGACATCCCGCCGTCAGACAAGCATGAGAGCTGTGTTTTAAAAAGCTTAATCAGCAGCAGAACAAGCTGTATCAGCACTCCACTCAATGGCGGTGCTCCAGGGCAGAAATGAGTGATAAGGAAAAAGCCACTCTTTTGGATGCTCCAGTGAATGAATAAGTTTGCTGAGAGTTATGTCTCGATTCAGCAGCAGTCACTGGCTATGAGACACTTTATGCCCACACGGAGCATATCACAGCCGGTTCGCCCTCACTCTGTTTCGAGTCAGCGTGAGACTAAAAGCCCCATATTTGCTGCCTCACAGGCACCTGTGTATCAGTACGTGCAGCAAAAGCACTCTTGAATAAGATAACTAGTTTAATATGAGTTAAACTTGATCAGTTACTGTCAACCTTAAAGCATTTTTAGCATCGAATTAGCTAGCTATCTATAGCCATACATCCAAACAATATCTAATGTTATATAGGTCCCAGTTTACAAGACTATGTCACCACACACAGAAACGTTAATTTAAAAAGTACACAAGCATGTACCACTACAAGTTAGCTGATTTTTTTTGTTGGTTTGTTTGCTAAACGTTAACCTTACCTGTCAGAGTCCCAGTCATTGCACCACTGCAGTCATCAGAGGACTCGTAAGCATGTTGAAGGATGCTCTGTGGCAGGAGAACGCTGAGAGGATGACTGCACCGGCTCGATCTTCTTGCATTCCAAGACAGAGCAACTTTCTGCTCTTTAAGTTTAGTCCGTGCACTGTCAAGTGCTTCATCAGATTTGTTGTGCTGCCGGTCTTGGCAGCAATTATCTTGTCGCAAATATTGCATCGAGCCTGGTGAAATGTAGCCACACTTTTGATATTTTCCACATTTTATATATCTATGGGGGTTGGGATTCTACACACTACAGCCTCACGCTTGAGGCGTGTCTCTGGAGGTAACTGGTGTAAACTAGTGTTTTTCCTTGATGCCTAACCACAGCTTATCACCAGTAATTTTAGATTTGGGCACATCTAGCATGCTACATGATTATCACTGACGTTGATGAGATTAACCCCTTAGGTATTGAAATTTGGATCATTTTTTGATACTCGATTGTTTAGAGGCAATTCGGTAGGTGCCTAAAATGTATCGAACTGGATACCCAGCCCTAATGACAACACACTTCCTTAAACCCTAAAACTCTAAAATAACCATAAAAATAGCATTTTATTCTACTTAACTGCTCAAATAATAAACCAGTTTTAACAGAAGACTAATTGTAAGTGATTTTATAATATTATAAGCTTTACATTTCTGCTATTAAACCCTCAATTGTAAACTTAATAATTGTGTGTCCTTATCATTTTTAACAGTTACTGTCTCACCCTTCCTTGTTTGAGACCAGAAACATAACCTCGATATTTGCTAACCTTTTTAAGAAAGGGAGGGACGAATAGAATATACTGTAATTTTTGTGGTAACCAACATTATGCCACAAATGTTGCCAATTGAGCCTAACTTGTATTATACCCAGAATATACCGTTAAGATAGAAAGCTTAAGTCCCTATCATTGTAATTGCCATAATCATAAGGGTTGTGATTATTTGGCAAATCATCAAATGACCACCCCTCATCCACTTGCACCCAAAAAAACTTTTAATCTTAATGAGTTTTGAGAAATATGCCCTGCCATTCTAGTATCAAGGCTAGGTGTCAAAACATGAATGAGCTTCTCACCCTGCCTCCACAAGGCATGTTATGATATAATCAGCATTTCTGAGTTATCAAGCTAGGGATAGCCCTTATGTCTGGTTTATTGATTCTCCGGCAGCTGAATTAAGTGCTCCATAAATCTAAGGGGCTCTCTCCTGCAGATTCATCTAAGAGGAATCGAAAGAAAGAGCCAGTGCTTTCATCGTTACAACTAACCCTAAACATTCTTCCTTTTTAATTATAGTATATTCATTTTCTAATTAGAACAGTGAAACACCCAAGAGAAAAAGGAAATGTGCCTTTAATTATCGGTAATTGCCAGCAGCATTAAGAAAATAGCATTTTCACCCATGAGACTGTTAGTGTTCAAGGTAAAAACAGGTGTTGGTGATCGTCTCTTGCCTGAACAGCCTCTGGACAACGTACAAACTGACCCTTAATTACATACACATCTTGTTACAGTTATCTTTTCGATTAGCATTTGGCTCCCCTTAGCATGTGACACCTGCTGAAAAAAATTGCTGGTTTGCTGGTCTTAGCTGATCACCCAGCCTGGTCAGTATGGGCTAATTTGCTGGATTTAGAGGATTTGGGGGCACGTATTAGCTGGACAGGCTGGGAGTCCGGCTGGTCAACCAGCTAAACAAGCTGAACACCAGCTTGGCCAGGTTTGAAGACAGCTAGACCAGTGCAGCTAAGACCATCTAACTGGTTTAGGCAAGTTTAAGCTGTTTTTTGTACCCCATTAGGAATGTGATAACATCCAAAATTGCAGTATTATCCAGTCACTCCAGTATCACCAAACATTTGTACAGATCAGTCAAGCTAAATTCATGGTCTATACAATTCCTCTGTAAGAGGATTAGTTTCTTGCTCAAGGCAGAGTTTACTCTCCGGGCATCTGAATGGGCAATACTCTATTTGGATACAAGCCTGTGACTTTAATTGTTCAGCAATTGTCATGTCTAGATGTGTTTTTGTTCATGATTTGCTTTCATGTCTTTTATTTTGAGATTCTAGTTCCTGTTTCATGTCATGTGGTTCCTTTGTCATGTGATTTCATCTTTCCCTCCATGTTCATGTGTCTTGTTTTCATTGGTTTATTGTCTTATCAGTACTAGTTTGTCATAGTCTTAAGGCTTTTAGTCTTGTTATCTTGTTTATATTTCTCTCTGTTTATTGGTTTTCTTGATATATTTTTACCCAATGTCTGTATATTTAAGCTTAATGTTTGCCATTGTCTCTTGTCAGGTATTGTTGATGTAACCTTGTTTGCTAAGTGTAGTTTAGTCTAGTTAAGTCAAGTTTATGTTCATGTTAATTGTTTATGTTTAGTTTATGTATATATTTAGGGTTTTGGTTTTCACGTATCTCAAAAAACTGCACTTGGGTTCTTCATCTTCACATCTTCGTCATTGCCAGTGCCAGCACATTGTTACGGAATACTTGACCCTCTAAAATGGACCCAGCAGATCTACTAATTTGTCTATGTCAGGGAAAACGTTCTATAGAGGACTACATGGAGGATTTCTGCATCCTGGCAGACAAAGTGGGCTTCAATGAGATCTCCCTCAAACCCTCAATCTCCCTTTTTTTTTGTGTAGGCTTAAATGAGCCGGTGCACACCTGGATGCCTGGCAGTGGGGGTAACTTCAATCTCAATAAACTGCACTTGGGTTCTTCATCTTCAAGTCATCGTATTCTTTATTGCCAGTGCCAGCTCATTCAGGTAGAACTATTCTTTAGACCACTAAAAATAGCTTCACTAATAATCTCATACACTCAAAGCCTAGAAGAACTTGATGAAATAACAGAAAATATAAATACAGTCATCTCTAGAACTCTTTAAAGAAAATTAAAGAAATAAGCCCTACACCATGGTACAATGATCACACTCATGCTCTCAAGACAGCAGCTCGGAAAATAGAGCGCAAGTAGCAGACAGGCACTAAAAGCTGCCAGGTCAGCATATTTTAGTGAACTCATAGAAAATAATCCAAGGTGTTTGTTCAGTACTGTGGATAAATTGGTTTGGAATAAAGCCTCAACAGAACCAGATATTATGTTGCAGTGCAAAGGTAATGACTTCATGAATTTATTTACTGATAAATTTGAAATAATCAGAAATAAAATTGGAATAATGCAATCATCTGTCAAAGTACCTCTAAAAACAGTATCTCATAATTTTCCTCACATGCAACTTCAATCCTTCGCTGTCATAGGTCATGAATAGCAAACAGAAATTAAAATTAAAAACTAAACTAAAAATTATTATTATCAAGTAGAAGTAAAGGTACTAACATAATTAATTACTTGAGTGAAAGTATCCAATTAAAAGATTACTCAAGTAGTGTGTAACTCAATACTTTCATAAATTACATAATGGATGTTTTTTTACCCTATATTCCATTACATAATACACATTGAACATGTATTACAGAATTATATTTATTATTATTATTATTTTTTTTATTAATGGCAATTCTGTCATCATTCCCCATCATGTTGTTCCAAACCCGTATGACTTACTTTCTTTCTTTCATGCAACACAATAAGGAGATATTAGTCACTATTTACTTTCAGTGAATGTTTTTTCCCTCCATATTTTGAAAGTGAATGGTGAGCGAGACTCAGTCCCTAACATATTTTGTGTTCCACATAATACAAAGTTTCATACTGGTTTGGAACAAAATGAGGGTAGAGAAATTATGACAGATTATTAAATTATGGCTGAGCTATCACTTTAAAGAGATAGTTTACCCAAGAATGAAAATTCTCTCATCATATACTCACCCTCATGTCATCCCAGATATGTATGACTTCCTTTCTTCAGCAGAACACAAATTCGGATTTTTAAAAGAATATTTTAGCTCTGTAGGCCAACATTTTGATGCTCCAAAAAGCACAAAGGCAGCATATAATTAATCCATAAGACTCCAGTGGTTAAATCCATATCATCAGAAGTGATAAGATTGGTGTTGGTTAGAAACGGATCAATATTTGTAATTTTTTGCAAGAAAGCAGGGGGCGATATACAGAGAAGAATGTGAAAGTGATTTGTTTCTCTGATTCTCATCCACACTTATCACATCTCTTCTGAAGATACATTTGATGTACACTCGACAATGGTTAATATCCCACAATCCACAACGGGGAAGACGTTGAATGTAATAAATTACATTTTGACAAATCATAACTTGATTTAATTAACATAATAACATATAGAGAGACAAAACATACTGATACATTTTAAAATGTACTCATTATTTGATAAAATGTGTTTACTCTTTATATTAACACACAGTATATATTAAAAATGACAAACAGAATGAAGATTTATTGTATTAATATATTATTGAATAAGAATAACAAGTAAGGCCCAAGTATTTAAAAAATGAATATGTGATGTTGTGTCTGCGACCGCCCCAGAGCTCTGATACTCGTGTCCGAATTCACTCATATTGTTCACTTACTGATGAATGTACTAACTGCCATGCACTAAATAGGAAATAGTGAATGACTGTGGACACAGCTACACTCTTCGCCATACGATTGCCTTGTATGCGCAAATCTCACACATGTGCGCACCTCGCTGTGCACATGCAGAAATGCTGTCTGTTCACGCTCCAGTTGTCGATCACGCGGATGGCAGTGATTTACACTTAATTTGGGTGTTTAAATAGATTTGTACAGTTAATCCACCTGAAGTAGCTGCGATAGTTTCCAGTACACCCCGAGGGCGTGGATTAAATGCATAAATACTGTTAATGACATGTGGGACAAAGCGCACTTATATATTGCTGCACTGATTTAAATATGTACACTTAAAAACTGATGTCATAAGAGCCCAGTTACAGAATTACCCTGAAAATGACCATCTCATTACAAAGAAAAGCCTGCATTAGATTTAGAGCCAAAACAAACCTCAGCGTGCTGCCTGAAGTTGGAGCTGTGATTTTAATCTTGAAATATCAGCTTGTCTTGGTGTTAAATGAAGGCATTGCATGACAAATCTATTATCTTTTTCACTGTGCGCACTCCGAAAAGTTTTTTACTTTGTTGAAGAGCTTGATGCTGCTGCAGTGATTGAGTGACAGTGTGCTACACAGGCTCAGCACTCTATTTTTTACCAAAAAGTTACTCAAGTAAATGTAGAGTAAATGTAGCATGTTACTACCAACCTCTGACTGGGAGGATGTCCAGCAAGATCAATAAATTAACTTAAAATGGTTCAAAATGCAGCATCCAGAGTGCTGACGAGAACCAAGAAATATAATCATATTAGCCCCATTTTATCATCGTTACATCGGCATAAAATACATTTAAAATTCTGTTAACAACATACAAAGCTTTGAATGGTCTAGCTCTGCAGTACTTAAGTGACCTACTACGCTATATTCCATCACGTTTGTTATGATCGCAAAATTCTGGCCTGTTAATAGTTCCTAGAATATCACAATCCACAAAATTAGGTAGATCCTTTTCATATTTGGCTCCTAAACTATGGAAGAGTCTCCCTAACGCTGTTTGAGATGCAGACACACTCCCTCAGTTTAATTCTAGACTATAGACTCCTCTATTTAGCCAGGCATACACCTAATTTATCCTTCTACTTGCAATTAGACTACTTTAGTTGGGTCTGCTGGAACCAGAAACAGTGATCATGATCTATAACTCTGCAATAAATTGAATGGCATCTATGCTAATATTATTTTATTTCTTTCCCTGTCTCAACCTCTGGACTCCTATACTGAGGTCACCAGAATCGGCTGGATCCAGCTCAATTCTTGATTTGTGTTGGACTAAACTGCTACGTGTCGCTGTGTGATGATGACGACTAATAGCAGCCGGTGCCAGCCAAACATCACTTCGGTCTATTACAATGGACTTCAGAGGATGAACTGACCCCAACTCCAACCATATGACATGGGATACTTCATATGCTATTGCCTGAGCCTTGGATTTAGGATAGACCTCACCGAAATTACCAGCCAGGTTGAATTGCGATGCACCTCACTGATCTCTGCCTGCATCACCTCGATCTAATGATGGACTACACTCTTTAAATGGAATACATTGACTATCAATTAACTGCCAACAAACCCTTCATCAGCCAATTAACAAGGACAATTGCGTCTGTGTATACTTCTGCAGTTAATACAGGATGGACTTCAAAGACATTAGTCATTAATCTTACAGTTCATACAAAATCTTTGTTTAAACACTGTACCTTAACACTTACTTAGTTTAATAATTTTTAACCATGACAGGCACTACACATAAGTAATATTGGTATTATATTCATGATGTTAGCCAGAGGGGAACTGGCTCCCACATTGAGTCTGGTTTCTCCCAAGTTTATTTTTCTCCAGTAACCAACATCTTGTGGAGTTTTGTGTTCCTTGTTGCAGTCGCCTTCGGCTTGCTGACTGGGGTTATAAATACAATTATTATTTAATTACTTATTTTTAAATACAATTTTATTTTTTATCTTCTGTTAATGCTAATTCTGTAAATCTGCTTTGAAACAATGTGTGTTGTGAAAGGCACTATACAAATAGAAATTACTTGACTAGTTTTTGATGGAAACCCACATCAATACACCTACATACATGTATGCAGTTAAAGTTAATTAAGCAATGTAAACAGCAAATTTTAAAGGCTGCTCTCAAAGATAACAGTTTACAGCAGATTTGTTTATTTTCAGCTGTCCAGTCAAGATGAGGGCAGTTTATCTGTTCTGCCAAATCAATAAACCCCAGAGCTCAGCTCAAATGAGCTTTCTTCTAAATGTGGCCCTGTAAAACATGTGTAGCCATAGCGGATTGGTTTTCCCTTTATGAACTGCTTGTACCTGTGGCACCCATAGTAGGGAATCATGCTCTCATCAACTGATAGCCACTCAGTGAATGGCAGAATTTTGTATGAGCTATTGAGCTCCTGAAAGATTGGCCTCGCCTTAAAGAAGGGGTCATTGATGCACTTTGTGTTGTCCACAATATGGATGGAATTCATGATTTCATCAAATCAGTTTCTTCTCATAGCATTGGAAATACTGTTGTTGTGTACATCACCATCTAGTGACCAGAGCAAACGCCATCGTGGAACAGTACAATATCCAAAGGTGAGGAGCACACCATAGAATACCAGCAGTTCCTCCATGCTTAAGAGGTTTGTCTTTGTTCTGAATAGAGTAGAGATTTTACATTTCTATGGTAAGCTCTCAGAGTTGGTGGGTACATTGCTAAAAATACAGCCAATGGATTTGCATGTGCTGCTTTTTGACTTTGTGCTGCTGTTGGTTCATACACAATGTAGTCGGACAAATTGCTTTTTGCTTTGGACTTTCTGAAACACCTACTATTGTTTTTCCTATTAATCAGCTGAGCAATCATGCTTTCTGCCAAAAGGCACTGGTATGGTGGCAGTAGTAGCATCTGAAGATGACAATAAACATGATGAAACAGCTTCAAGCTTTTTTGTGATATTTCTTGTTTGGATTGTGATATTTGGTTGGTCCTCGCAGGCAAATTCAATCTCTCAAAATTATCAGATCCAAACAGTTCTGCAGTAGAATTCAAGATTCTCGATGGTAGGTGATCTGAGTCACAAGTAAAATCCATGTCAGACGCATCGCTATCACAGTCGCTTTCAATTGCATCCTTCTCTGTTTTTGGGACCACTGCTATATTGCAAATTGCAGGCCCTGAATCACAAAGGTCAAGTAAATCAAATTCTTGACTTAAGTTCATCCTGAAAGAGAGTTCATAAGAATAACACATATTGACATATAGGTCTCTGTGCTATACCACTTCTTCATTTATCTGCAGTCTGACAAAAGAATAAACCATGTATTAATATAATATGTACAATATGTATGTATAGATAAACCTTTCATGATGATGTGCGTATCATCATAAAAATTATGAGCTATTCCAAAATTTACTTAGAAAACGTTCCTGTCATTTCTGAGCTTTGACGTCATCATTGTGTTAAGATAGCAGTACCAGGAAATAACTGTGTGTGGTCACATGACCAGACTACCCAATCAATGTTAGATCTGCCCTGAACTCATGTAGACATCTTAAATTTGCATTATAAATGAACATGTGCTTCATAATAAGAGTTGCTTTTTAATACCACACTAAAATATGTAATAAGCCTGCCCCCATGTCTCTACGACATTCTGATTGGGAGATATGATCCGACAAATTTCTTTCATTGACTTGTCATAGTAGGAAAATAATACCAGGAAAACCAAACACAATTTTTCAAGCCAACCTAATTAAGAGATACTCATCAAGGCACAATAGACTGATGAAATGGAAAACATTACATTATATTTTATTCTGTTATTGCTTAAGGTTTTGATAACTGTTGACTCAACAACCAAGAATACATTTTTAAAGAGTGGAATAATGCAGCTCTGTTGTACTCAAGTAGAGCTGAACACATTTTATGCTATAATGTAAATCCACTAGATTAATTTCCATTAAGAGCATTTATAGACTGTTAAATTCTATTTAAAACTGCAAATATTCAATAGGTGGCACATCATTCTGCACTGTCATACCTACCCACTGCAATTTAAGTTTACGTTCCATAAATTATCACTCCTCAAGGCTATGAATTTTCTTCCTTTTCCTTGCTTTCTGCAGTTTAATTAATCTTCTCACAAAGATGGGATTGAATTTGAATCAGTCCTATCTCTGGTTCTTAGTAAAACTCATAATATCTATTCAGGCAAGGATTATTCAAATTCAAAAATAGTTAGACATTCAATCTGCATTGTATTGCCAGTCAAAGGAACATATGTTTGCAGCTGTCTGGCAGAGTGCAAAAAGAAGAGGTTTCTGAAAATTTCTCCTTTACAGATTAAATTATGCAAATGAATGAGCTTTTCATGTTCAATTTGGCAATGTAATATAAAACTTCAAAGGATCTGATTACACTTTTCACAGCAAAACACCTGTGACTGCTGTTAATTCCAAAATGGATGTTCATTCACATCAAAGGCATCTCATTATCCATGCACCTCTATGCCTTCAAAAGCTCAATTTATTGTACTTAGTCAATTAAATTGAGTTGCGCATTCATGGCTATGGGCAAAAGGAAACTGTATCAGCTATAATACAATTCTCAGTGGAGGGTTTCAATTCAAAGAGGTGTTTTAAATTGTGCGTCTAGCGATGACCAAGTCTGTTTAAATTGATGAGCAAATTTATAATGTGTTCCCAAGCATGTAATGCCTTTTAGTGGTTAACAATCACTGATTGCATATATTTTGATTTCTATCATGTCCTGTTATTAGATATTTTGTATATTCAAATAAACAGTATATTCCTGTAAATAAAATATTAAGTCTATATCCTTTTGACTAATCATGCCTTTGACCATCAATATTTCAGACTCATTTAAATTTGTCACATCATCTGAATGCAAGATCTTTGTTGTGGCATTTTAATAAAAGACATGCTTGTACAGCATGACATTAAAACTGCACTGACATTTTGGATATTAATGCTGTGCATGCTGTTTTGCATCATAATATGAAACTGAAATGTTTGCTTTGATTTCATAACAAAATTTCACTGCTGTTCTGCAGGGAGCCACAGGCATTTACAAAGCAGATATTTTGTACTGTATTGAATCGATCATCATTGTACAACATCAATGAACCCTGTTTATTACTCATGTCAATTAGTTACTGAACTTTCTGATTAATAGATTATTTGTTTCTCAATTTATTTTTAACATGGTCAAAAAGGAAATGTTTTCTCCAGTAGATTTTCTTGTAAGATCAGCCTGTTCGTTTAAAAACATTACATCTGAACTGTGAACTCTGAAAGAGCACTGATATTCAGTTTGGTCTATTATTCATATACGTATGCTCAAATAACAGTTTTATCTTCTGTTAATGCCTTATCTTCTGTAAAGCTGCTTTGAAACTATATGTGTTGTGAAAGGCGCTATACAAATAAAATTGACTTGATTGACTTAGCACTTTATTTGCAAAACATTGGTCCAATAAAGTGTCCTACGTGGTCTTCTGCTGTTTTAGCCCATCCGCCTCAAGGTTCGATGTGTTGTGCATTCTAAGATATTATTCTGCTCACTGCAATTGTACAGAGGGGTTACCGTAGCCAGTTGCAGAACTGCCACTCACTTCATGTTTTTCTGTTTTTGGCGCCATTCTGAGTGAAGTATATGCAGTTCATAACAATCCCAGGAGATGAGCAGTTACAGAAATACTCAAACCAGCCTGTCTGCCATCTACAGTCATGCCACAGTCGAAATGACATTCTACATTATCACTGAGATAAAAAAAATCTTTACCCATTCTGATGGTATGCTGATCCATATCTGCATGATTTTATGCATCGCACTGCTGCCACATGATTGGCTGATTAGACAATCACATGAATAAGTAGGCGTACAGGTGTTCCTAATAAATTACTGTGAGTGTACATGTATGTGTATGTTAGCCTCTGGGACTGGAATTTATTTTCACTATATTGAAACCATAGGGGTTCTACAATATAAAGCTTAATCAATCTAATGGCAAAACTGCCCAGTTTTCTAATATGATCAACGTGAACCCAAGAACTTTCATATCTCAAATTAAGCAAGACCCTTTCTCAGACCTTCGTGCCGAATTAATTTGGTGCCAGGAGGCTGAGTGGATTGACTGAACATAAGCATGGCCTGAACCTTGTGGGACTATTAGGTCATGATTTGGAATGATCGGTGTGTGATGAGCAATTGAAAGTGGTTAGAATTGGGCTACAGGGAGCCTCTGGTTCATTACACCAGTTCATCTTTTGTTGTGTGCTCATGTCAGCTCTTCCCCAGAAGTCCACTCTGAGAGTAGCTGACCATCCCAGCCAATATTAGTTTGAATCATTTGTAAAATGGCTCCTTTATTGGTTAGGGAATGACTGACTCTCCATTTCCTTTGGAGAGAGATTTGTTCTCAATTGTGATTTTGTGAAGGTTTTTCACCTATGATGTTGGCCTTTGTCGATTGGGTTCAGCTAAGGGTAGCAGGTAATCAATCAACTGTGAATCTGTGTCCTTTTGAGAAGATGCCAGCGTTGCTAAAGTTTTATTATCAGGGATTACCCACTCAATGTACAGAAACTGTTAAAATACAGTTCTGTTTTCCTGGGTGTTAGTGTCAGATCTGTGTGCACATAAATGGAGAAACTGATTATTCTTGAAGCTGAAATGTGTGATTTGTGCAGCACTAGTCTCACCAAATGGAATCTGTTTCTCTCCTTGTAACAGTATAAAGGACGGGAAAGGGCAGAAAGGTCAACGTAAACTTTAATGAGAAACTCAACTTAAAACAAACGTAAACAAACACAGACACATATGCAACACAGCCGCGTGTATCTCTCTCTCTCTCTCCCGAACAGGCGCCTCTGGCTGCCCGTTATCTCACTCTCCTGCTGATCAGCTAATTCAGTGCCAGCCGTCCTCCATCATGGCCCAGCCATGCCATCCTCCTCCTCACACTCCTGTTTTGCCCTTCGGTCAGTATCTGAATAAATTTGCCGTTGTACACGCCTCGAACATCCTACAACAAGAATATGGTTACGTTTTACCCCGCAGATTGCTGAGGAGCGAACATAATTTTAATTTACACATCCCAAATTCAGCCTCTGTCTCCACGACCAAGGGTCTCGAGATATGCATAACAGAATTTGATGTTCATCGAGCACAAGTGTACACAACACACAGTGAACATAAATGCCACACATTTTCCCCCCATAAGAATGCTGGGGCCGCTGTGGCAAGCCTGCTTCTTCCCCGTTCTATGTTAGGGAAGATGGTTTATCTGGCATTCTCTGCTGTAAATACATTCTAACTGACCATATTTTATAATTGTATGATTGAATTCGGCCTCCGTCTCCATGACCAAGTGTTTTGAGACATGCATAACAGAATTTAATGTTCATCGTGCACAAGTGTACAGAAGTGACATTCTGTCAGCGTCCCCACTGTAGATACATTTCAGGGCACCCAGCATTTATGCCTAAATACAATAAAGGCAAAAACATCATCAAATTTCCTTCAACCAGCCATAGTATTGGAGGAGCAAAGGCTTCCCTCCGCTGTGTTGCTGGTTCTGGAGCAATTGCCAAAAGTAAGCTAAAGTAGTGCAGAAAGAGAGACATTACTTTTCTGTTTTATATTCATCAAATAAATGTCATCTTAAATTTCACTCAAGTCATGTTTTTTTCATACTAAATTGTTTTAGATCTTCAAATGAGATATAACATAAAACAAAGGCAACCTGAGTAAACACAAAACACAAAAAAAATATATATATATATATATACGTACATTTATTTAAATTTGTATTATTGAAGCAAAAAAGCAACACCCATTTAACCCATGTAAAAAAAATAACTGTCCCCTTAAACTTAATAGCTGGCTTTGCCACCTTTAGCAGCAACAACTGCAACCAAATGCTTCCAATAACTGGAGATCTTTCAAAATACTGTGGTGAATCTTTGGCCCACTCTGCTTTAAAGAACTTCTTTAATTCAGCCACATTGGTGGGTTTTAGAGCATGAACTGCCTGTTTAAGGTCCTGCCACAGTATATCAGTCAGGTCCAAGTTAGGACTTTGACTAAGCCACTCCAAAACTTGAATTTTGCTTATTTTGAGTCATGCAGAGGTGGACTCCTATACTTTGGATAATTTTCTTGCTGCATAATCCAGTTGTGCTTGAGCTTCAACTCATGGACTGATGACTGGACGTTCTCCTTTAGGATTTTCTGGTAGAGAGCAGAATTCATGTTTCCCTCAATTATTGCAAGTCGCCCTGGCCCTGAATCAGCAAAGCATCCCCACACCATCACACTACCACCACCATGCTTGACTGTAGGTATGACATTCTTTTTTGTGGAATTCTGTGTTTGATTTACTCCAGATGTAAGGGACCCCTGTCTTACAAATAGTTCCACTTTCGACTAATCAGTCCACAGAACATTCTCACAAAAGGTTTGAGGATCATCAAGGTGTGTTTTGGATAAATTCTGACAAGCCTTAATGTTCTTCTGGGTTAGCAGTAGTTTTCATCTTGGGAATTTAGTAACTAAGGGGGAAATACTTTTTAACACAGGCCCAGTTGGTATTGGATAACGTTTTTGCTTCAATATATAATATTATCATTTAAACACTGTATTTTGTGTTTACTCAGATTGCCTTTGTTTTATGTTAGATTTTGTTTGAATTTTTGAAACAATTTAGTATGACTTAATCACAAAAACAGAAGAAATCAGGATAGGAGCACTATATATATATATATATATATATATATATATATATATATATATATATATATATATATATATATATATATATACATTATATATACATTAATTATACCTCTCTTTCCTCAGTATTAATGCATTAACACAAACACCTGCAACCGTGAGTGCTCTTTGTGTGTGTGTGAATTGTCAAAATGCCTGTGTTGATGAGATATTAGAAACTGCATTGAGTTTATCTATCCAGATTCAGTAAGTACGAAATATTCAGATAAAATAAAATAAAAAAGTAATATATATGTAATATATACAGAGGTGTATGCAAAATTAAGTCAGGAGCCAGGATATTTTGTTTTTGCAAAACACATTTATTAAGAAATGCTGCAATAAACCTCGCAAACTTTGGCCTCAAACCTCTTAAGCACCTATTTTAGCCTATTTACAGTCTGAATTAATAATAGGCTATAATACTGCCAATTGTACACAATGTGCATTGAACTAAGGAAAGCCAAAAGAGACCATATGGTTACATCTACAATATTATAATTTTTTTAATTGCTTTAAAGTACATAGTGTTAAAAGCATGCAACTCTGATATTTGAGCGTGTCTAAAGCTGAGATGAAAGTAAATGTGACTTTTCAGTTTTGGGTTCAGTAATATTTAAACATTTACTTTATAAATCCCACATGTAACATGTACTCTTTTCTTAAAAAGATTCTGTTATATTCTGTTATTTCATTAAAGGATGACCCCATAGGTTTATGTAGAGCTCCTGGGCTAAGGCTTGTATATCCACTGACCCTAGAAACACTCCTGCCTTTGACACCATGTGGCATTTCTTGTCCAGAGTGTGACCCCTTAAAAGAATAGTTCACCCAAAAATGATAATGTTCTCATTATTTACTCACCTTTAAATAATGTTTATTTAATATAACAGATTCAGGCTCTTTCTGTATATAACAGATTTGTATTTGTATATTTTACATACATGTATATATACTGTATATATAGATTAGTGGCCAAAAATATTGGCACCCTTTTTAAATATGAGCAAAGAAGGCTGTGAAAAAAATCTGCATTGTTTATCCATTTGATCTTTATTAAAAAATTCACAAAAATATAACCTTTAATTGAATTTAAACAATTGAAAGAGGGGAAATATCTAATTATTAAATAAATATTTTTCTTCAAAACACGTCCATTAACATGTGTCTTCACTGACTATGGAAGCAATTGCTCCTCGATCAACAGAATTTGTGAAAACAAAACATTGCAAACAAACATCTGATACATGAAGCAGTGATTGTCTAAAGGTATAGATCATTGATTCTTCTCAACACGATCACAAAACTTAAAGTTGTAACTATGAAGTTATATTGTGTATTTAAGAATATAAATGTAAACATTTCCCAGCGAGGTAAGTTATGAGTAATGCACAAATATAATGAAGTTACAATGACGAGTGACCGTACACTTACATTTTAGCACTTTAAATATGGACAGCAGTTCTCTTAAGTAGCACTTAAAGTGCGTCCTCATGCATCCGAGTAAAGTGCAGCTTATGGAAATATGTTCATAAAATTGCTCGTAGAAAATGCTCTTAACAACTAAGATCAGTCATTATTGGGAAATGGGGCCCAATTTTGTAAATCCTGTGTGAAAAATATTCCATTGCTCTGCTTCTCTTTGTTAAAGGCCACAGGTGATTGAAATTATTATTTATTCATATATTTTGATACAAATCAAAACTAATGGGAATTATAGCAGTGGGATGTGGGTGTACATTAAAGGTCTGAGGCTGGGTGCTCACAGGTGTAGGCTAGCCAGGTCTGTTAATAAAGGCTTGCTGACATGCTTTCTATCACTCCTATTAGAGATATTGTCATAGGTTACCTTTTCCAGCCCAGCAGCCCCTTGAGTGAATGGATGAGGCCAGGCCAAAGCCACTATCTATCCTCATTCTGGGTCATGATGCAAACGCTGTACTGAATATCCACTACAATGCCCCAACTTCGGCCCCATCATTTGTCATCACACAGATCAGACACTAGAAACTGTTCAGTGATTATCTGATGCACACTATATATATATATATATGTAAAGTGGTTAATGGGCATATTGGAGGCAAGAACCGGACTGAAAATATAAATAATAGTTTAATTAAGAAATAAACCAAGCGACACAATCACACACATAGGACGGACAACTGCCAGTAAACGTTCTCTCTCTGTCGCACCACCATCCGCAGTTGGCCTTTATGCCTCTCGGTGGCTTAATTAGCCTGATAAGGGACCGGGTGTGTAAAATCACGACCCGCCCTCCGACCTGTCACATTCCTCCCTCGTTCTCTCATGCCGGGGAGCCCCTGGCATGACGTACACCCCCCACCCCCCCACCCGTTCCCTGGGGGAATTTATGCCCCGTCTGCCAGCAGGTCATCCCCGCCTTCCTGAATCTGGGAGGGGACGGGGGGAGGGAAACAATAATGAAAAATAGGGGGCTACTCCCTGTAACAGTGCAGTACCCCCAACAAAAAAAACAGTACAATTTAAAAGAGAGGGAAAATGCCAATGCTGAGTGGCAGTGGGAGAGAGAGAGAGAAAGAAAAAAAACACTTAATCGCCAGTTCTCTGATATGGTCCTCGGCCAATCCTCCACCCTCTAGTGGACGACAGCTGCGCCTCCCCGGGCGGATCGGAGGCAGTCCTCCAGCCCCTGGTGGATGGAACGCTCCGCCGCATTCTCAGGGAACAGAAGGGTCTTCCCACGCCCCTGGAAGCGGCTCCTCCGTCCCCCAGAAAACGGCCGTGGCTGCTCTGTTGGGGTGGATGGTAGCAGCAAGAACTCCACTACCCTGTATCCCTCCTTCTTCATGGGTTTTCGGCATCAGTGTAAAGCAGTTAATGGGCAAAGAGGAGGCAAGAACCGGCTTGACAATATAAATAATAGTTTAATGAAGAAATAAACCAATCGACACAAACACACACATAGGACGGACAGCTGACGTAAACGTTCTCTCTCTGTCACACCACCATCCGCACTCTGCCTTTATCCCTCTCGGAGGTTTGATTAGCCTGATAAGGGACCCGCCCTCTGCCCTGTCACAATATACAATATACTGTATTAATTATATTACGTAATACACAATATTAATATTATATTAATTTAATTATGTTAATTATACAGTATTTTATTAATGACATTTATTTATAATTAATTATATTTGATATATTATTAATATAAAATTGTAATATTATAAAATAACATTTATTTACTTGAGTACATGAGAATTAAAATTGTATAAGATAAGAAATCTTGTTTTCAGAGCATATACAGAAAATTGAATTTTCCTACCCCATTTGCATTTTGTTTTCTTTTTTTAAGAATCAACCTTTTGTCATGAAATGTGTCATTTCTTTTATTTAAGAATCAAAGTTTGTTTGTTTTAATCTTTGCTTTATGCTTAAAACAAACAAATAAAAAAATCACTATTTTCCAAAGGGGTAAGAAAAATAAATGTAATTAAATAGAATGCATACTGAAAAAAAGAACCAATTGGATTTTATGCAATGCACAATACTACACTTCCACATGAGCTACATTAATGGCCTTTTGTCCGATAATATAGGCGTCCTCAAACATGTGTTGTGTAGCCGATGAGCTTTAATTGAAATGTGTGGCCATTTGCTGTGATTCATTTTGTATTTCTACTGAGAAAATCCATCCCAACATGAGTTTGCTATGAGATCTTGGTGCTGTGTCCTATGAATGGTGGGTGGGGGGGATTTCTTTTTGGTTTATTGTGCCCCAGTTGCTCTTTTCAACTCTGTTTTCTGGTCTGAAAAAAAGCATTTATTTGAGCTCATATTTTTGGTTATTTACCATTTGATCAATTGAAGCAACAAGACACTACTTGCCACACTCCCTTCTGTTGTGTTTCAACAGCCTTGCCATAAAATCACTAATAATAAGGTATACACTAAAAAGTTACGATGTGGTGTACATGCTAACCGCTCGCTTTTGTGAAAGTCATTGCTTTGAAATATAGCTTCAATTCTGGGAACACACCAAACAATGTGCGAACTCCATCTCTTTTTGTATGTAGTTAACAGAGACTCTTGCCTGGCTCTGTGTGACGTGATGGCATAATGAGTTGCTACATTTCTGGGGAGGTCCAGCTGGGTTCAATGGCATGCGCATTGGTCAGCTATGGCTGGGACTGCATCTTTGACAGAGCTGGTTCCATCTCATTATCTGAACTGACAAGAACCATCTGTAAGAAATGCTAGGAGATGACAAGCGATTAATGATGATCTTTTTCTTCATTTTGTGGAAGTCTGCGAAAAAGGTCAAAAAGGTTTTTCCTTCCTGTCCTTTAGTTATGAAGGCGTGGGATGTGAATGCAGTGAGTTAAAATACACTCACAGAGGATGACCAAGAAATCCCCCTGCCTTGCATTCCCTGCTGAAACAAAAAAGGCTAAGCTGGTTTGCTGGTCTTAGCTTGTCTCTCAGATTGGTCAGGCTGGTTTTAGAGGGATTTTGGGCATTTTTCCGTTGGTCACGCTGGGAGGCCAGCTTTTATTTTATTTTTTCTGTAGAGTCTACAAATATACAAACACACACACATACACACAGAGAAATTAGTTTTTTAGATCATTGTGGGAACTCTCCATAGACTTCCATACATTTTGTGGATTTTATACCGATCTAATGATCATTTCTATCCCCTAACCCTATCCCTGAACCTAACCCTCACAGAAAACGTTTTGCATTTTCAAAAAAAGAATTTGTATGTTTAATAAGCCATTTCCTTTGTGGGCCCCACAAGATAGTTGATCTCAGGTTTTACTATCCTTTGGTCCCCACAATGTAGGATAAACATGCGCGTCACACACACACACACACACACACACACTGTATTGCAGCTACAAGGAGTTTTGTGACAAGTTTCTCAATTGATTTATATGTCTTGATTTCGCAAAGCTCCCTTTTAGGTTATCTAGGAAACAGTGTCATTTATATTCACTTTCTCTGTCACTAGGTGGTTTATTACCTGTCTTATTTGCATACATTTACACCATATTTACCCAAACATTTCCAATATGGCTAAAAATAATGGCTGGCTTGCAAGGTTTTCAAGGTTGTCACACTGATGTTCTGCTCTCAACAGCTATCATACAATTCTGCCATTGTGTGCAGAACTGTCATGGTAAATGTTCTATTGTCTCCATCTTTTTTTGTCTCTCCTATGTCCTCTATGCACAAGGCATGCATATTTAAATGAAACCGAGATGGATTTGTTAATTAACATTCAGTCAGAATGAATTTGTGTAGTCTGGAAAAGGGAGGTGGCCGTGCTTACCAATGTAACCTGATAGTCCAGCATAGAATAGCATAAGTCCACTTTTATCACGTTTCCAAAAATTCATTGTCAAAAGCAATTGTTTCCCAAAGAGAAGCTCCTAGTATAGTCGGGACATTGAATGAAAATGTTAGTTGTGGGAAGGTTAATCATTTAGCATTTTGTTAAAAACAAATTGGTAATAACTGAATCTTGTACAATAGCATGTATGGATGTACACTAAATGGAAAAAACTTACTTTTGTTTCGTAGGTGTTGCTGAGATACAGTATATGACATTTAAAATAGATTAATGACAGTTCCCTTTCAAGTTGGTTACTTCAATGCTGTGTCTGTAACTGATGCTATGGGAGCTCTTTAAAATCACAGCAATCTATTGGTAGATGCTGATTGACGCTCTGCCCCTGAATCACTGGCAAAGAAAACCGAAGCACAGAGCCATTTCCTCAAAATTTTTCTCTTCAGAGTCAGAAATACATCTCTTGCACTATGGACCCCTAAATATTCACTTCATTGTTGTTTTTGCACACCATAATAGTGATTATTTTTTATCTTCATGCCTGTACTCCAATGAATAGCTTATCCTTAATATCTTCTGCATTTAATTTTTTTTTGATATTGTGATTGTTTTTGTGTTTTATTACAGGTAAAGCAAATAAAAGAGTCTTTTGCTCAACGTAAAATGTTTTTCCCCTTGTGAGTATTATATATCTCTTTCTGACAAGCACGAGCACTGCATAATATGCCTGGGCCAAGTCCACACGGATACGGCGCTCATTTAGACTGATTGCGTTCATTGTGGATCCATGAATCGGAAGACTTTTCACTCATGGCTCACCCTCTTTTTGAAGGACGACGCCAGTCCCCCTTCCTCTGTACTTCTTCCAAAGGGACCGCACGAGAGAGGCATATGAGGATGGAATATCCATCGCTGAGAGATTGAGAGAGTTTGAGGAGGAATTATTGTAGACACAATCCTTGCATGACTCCATTACAGCCATCTTCGCCCATTGACTTCAGCAGTGATGATCTGCACCCCAAAAATGGTGCAATCACGTTTTTCAGTTTTTATGAAAATGGAGAAGCCATATTGCTCACAGCATCTGAAAGTCAGGCCTGATCTCACTCGCCCAATGAGTTTGTTGGTATTTTCCCCCACAGGAATTCATACTAAAATCTCTGACGCTGATGCAGGTTCTTTCTCTAGCGGTCAAGAATCTTTAGCTTGAGTGGCCCATTTGTGCCCCTCCAATGGGATGAAAATCCCGCCCATTGCACCTGTCTAAGCCATGTCATCTTAGGCAATGCTTCTTTGTTGATGCCTGAGTGCCTTCACGGAGCAATTCCAAACAATTAAAAAGCAGTTGCAAGCATACAAACACCTCTTGCAGATGTGAGGTGCTTTTGTGTTGCAGCCAGCTCGCTCATGCCCTTCCTTGTGGCAGCGTCCAACCAAGCTTAGTGTCCCTGTCACGGCAGCTCCCTAGAAATAGACGAGTTAGCCAGCAGCTAGGCCACATTGTCCGTGGCCAAAGCATAATATTGTTCTCTCCGTCCCTCAACCCACGACAAACCTCCCTCTGGGCATGGCAAGTGTTCCTGATGGTTCGAGGACCATGAAGCTGGTGCCGTAGCCTTATAAACTGTCTACTTTGGGGCAAAAGAAGGCCTAGACCACTTCTCTGTGTTCTAACAGAGTTTCCCTCATTCTCCCCACCGTCAACTGTTGGGATCGAGAAAATGTTGTTGGCTCAAATACTTCTCACTTTCCTATAGTTTACAGACCTCATTGTGGATGGTCAAGGCTTAAATATACGTGCATTTACGTGTTGAAATTATTTATTTTCCAATTCAAAATGTTAACTCTGTTGTGTTACACAACTGCTCTCCGATGGTGAAAATTATTTATTTTCCAGTTCCAAATGTTACACAAATGCTCCCAGACGGTGGGCAGCATTGAGACCTGGATGAGCAAAGATGAGCCCCTGTGTCCTCTATATCGTTGCCTTCCGGGCATTGCCAGTTGTTTACTTTTCACAACTTTAAACACAGCTACATGTTTTAGTTTGTGAGGTGGTAGCCTCGCTTCTACAGCATTCTGTCTTTTACTCTTATGATACAGGATGTGCTGGTATTGCACTCAGAGGTACAAAGTCTCCTTGCCAAGAAAGCGATAGAAAAAGTACAGACTTGTAACATACAGAAATGCTTTTACAGCCATTATTTGGTCGCCAAGAAGGACTGCGGGCTGCCCATTTTGTACTTAAGACACTTGAATAGGACACTTGAGATGTCTCCATTCAAGATGGTCACTCAGAAACAGATCTTTTGTCATACCATCCTCTGGACTGGTTTGGGTCAATCGACCTGAAAGATGCATACTTTCACAGATGCATACTTCTTGAGATTTGCCTTCATGGGGACTGCACACCAGTTCAAAATCCTGGCCTTTGGCACTTGTTCCGTTGAAATCTAGTGGTGTCTGGGTTTTTAATTACCTCAACGACAGTTGTTGCGCTATAAATTTTGAAAATGCCTGCATTCTATTAAAAGGGCATTGTGCTAGGCCAGGTGGTCAGGTACAAAACTGTCATGACAGATGCATCCGATATGTTTCCTGAAAGCTTCCTTGTGAGATCCTCATGAGATCCTCATCCCAGTCCCAGTACATGTGATTTAACCCTATAAAATCCACACCATACCAAGCTGTAACGAGTTCAATCTCGGAGATGGAAGGGAGGAGATGGAGAGCAGTGATGCAGTCAAGTAAGGCTCTTAATGTATCTGCCTTCAACACTCTGCGTGCACTTTTCTCTGTGATTTTCTCAGTTCAATCATATCAGTTTAACACAAACTTTGTCAATATAAACTTCTCTGAGTCTTCAGCTTCACAATAAAATAAAACATTAAATAAGACACGCCAGTCACTGGTCACTTGTGTCATTCTCTCTCTCTCTCTTTCTCGTCTGGTGGTGGCATGGCCGTTTATATGCCGCTCTCCCCATTTTCACTGGAATTAGAGACAGGTGTTAGACATAATTTAGCTCTCTCTCAGGACTGGCGCTCGACCGTGCACCTGCTGCCACATATCACCACCGTCCATCTTCCACTCCCCTCCCATTTCTGGAAAGGAAGACGGCGATAGCCATCTGCACCCCTAGTCTGTGGACCACTGTGAATTTAAAGGGCTGGAGATACCACCGGGTTATAGCAGAGGGTGAAGACCCGCCCCAGCAGGTAGTACCGGAGAGTGAGGAACGCCCACTTGATGACCAGACACTCCTTTTCCACGGTGATGTACTTTGTCTCCCTCAAGGAGAGCTTATGGCTGATGTACAGCACCGGGTGCTCCTCCCCCTCCACCACCAGCGAGAGTACGGCCCCCAGTCCTCTGTCTGAAGCGTCTGTCTGTAATAGGAAAGGGAGTGAGAAATTTGGTGAATGCAAAAGGGGCCCCCCACAAAGTGCAGCTTTAATCTGCATGAATGCCTGTTGGCACTGCTCAGTCCACTGGACCGGGTCTGCAGCCCTCTTTTTAGTGAGATCAGTCAGGCTGGTGACATCTGAATAATTAGGCACAAATCTCCTGTAATATCCAGCCAGCCCCAAGAACTGTCTCAACCCCTTTTTGGTCTTGAGTTGCAATCACCGCAGTTTTGTCAATTTGGGGACGCACCTGCCCATAACCCAAGTGGAACCCCAGATACTGTTCCTTCACCCACCAAATCACGCACTTCTTGGGGTTTGCTGTGAGCCCCGCCTGCCGCAGCAATCTCAGGACGTCCTTACTAAACATGATTACTGTAAATGATGATATCATCTAAATAGGCAGCGGCGTAAGCTGTATGCGGTCTGATGCTTCGGTCCATGAGACACTGAAATGTAGCCGGGGCCCCAAACAAACTGAACGGAAGTGTCACAAATTGGTGCAATCCAAACGGCATGGGGAAGGCAGATTTTTTGCAGTAAATTGGTGTCAGGGGGATCTGCCAACAACCCTTTGTCAAATCCAAAGTTGAATAAAATCGAGGCAGTACCTAACCGATTGAGCAACTCGTCAATGCGGGCATCGGGTACTCATCAAATCTCGATCTGATATCGATCTGATACGGTGAGAGGTGGTCTCCGCAAGTGATGGAAGTGTTATGACTAGGTCTTGTATTCACCTCTGGCCCAAGCTCCGCCCTCTCCAGAACTAACATAGCCAACGTCACAGGGACCACCTCCCTCTTTAATTTCAGGAGGTTTAGGTGATATATTTGACGTGAGCCCCCTCTATCGGTTCGCTTAACCTCATAATTGAGATAAGAACTCGTGTGACCTCAAAGGGTTCTTGCCTCTTGGCGAGACATTTGGAGTTCAATGTAGGTAGTAATATGAGTATCTTATTTCCCGGTGCAAATTCCCACAGCCGAGTTCCCCTGTTATGCATTCAGCTCTGTCGTTCTTGAGTTTGGAGCAAATTCTCCTGTGTTAGTTGTGATGAGCTTTTCGGTTAGACATGCAGGGCTTTCACATACTGATCTGGGTAGACAATACTGCAGTGGTGGTGTGCATAAACCACCAGAGGGGAGTGCGGTCACACCAATATTTTTTTGTTTGTTTGTTTTTTTGACAGTTTTTATTGATTCCATAAATAAATAATAAAAACATAACATAAAATAGGATTCAATTAAATGCGTTAATCCCCCCCCTGAAAATTCCACACAACCCCCACCAGACACAAACACACACTACAGTGGTCACCAACAATTAGAACATAACTTTCTTTTTTTTAATAATAATTAAAAAAAATAATACCTAAAACAAAACACAAATCTATTCTAGAATAAATCTTATGCACTGATGAAAAGAATGTATAGTCCCTCCCAGATGGGTTCAAAAGTCTCAAAATATCTGTAAGACCAAGATTTTTACACATCCTGTGAAGCATCAATGTTGCTCGAGGGGGCTTACAAGTTTTACATTTATGCATTTGGCAGGCGCTTTTATCTAAAGCGACTTACAGTGCACTTATTACAGGGACAATCCCCCCGGAGCAACCTGGAGTTAAGTGCCTTGTTCAAGGACACAATGGTGGTGGCCGTGGGGATCGAACCAACGACCTTCTGATTAACAGTTCTGTGCTTAAGCCCACTACGCCACCACCATTTTTGCTTCACTATGATCAAGGACTTAGTCCATCAAAAGATTAAAGTCTCCTCCCAATATTATATTATGAAGGATGCCAGCAACTTGCAACATCCCTTCAATATAAATAAAAATCATCAAGTGTGTAATCATAAGCCGAAATAAGACTTTCCCCCCCTGAATTTATGCTAAAACAATAATGGCTCTTCTTAATTTATCTTTAATCTGTTTGAGATATTTGAACTGTAGATGTTTGCTTATCAATGTAATGACTCCCTGCGAGGAAAGATGCGTTTCTTGAAGAAACACTGTATCATATTTCTTACGTTTAAGAAAAGAAATAACCTTCCATTTTTTTATGGGGTGCCCTAACCCATTCACATTCCACATGGAGAGAGACGTACGCTATGTATGCCTAAGAGAGCCCCCACGACAAATTTGCCATCGGATTGCTCAAGTCTGGTGTTTCTATCCAAATTTTGTGAGACAGAATTACAAACAGAAAATATTCTATAAAACAAACTCCATTAAAAAAATACAAAAAAAACTTTCTGTTTTGTTCCTCGGGTAATCAAACGAATGTTCAGTGAGCCGGTCCATTTGGTCGTTACACGAGTGCAACACATGCCCTAATCACTCCAATATCCTGCAATAAATATTCCACAAAACAAATTCCAGCCGACAGGTTGCATATATGCCAAGAACGAGCAGTTTCTTCCACAAGCTGTCCTGAAGAAATGATTCTACACAAAACAAACTCCAGATACTAGGCAGAACCAGCACAAATTAAACAAGGGTTAGGGGTCTTATACCGCAGACGGTTTTGAGGATTTGGGAGGTATTTTGGGAAGCCATCAGTTACTAACACAGCATCTTGTTCCATCCTTTTAGGGAACCAAGTTTATAGTCGTAACCAAAATGTTTCAGCACAAAGTATTGGGATAGGTGTACAGCATCTAATTATTATCTAATTAAAGATTACAGTTGAAAAATGTATTGTTTGAAGTCTGTACAATTGTCGAATATACAGAGTAAAAAGTTAGATTTTATTTTCAAGTCATATTGTTCTAAATCTAAAAATTGGTAAAAATGATGAATGAATTACGGCCCCTAACCACATCGTGCTCAGTTTTGGCAATAAATGCAGTGAGTTAATATGCGTTATTAATACACATTATATATCCTTTCTTATATGCTAAAATTAAAACTTTCCTTACCCATGTCTTATTAAAAATACATCTTTTATATGTAAAAAATATATTAATTTTTATTTTTTCAATTATTTGTTCTTTATCTTATATATGTGTATACATTTTGGTTTGTTTTTACGTATTTATTATTTTTGTTATAATTGTTTTTTTTTTTTGTTGTTTTTTTTTTTTTCCTTCACCATAACTTGTCTTTATGGCTCAGTGATTGTATTTATACATTGTTTGATCTTACTGAACATGTATATAAAAAATACTGCACAGTTTTAGCATTATTTGTGGAACGATTTCACCGTAGCGCTATCTGACCAGCTTAAATACGGAACAAATCGCATCCCTAATTGATTCGATACGGGACACATCATTTTCTTTTAATCCCGTATCCCTTATTTTACGGGACCGGTGGCAACCCTAGTTCAATGCTCCACAGTGCAACATTCAACTGACACAAATATCAAGAATAACTGAATGATTCACTTTCTTGTGTCTTCAAATTCATCCACAGCATTCCCTGTCTTATTGAATTCACCTAGTGCCAAGTGATTTAACAGACAGAGTACATGTGAATATGATATATCCACAAAGACATCAAAAAGAGGCAGAAACTCAGGCAGAACCCATTCAAACCACTGGCCAAACACACTTTCCATTCTGAAGTCTGGAGATTTATCCCTCTTTATGCATGCCTCACTGCTTTTCAGTGAGAAGGCATCTGTCTGTAGCCACACAGAGCTGTGTTGGACATGGGTAACTGCTATCACATTATCTCAGTGGGTCTAGGTAGGCTGGGCGTGTTGGCAGTACGGACATGGCACAGCTCTGTGCCAGGCACTTGATAAGCATGGTTAAAGAAATAGGTACAGTGTGAAATCATCACTTGCCAAACCTGGTATTTCCAGGCAGTGGATCTTGACAGAATGCCACAGAGAAGAGCTCAAGCGATCTATTAATATTCAAGCAGCAAAATGTCAGGGAAATGTACATGTAATCACACTGCACAGTATTCAGTCTCTTTGAATGGTATATATTAAAGCAATACATTTACCATTGGCAGACATTTTTATCCAAAGCAACTTACAGAGAATTCAATGTATACATTTTATCAGCTTGTGTGTTGCCTGGAAATTGAACCCATGATGTTGGTACTGCTAGTATCAAGCTCTACCAGTTAAGCTACAGGAACCCTAAAACCACAATAAACCATTTAAGCTACAGGAACGCTAAAACCACAATAAACCATTTAAGGCCATGTATTCATAAAGTAACATCTTATGCAGTTTTGTGTTCCTTGCCACAGTCCCGAACAAATCCCTTGGGGCCTGGAAACAATAATTTTTAAGGCATGATTTTCAGTTGCATCATTTATTTAAACCACACAATGAGGACTTTAAAACATTATAGCATTTTCTTTAAATCATCTTTGAAACATTGTGTGTGTTGTAAAAATCACAATACAAATAAAAATGGCTTTACATGATGTATTACAGTGATTTTACCATAGGTAAAAAAGAGGTGTTTTTAGGCATGGCACAAAGCGGAACCCCTTTTTTTACCTCACTGTTACACATGGACTTAAGTGGCTTATTGCTTTTGTAAAATGTCAGCAACAGATATATTATAAAAGACAATAAACATTACATGTTCAATAAACAATGTATGGTAACACTTAGAACACAGTTTCTATGTGTTAAAATTAGTAAATTCTTTAGATATCATGAACTTACAGTATAATTATCTTGTTAAAGGGGTCATGTCACAATAAATAAAATTGCCCTTAATATTTTGACATATAAGAGGTCTTTCTACCATAAAAACAAACTTAACATTTCACAACTCAAAACTTAATCCCCAATGCAATGCAAGCATTTATTGAAACCAAGCTGCAAAGACACCACATTCATGTGAGTGCGTCTAGTTTACACTGTGCTTTGGACTATGAATGTGCATCATGTGAAGGTGTCTTCAGAATTTCAGATTCAAGCTTTGCAAAGGAACTGTTATTGAAGGAATGGGCAGTTTAAACCTGAAGCAAAATGATAAGTAAAAATTACCTTCCATTAATATTTCAAATGTCATGACTGTTGAAGCGAAGCAATGGCTGGAGGCACTGGACATGTCGGTACGAACTTTCTAAAACATTTATTTGTGTTGTTGGTAATAGAAGCATCAGCGTGTGCAGCACAAAATGAAATGAGACACCTGTTTACTGTCGCTGCAACACGATGCGCCGCAACGGACACTTCCATGGTTCCATGGTAGACAGCATCGCTTATTATAATGGGTTCTATTCTTTTGATGCGATGTGACTCTCACATCTGGTGCAGACAGGGTGTTAGTGTTAACAGTTGTGCTTGAGATGAACAGTTTAGTATATTCAGATGCAATGTGTTGGATGTATGTTATGTTTAACCATTGAAATTTCGTTTTATAATGTTGTGGTGCTTGTATATTGTCTTTAAACTGAAATATGGCTGAATGTTAGCCAACCAGAACAGTAGGCATTTACGTTGAAGTTTTAAGGAGGTGCTTATGCCAAAACCTAGCATTTCAGACAGAGGGCCAGAGACAGCATGGAAAATAATCATATATTACTAAATTATGATTGTTTTAATGCAAAAAAAAAAAAAAATAAATAATTTACTGACATTATCAGTGGACATTAAGGAGATAATAAAACTATAAAAAGAGCATTTCATGACCCCTTTAATGTTCATTTATGAAAATGCAATTAATCATTGTTAGTTCATGTTAGTTCATAATGCATTAACTAATGTTAACATATACAACCTTATTGTAAAGTCTTACCACTAATGTTAACATATACAACATTAAATTAAAAAACGTATTAGTATAAGTTGGATTTAATAATTAACAAATATTAATAAGTACTGTAAAATGATTTTTCATTGTTAGTTTATGTTTATTATTGTAGTAAACTACTGTTAACAAATACAACCTTACTGTAGTTACCCGTTACATTTATCATCATAATACATTTCTATAAATTTGGGAATAAATTCTTCCACTTAGTAATATAGTTCAATACCCTAAATTTAGGTTGTTTGCTGTTGCCAAGCAACACAGCAACTTGGCGCATTAATATTAATATTGAATTGTTCCATGTGATGTCACTGTACGACTGTGCCGCCATGTTTGTGACCAAAATTCCATATACAGTACCTTCAGTGTGCTACGCTGAGGGATATGACAAAAGCCAGCAATTATATATTTATTTTTTATTCTGCTGTTTACTTACCAAAATATTCTACTTAAATAAACTAAACTTATATCGTTTGAGTTACATAGCTTCTTTTGGCCAAAGTCAAGCAGCGATCAAGGGGGAGAGCAGAGATAAAACAGTTATTTGTTTTTGCTCTTTTATTTAGACATTTTGGTTATAAAATGTCTAAAACATCTTTACACATGTCAATTATATTTATAACATAATCAAATCGGATACAATTAAACTGGAAATTAACATAGGACATTAAATTAAATTCATAACACCCATACTGTAAAAAGGTATGCCATATTTGTAACAAATTAAAATAAATAAAAAGCACTATAATGTCAATATATAATCCTATATATAAATGGTTTTAAGCTAATGTTAGTCAGTAAACGGCACGTCATAAGATTATAAAGCACAGACTTTATTCACACCACCAGACTACAATATAAATATATTAATAATACAGTATATACTTATATGCCTCAGTTGCTTTCTGTGTGTTCTTCATGAATTAAGTGCAGCACTTACATTAATCCAGATGGAATCATTACAGAAGTTTTGTAATATTCTGACTAAATCAGATCAGAAAACAACAATATTGTTTTTTTTGTATTTTGTTCTCTGTAATGTATCGGTAGGTGTGTGTATTTGCCAGTCATCCATCAGACTCGCTGGCATATGAAGATGAATCGTGGATAAAATATATTTAAATGTCTGCAGTAGTCAAATTTGGCTATATTTTTCTGACACTTTTCCATGGATCAAAAGCAAAATTTTTTATCCTTTTCTTACTAACGATTTACTGATGTTTTTCCATTCATGGCTATTGCTTCCTCCTGTTAATTGTCACAAATATGGCAGCTGCAAGGAAATTGTGGATGTCATTGAAACAGGTCAATAGAATGTATGATCACAGGTGAGTGCGTAGTCTTTGTATAACAGCTTCGAACATGGCTCATCCATTCACAATGTAGAGTCTGAACAATCCATTTTCTAAGTGTTTCTTATTCAGGTCATGTCTACCGCAAATTTCAGTGTAAAGCTAATCATTTTAAATGAGCTGTCTTTTTTATATATATCTGTTTTTTGGTTTTGATGGCTTGTATTTTGACAGATTATTGTAATTCACTTATAAAATCTAATTTCCCCCTTTTGTCCTTTGCCACTGACAAGAACATTAAAAATAGCTATATTTTCACCCAAAAATGTTTTATAGATTCATATTAAAATTTTCCAGCCAGAATATTTTCGTTGACCTGGAGTCCTGGACATTGTGAATCTCCTTAGGAATAGAATCACGTTTGCTGCTTTGCACTGCCTGATCATTCCATGTATACAAAAGCACAGCAATAAATTACACAGTGACAAGGAATCTGCAAATAAATCACCTTGGGGTGGCCTGCACACAGAAAGTGTGATTCATTTTACTCTCTAGAGGCGAGAACATTTAAGCAGGAACTTCAGCACAGCAGGATGAATTGTCTGTTAAAACGTTCTAGGTGTGGGATTAAAATTTAATGTCTGCATTAACAATCACTGCATGAAAAGAGCTGTGTCCAGACTAGTAGACTCCTTTATTAACCACTGAATTTTGGACAGATTCAGAAATCTACTGTCCCGAAGTCTGAAATTCAACAGGCCTGGAAACATCAGAATATATGTCATTTCGGATTATAGTGACTGACATTCCTTCCATGGTATGGCCATTTGTTGCCATGGTAAGTAATTATCTTAAATTGCCCGTCAAGATACCCTTTAACACTTGTGTCACATTTGCATTTATCACCTTCTATATAAAATGGTCAACCCCATAGGTCATTAATCTAAAACTGGATTGGCTACCCTTAAACCTTGACAATCATTGGGTCACTGCATATTCTGGCTTTCATTTTATTTGTTGCAATTTATTTATCTTATCATTAAATCTTGACAGCTATTGAGCCACTGCATGCATTGGCTTTAATTGTATTGGTTAAACTTAAAATTGACCCCACCCAATCCCAAACAGCATTTCATTTATTCTTCGTATTGCAGGCCTTTAATCTATGTTGATTTAGCATAAATGCTGAGACAATAATTTATAAAAAATATCTTTATTTAAAAGGAAAATGTGAAATACAAAATATAACAATAATAAAATATATAAACACCTTAAACACATTGTGAACTTCAATTAGAGTTGAACTGGCATCTGACTCTGTTAAAACAACTATTCTGTAGAAAACAGGAACCATTATGTGTGAGATTAAAATAATTAAAATCACATGATGTTAAATACTGTATATAGGTTTAAGGGTAGCCAATCCAGTTTTAGATTAATGACCTATGGGGTTGACCATTTTATATAGAAGGTGATAAATGCAAATGTGACACAAATACTGATGGCTTATCAATGTATTTAATACAGTGTAAATTACCTGTTTTACTTGGTTAGTGGATTATTTTAATGAAGATTCTTCTTTAAATGTTGCAGTCTGACAGTCTGTCTGTAGCATCTGTAGATTGTTGAAATGACTAAAGTCTAACCAGAGATCAGAACAACACAAATCTGTGCAGGACGCACAGATTTGTGCGTCCTGCACAGTGGGGATGAGGGGTTGGGAGAGACTGGGACAAGTTGTTGCACTTGTTTCTTAGGTAAATATTTCTCAGAGTAGATGAGTAAGACTTTTCTGTATAGACACACACCTTAAAGCCTGTCAAAAATGTAAATTAAATTAAAATGTATTAATTATTGAGTTAAATATTTAATTTAACAATTAAAAATAATAAAAATGTTTAATTTCAGGATGTTTATTTTAGAATGTTTGTCTGAACAGTATAATGTAGTTCGCTGTAGCCTACAATAATCCAAACTTTCAGTTATGTGCCTTCCCCTGAAAACACAGCAAGCTTGAAGCGCCTAACACCTTTCGCTCACAATTACCATCATTAACATATAAAAGGCCCTCACAGCATGACTGCCATTAGTTGTCACAACCAGCCGAATTTCAACTGCAAATTTCTGTCAAACTTCACAGTTCCCTTTACATGTCTGCTGAATTGTGTGGCTTTTGTGGACATTAAAGTTTACATGTTACTTAGGTCCCTGCGATGGACTGGCGACCTGTCCAGGGTGTCCCCCGCCTTTCGCCAAATGTTAGCTGGGATAGGCTCCAGCCCCCCGCAACCCTGTACACAGGATAAGCGGTTGACGATGGATGGATGGATGGATGTTACTTAGGTCAATTTTTTCCATAATACATCTGACAAACTTGAAGTTAAGTGGGAGTTTACTATTCCCAAATTTTCCAGATTTTACTCTTTTCATTCAGTGAATAAAACACCATCTTTTTGTAACTCTGAGGAGAGTTTGTATAATAGGTTACAGATGGCTTATCTTTCTCTAGGCTTGAGCATGAAAACATTTATAAACTATAAATCCATGTAAGCACCTTTAGACACAGTCATAAATATCTTATAATGCTCATACACATACTCTCGCCTTTGCATACCGATGTAAGGAATACAATTAGAGGTCTGGTGTCTGTCTAGAGTTCAAGCACATGAGCCAATAAAAATAGATTTGTTACACTTTTGTGGAATGCAACAATGATAAATATGTTTGGCTGTGTTCAGAATGGAATACTTGTGTATAGCACAGGGTTCCCATACCTTTTGAACAATGAATTTCCCTGACTTTCCCATTCCTTTTTTGATTACGTCTTGGGTTACTTAACTGTAACCCCTGTTCCCTGATAAAAGCGGAGCGAGATGCTGCGCTGATTTAGCGCTTTGGGAACAACTTTAGGTGTGACCAGCTGTGAATATGTGTGCAACACATCAATGAAATTGACCAGAATTTTTAGCCTCTACTGGTGACATCATTGGATGCACCTGTAGCAGGGCTATAAATAGATGCGTCACTGGTGCATCGTCAGGTATTTTGTCTGAAGAGCAGTCCTGGGGCATCCCAGTGTGGCAATGAAGTGCAGCATCTTGTTCCGCTTTTATCAGGGAACAGGGGTTACAGTTAAGACGTTCCCTGTCAAAAAGTTACACTTTGATGCTGTGCTGATTTGGCGCTTTGGGAACGAGAATACCCATGCCGCTGCACTGTGGATGTCCGGACCCCTTACGGTTGTGTAGTTGTGCTCACAAGAGCGCGAGAGGTCTCAGACATGAGCTTTTGATGTTTACTCAAGGACATAAGAGCCCGGAATGGCATGAACATCCAAACTATAAAATCTTATGAATGTGTGCGGAGAGGACCAGCCTGCCACATCACAAACATGCTGCAGAGGGACACCTCTAGCCAAGGCTTTAGAGGAGGCAACCCCTCTGGTAGAGTGAGCCCTTATACCTACTGGCGAAGCTTGACCGCGTGCCTCGTAGGCCAGGGCAATAGCGTTCCTCACCCAATGTGACATAGTCTGCTTGGTGGTGGCTTCCCCCCTGTTGCGGCCTCCATGGCAAACGAATAGTTGCCCTGACTTACGCCACTGGCTAGTGCTGTGGACATAAGTCTGAAGGGCAAGGACTGGACAAAAACCGTGAAGTCTTTCCTGCTCTGCATTGTAAATGGCGGGGAGCAGAAGGCTTCGAGGGTGACCGGATGTACAGTCGAGAAAGGAACCTTAGGCAGGTAGTCAGGATGAGGGTGCAAAATTGCTTTTAGCCATTCCTGGGGCAAAATCAAAGCAGGCTGGCAAGACAGACAGAGCCTGTAGATCCCCAATTCTTTTTAGAGAAGTAATTGCCATAAAAAAAAACATCTTGAGAGTCAGAAGTTTATCAGACGCTGACTCTAGAGGTTCGAAGGGGGTCTCAACCAGACCCTCAAGGACTATTGCTAAGTCCCAAGAAGGAATCCTGGTCCTAGCAGGAGGTCTCAGTTTCATGGCTACATGAACGAAGCGAGCGAGCAGAGGATATCTCCCCAAAGGCACCCCATCAATCAAGGCATGGCAAGCCGATAGAGCAGCCACGTAAACCCTGAGAGTGGCGGGGCTTGTGCCTGCTGATAATTTTTCCTGCTGTAAGTCCAGAACTGAAGCAATCTGGCAGTTAACTTGATCTGAATTATGTGCACTGCACCATCTTTCAAAGACACCCCATTTTTTGGCGTAACTTCTTCTAGTAGAGGGAGCCCTAGCACTAAAAATGGTCTCAATAACTTCAGGTGAAAGCCCAGTGTCCCTCAGTTGGTACCCTTCAGGGGCCAAACATGAAGATTCCACAGCTCGGGTCAGGGATGAAATATTGTCCCAATGAGTTTTCTATGACCTTTTAAGATTGTATTAATTTAAAGAGTTTCCCAGGCCTGGAAATGTAAAATCACATTTAAACAGTATATCCAGGTTTTCCTGTATGTTTTATTTTTATTTATTTAAAACAGTATGCCGTATATAATAATAAGCATCTCAAAGAACAGTATGCAACTCTGTAGTCCCATGATCTCACTACACTGCATGTTTCTATTAGCCAGTGATATCCAATTATCATTTTATATATAACAATGGTTGTTTTGCATTTTGAATGTTAAGTAAAAATACCGGATAACACTGTTTAATAAGGTTGTATTTGTTAATAGTAGTTAAACACACTACCACCCCTAGAGTCACGAGTTTGAATCCAGGGTGTGCTGAGTGACTGCTGCCAGGTCTCCTAAGCAACCAAATTGTCCAGTTGCTAGGGAGATAGAGTCACATGGGGTAACATCCGCATGGTTGCGATTAGTGGTTCTCGCTCTCAATGGGGCACATGTGTGTGGAACGCGGAGAATAGCATGAGCCTCAACATGCAGAGTCTCCGCGGTGTCATGCACAACAAGCCACGTAATAAAATGTTCAGACTGGCGGTCTCAGAAGTGGAGGCAACTGAGACTTGCGGTTACCAGATTGAGGTGAGTAACCGTGCCACCATGAGGACCTACTAAGTAGTGGGGATTGGGCATTCCAAATTGGGAGAAAAAGGGATTAAATAAATAAATATATATATATATATATATATATATATATATATATATATATATATATATATATATATATATATATATATATATTAGGGCTGTCAATCGATTACAATGTTTAATCAAATTAATTACATGGTGTCCCGATTAATTAATCGTGATTAATCGCATATAGAAACATTTGCTAAGAAAGCCCATCCTATAACAATAATTCAATATATAATGATTATACATATTTATATCAATATATAATTATACATAGTTATCTTTAAATATTTAAAAAAAAAAATATATATATATATATATATATATATATATATATATATATATATATACAGTATATAATTTCTAAATATTTAAAGATAACTATGTATAATTATATATTGATATAAATATGTATAATCATTATATAATAAAAAATATTCTGATAATTACAATGCATTACATTCCTGTAGCAGAAGAGTTAATTCATTTCATTTCATTCATTTCATTGATAAGACAATACAAAAAGCAGCTTTAGAATACAATGTATTGTTTACTACCATATTATTGATCATAATCCAGTCATTGGCACACAGTTCACAGCAATCCATTTCACAAGTGAATTTGTCAATCAGTTCGAGATTTATTATGAGGGCTTGTTTAAGGACCCAGTAAATTTACACCTACGTCAGACATGCTTGTGTAGCGTCTTGGGTGCGTTGTGTCATAAACATAAAATGTTTAGGTCACTGTGTCAAGATAAAGATAGTTTAATACTCAATCTTTAAACACATCTTGAGATCCCTTATTTCGGATTTGCGCTCCCATCAAGTGTTTTGAACGCAAGAACGTAACTCATGTTTGTGTTGTCACAGACGCTCTGTGATGTACGGGGATCTAATAGCATCTGAATGCAGTTTTCTTGTGCTCACTTGGCCAAGGAAGAAGCCCATGGACATAGCTCAGTCTGAGAGAGAGAACACCACAGGTTGGAGAGGTGGATGTAAACATGAAACATGGCACCCTGTGATCTCTCAGATGTCTCAAACACTTAAAAATTGCTTTGCCCACTACAGCCGGCATCAGCTTTCATATATCCCTCTAAAAGTGCACCAGGCTGTGGATTCTTCAGGCGGATACGTTGCTGATTGGTTTATTTCACTCCCACAAACCATGTTTAGAAGAATAGAGCCAACGTCTAATTGGGGAAAGGAATACAATTGCTGACACCTTCTTCATTTAATTTGGATATTTTAAATGAGCATTATCATTATTTGCTTCTCAAAAAGTTTGCATTAGATGAGAATTTTGCCCTAAAACTATTGCCCTATTTTATCTACAATAGTATATTTCATTATAACACCACAGTTTTGATGGCAAGTGTGGGATAAAAAGGCTCCCTTTTATTCCAAAACTGATTTTTTTGTCAGAACAACCTTCTGTTAAAATATATTTTCACTAAAATTATGTTGCCGGATCAGTATGTAATAAAATGTAATGTACGTTTTTTCTTGATCGATTTGACACATTTACTGAAACAAATTTACAATTGTCAGAACTCTACGTACAATCCTCACATCACGTGGTATATCCAGCTCACCACTTTATGTTACCTGCAAAAGATGATTACTCAATCAAAAGAATTAACTCATGTTCAGAGCTGGACTGGTAATTTGGCATACCGGGCATTTTCCCAATAGGCCGACGCACTTTGAGGCCGATCCGTGGCAGACTGGGCCAGTGGGTCAGCCGCGAAACAGGCCGAATGGGCCACAATAAGCTAAAATGAGCTGCCGCGTTATGCAGAACGGAACACAAAACGCCGTCGCAGTATACAAAAAAGGCCAGCAAACAACTTTTGGCTCAACCCCCCCTCTTTGAATAAAGAGGAATAATTCTGAGCTGGTCAGTAAAGAGCAATGAGACCAGGCGCTCAATAAATTGCTCTGCTCTATCATTAACTTTAACCACATGCATTTGTTATGCTCGTCGAACACTTATGTTTCCAAATGTGTTCTTGTGTCTCTGTTTTTCAATTCAAAATAAAACTCTTGAACACAACTCTATATGGTTTTGTAATAGGCATTTGTTTGTGATGATTCAAAGGCACTGATTAGTCTACACAGATTCTTTAACACTTCTCTTTGTGAGTGTTTTTGTAATACTGCATCAATCATAACTTTATGAATAATAAACACATTAAACTTGAAAGGAATAAAAGCATGAGACATCTCAAAATCAAGTTAAATCTGCTTACAGTTTTTCTCAAACGTTTTGGTACATTTCTCAGATCACAATTTAAAATCTCAAAACTGCTTGTTCAACCTCCACAACATCTATTAACTTGTGCACATCATAAAAGTAATTTCTCATTCTTTTGAACAAATCTCCAATGCTTCGGTATATTCATGCAATTGATTATATACAATTGTCTGCTGTTTCCTATATTATCAAATGCTTGTGTCATGTTGATCAAAATACATTATACTGGTTCTCTGTTGAATAGTCTTAGCCCCAAAAACATCTAAGCATTAGTTCATTGTATAAGTTATTAAATGCAAAATGGTTGAACCAGTTGTCATAATCTGTCAAGCTTATTTTCAATACATTTTAATTAGAGTTTTTTTTATAATATGGCCTGAATTTATTAATTTCTCTCATGTGAATCTTGACTTTCACTAATGAAGCGATATGTGTGAAGTGTTAGATCAACCAAAGATCAACCAGTTCTCTAAAATAGCTCAGAGGTGCATCTCATGAATGAATCGCATTTTTCGTTTCTGTATCGCAATGAATTTTTTGACAGACCAACAGTAGAACTGTAAATGTGAATCCTGTCCAGTCTATTGCAATCAAGATCCCACATACAGTAATGTGTAACTTTGTACTGTTGAAATTGATATATGCCACAGAAAAAGTGCAGCTTTTTTTTTTTTTGCATTTTCAATCATTGTCATCAAAACCGTATCCATAGTTTACATCAGGAAACACTGACAGAGTATATAGTTATATTGACAACATGGCTAAGCATTTTGACTATCTTGCTTGTGAAGAATGACACAAGGTTTTGTCATTCTGATGGCACTGTTATGTACTTTTTACAGATGAACTAAGGATTTTGAGCAAGTTAAAGGCTTTTTCAGGTAATCCATTATGTTGGTGCTGTTTGTACAAATTACTGGTTTGCAAATGTTAAGGATGATTTGAGAAATGTAACAAAGCAGCAGAGACAAACTGTAATAGTGTTTCATTCAGAAAAAATCACAAGTTCATGGGTCACATAAATGTTTCTTGACTACTTAAAGATACATAAACTTAAAAAAAATCTTAAAGGTACATTAACTCAGCACCCCAGACCCATTTTCCAACCCCAGTGTTCAATGCAAACAGCAAAACTAATATATACACAGTCACACAAAAGCAGAGAGAGAACACAGAATAAATAACAATGAAAAATAAACAGCCTATCTCTCCTGGCTCAGCTGTATGCTGCCTGGAGCCAGATGATAAATGGAAGCACACTGCTAAAGCATCATTTGGAACCAGTAGTGTCAGTGATAAACCAGTCAGGCTGGAGCCACTACAAGATACCTGGAACACCTACCTTGCATGACACCATCTTGGAGGCAGGTTGCAGGTTGCTTGGAGGCAGGTTGCTGATGTGATATAAATAATAATAATAAAAAAAAAATAATATATATATATATATATATATATATATATATATATATATATATATATATATATATTTTAATTATTATTATTTTTATGTGCTGAATTGTCATGTCATACATTTCTATAGACCAAGGAGAGGATGTTGTAAATTTGGTATCTCTGAAAAATCCTCTTAAATGCATCATGACATACATTTATATATATATATATTTTTATATCATTTTTGCCACCCTCCCTGAGGTCCAACATTTGTTTTACATTTATTTGTATTTGTAAGGGGGTTAAAGGGAAAGGAGGAGGTGAGAAGCGGCTTAACAATATGAATAATGTTTAATTAAATAAAAAAAGACAAACACATATAGGGAAGCTGCCCGTAATTCTCTCTCTCTTGATCTGTCGTCACCGGCCATCTTTTATTCCTCGCGCACCCCATCAGGTTGATTGGGGATCGGCTGTGCGTCATTCCAGCCTGGCCCCGCCCTCCTCCGCTCTACATTTTCTTTTTATTTTGCACCGAAACAATCATAATTTAGTAATATATGACAATTTTACACTCCTTTAAACTTCAATGTAAACATAACAATTAAGTAAAAGGCAAAACAAAGACAGAGCATTTTCACATAGCAATTTTTTTTTTTATAAGATGAGGATTTCCTTTGACATGTAAAACTTAAGTCCTGTAATCTTACAGCATGCTTCCTGTTCCTTGTTTCCCTTCTCAAATCTGAATATTTTAAGGGTGCATTATTATATGAATAATGCATGCTTAATTTTCAGAGCTAAGGACAGTCATGTGCTGGAAGGAAAATTAGCTCACCAGATCTTAAGCTTAGAAATCATTTGTCTGTGCTGCATATCTTGCAAGACAATCCTTCATACAAAAATACAATTGTAAATGTATCATACATCATTGTATACTGTATTTGCATACTACCACCCTCACACTCTCTTATTGCGAGTGAAGTGTTCTTTATACATCAATGTTTGAAATGTTTTGATTCATCAAACCATGTCTGCCCATCATCAGATCCTTCAGAACCTGCGTTTTACCTCAGTGCTATACAAGAAGCCACAATGAACATACGATAGGGTGTTCTAGAAATCAAGGGCATGTTCACGTTAATGAAAATATCACAATGATTACCGACTGTAAAAAGTATGCCCTGTAGATATTAAAATAGCTACTAAATCTAATATTACAAAGTACAGTTTATTCATTGGAATCTAATTTTGAGTTCACCTCAACAGTAATTACTATACAATTATTAATATAATTATCATATTTGATACATGATTTTATAAAGCCTCTATATCATCAACATACTGATCACTTTGCTGAATTACCTGTTGTATGCAATGTCACTTGGTGCCTCCTTGTGAAAGTTTCTTCAGGAGGCAAGAGACCTTGCAATATAATTTCCAAAGTGACCACCTTAATAGTATGATGCACATTTTTTTTTATGTGAAATCTTGATTTTGATAAAGTAAAAGTAACAATAACATTTCAATTGTTACTAATATTTCAAAATGAATATTTTCTGAATTGAAGCAACTTCTGCTTGGTTAAAATATATATATATATATATTTTATAGAAAAATCTAATTGAAAGACATGTATCAAACATGATACAACAGGCTTTTGAGATCATCATTACATAATCAATCATCATTACACATCATTTGTCCCCACCACAATATCAAATTTAATATAAAGTTTTGAAAATACTGAAATATAATTTTTATAAGATATATTTCAGATGAAACTGATATTAGTATGTATTTTTATACATGCAACCTGCTCTGTCATTCAAAGATATAATTGTTTTTAGTGGCAATTTATCCTTCTCTGCTGGTGCAACATGACTAATAAAACAATATTTGACCTTTTTGCCTATGCATTTTCAAGCACTCTCCACTTCAAATTCATCTACAGGTGAATAGCAAAAAACAAAACATTTATCCAATCAGAATTTATTCCTCGATGCTTACAAGCAAAGTGTGACAACTTTTTCACAAATCGCATGCCCGAAGCCGAAGCAGCGCGTGAGTCTGAGCTCCATCCCTTCCGGCCTTCAGAATTTCCACAGAATCACTCAACACTGCAGTGAATAGGAGTCTAAAGTCTGACTCATCAGCCAATCTGATTGATTTATTTGTTCTTGGTGGGTGGGGTCTTTAGGATATGTCCCAGTCCTGGCCTTCTAGCTGGCGTTGAGTGACACGATCCCTCTTGAAGTGATGTACATCATTTGAAAGCGAAGAGCACAAGATCTTGCTGACAAGTCAGCTGTCACTGCTATTATTGCCGTTGAGAAAGAGGTCCTTTGTGCAATTGATTAATTAAACAGGAAATGAGAGCTGATTTTCACTTCAAGCTAATTGGTAAGTGCTTTTTGCATTGTTATAGCAACATCAGGAGTTTTCTATGTGTAATTTAAGCTGATTGAGCATTCAGTGCCGGATCAAGTTATGAAAAGTAACCGTGTACCCTGACGAAACAAAATTTATTGCAAGCAAAATTTAAACCGCAAATATTATTAGTGAGATTTTTCTTGGTATTAGACCTCCATGGTTCTGTCTTTCGTGCCTGGACGTGTTTTTAAAATGTAAAATAGTATTATTAGTTGACTGCCACATAATGTATGATAGGCAGATGGTTCATTGTGTAGCTGTGTTTTCTTAATTAAACAAATCGCATTAAAGGCCAAGACATAAAATGCAAAGGCTACGGCCGATTTTTTTACATTGCAGGTTATTATGATATCATCTTAATATAACTTAAAACAACTTTCTTAAATCTGGAAAAAAAAGATGGTTTGGTTTAACAATATGAATAATGTTTTGGTTTTAGCCTAAGCACCTCCTTTAACCACCCACTGTTATAATAGGCTAACATCGTGCAGCCCCTAAAATACAGCCTAATTGGAAACTCAGTCATAAGAGAATGAACCAGCTCCACAACATTCTAAAACTAAATTTCAGGGTTTACACATATCACACATCCAACACATAGAATCAGAATATATTAAACCATAAAATATCTATATCAAACAGTCATGACATTTGAAATATTCATGAATGAAACTGCTTACTTACTGTTTTGCGATCGGATTCAATAGTATTTTAACTGCCCCATCCTTCAACAACAGTTCCTTTGTGAAGCTTGAAACATATTTTGACTGGTTCGCAAGCAATCCAAGCTAATATGAGCCCAAAACATATACAATCCACAATGAAATGTTCAAATGTAATACACACAAACGTAATACGATCCATGGGGAAACACACATTTCATAATCCTGCACTGACATGATCAGGAGCCTTCAGTTGCTCTTTTCCTGATGTTTTGGTGCTTCAACAGGCCATGGCAGAGACATTGATCTTCACAGACATGACATCTCACATCTCCGGTGTCTGTTTACATACAGGACGGCATGCAGTCTCTCAGCCAGTGGATGAGTAGTTGAATAGAGCAGAGCAGATTTGTTTTGAAAATGTGTACTTTCCTTGTACCGCTGTAAAATCCCAGCACACATTGCCAGAAACTCATCAAAGATGTCCAACCAGTGCGTGTTTACATAGACCAACAATTAAAAATAGTGCAGAGAGCAGCAAAAACATTTCCTGGATGTATTTATACTCAAAACAGCAGGGACAGAATGGGGGTCTCATTGTAAGAGCTATAACCAGTGCTGGGTAGTAACGGATTACATGTAATGTGTATTATGTAATCAGATTACAAAATAAATTACTTGTACTTAGATTAAATGACATTTTAAAATACTTGTAATGTGACTACAGATACTTTTTATAGATTACATGATTACATATTAACAAGGCAACAGCAGTAAATTGTTAATATACTGATCATTTTCATAAAAATATAATCATATTCTTACCCCAAAACGCAATAGTCTCACAAATTTTGAGCATGTGATATTTTACATTACAACAGTAAGATATACACCTCAGCTAAGGGATGGACTATTACTAAGTAGTAAAGGTTAAATGTAAGTCTGTCAGAGTTTTGAGCTGATAGCTTTGACCTTGCAATGTCATTGCTGTTGATTTCGGGTTCATTACTGTTTGTTCATGTAGAGTTTATATTGTTTTAAGCACATACAGTTAAAAGATATGTTTTTAAAAAGATGTATATTTTTTATTACTACTTCACCAATGAAGTGCAGCTCACACATTAAAATTAATTACTTCAAAGGATCTAGCGGATTACGTCTCTAATGGCACTTTTCCACTGCATGTTACGGTTCGACTCGAGTCGAGTGGGCTGATCGTCACAGTTGCGCTGCCTCTACTGCCATCATCTTAAACGTGACATTACTGACCATAAACAATAACACAACCACTAGTTGTTATCTACTAGCTCATTGTGCTGCGTAAAGCAGCTGTTGCATGGTGTTACAGGTCAACTAAATAAAGTGAAAATTTCAAGCAGAATATAGAGTTAACTTAACCAAACGTACCATCCTCATTCATGAACTCCATTAACGCCGTGGCCGAGTCCAGGGCACTCTCCCTCCCATTGCTCGCCAGTCTTTGATCGAACCACTTCCACTTTCTTCTGTTTGAACCACTCTGTCTGTTGTGGTCCTTTATTGGTTCTGTAGTCACTTTTAAGTTTTTTTTAACTTTTCCCTACACTGTTGGAAGGTCTGGTGGTAAAAATAGTTTTTAAAAATAGCCAACAGCTGAGACACTTCCTGAAAGACTTTTTCGTTTTGCATAGTTTTGTTCGTCACTAACTAGAGGAATGTCTGCACCTCGTTTATTGACCACGGCGTGGTTTTGTGCACAGACATTTATTTTTACAATTCGAAAGTCGCATGAACAAATTATACTGCTATCGCTGTTGCTAACTTTAAAACTAGCAGGTTGATGTCCCATGTCGCAAATCCAGTGACGCTGGTTGTGATGATTCTCACTGACCAATCAGTGATCTGCAGGGTTTTTACATTACAGTTAGTATCGGCTCGCTTGGAACCTCGACCGAGGTGGTACTAAAACATTTACCAGGTACTATCCACAGTGGAAAACCCCAAAAAGCAAGCAGAGTCGAGTTGAGTCAAGCTGCACCATGCAGTGGAAAAGCCCCCTGCATGGTATACAAAATGTGCAGCAATATGGAACAAAGCCCATCACTCTACTGTTGCTGCTGATGCAGTTGAATCCACTGCATGAAACTTGACATAAAACCTGACACAATTGTTTCTTGTTTGACTAAATGGTACACTGCTGTTTTAAAATATTCTGCTCTTGTAGAATATTCTTTATAGATAATATATTTTACCTCAGCTTTGGAATTGGCGATGGATGGATAATACGTCTCTTGCTGCCATAGTGGTCCTTGTGATGTCACAAAATCATCAAATTCCAAATGAATACATTTTTTTCAGCTAGGATTAAATAAATTCTCTTTTTCTATTGAGGAGGAAGTTTTGAGTTCTATAACTTACAATATGTTTTTATAGTAGAATGACCTCTAATTTGTCAAAAGATCAAGTAAAATGTGATTCCTCATATCACGACCCCATTCAGATACCCCAAGATTATTAGCAATATAAATTATTAAAAATACATAAATAAATACATAACATTTTTATTTTATTTTTTTTTTATTGGTAAAAAAACAGCTCAATTTAAGGATTACATTTGCTTAATTCCTGTTGCCTGTCTTGATATATATTTTTAAATTATGCAATTTGGTTTATGCTGTTTATCGAGGAGAACATTTAGTCTCTGTTGTTTATCACTTTTTTTTTCAATGCACATCATATAAAAATGTGCCCTTTTAAGGATCTATGAGTCACATGTCCTGTCAATAGTCTTTCAGAAATGCTTACAATCCATCACACAAAGAGGTTAAATAATGCACATTTGAATGAGATCAAGTAAGGCTGATGTTTACCACAGACATCTTCTATTTACAATCTCTCTATACAACAAGGACAGATATAAACTTTTGTAAAGTTTACAAGAAGTGAAATCTACTTTAGATGCTAAAACATTATGACATTGTTTTTCATATAGTGAGCTATATGACTTCATAAATCCTTGTTCTGATTTTGCATATCCTGATTTAAAATTAAAATAATTACATCCAGGCAGGAAATACACTTTATATATGTTCAAAATCCTCAGCAAAGGATTAGATCACGAAAATAAAGTCACTGTAATGACTTTACTTGGCACTTCGATAAGTGACCTTTTCACGAGAGAATTAGGTTACGCTTCTGCAGTAATGGGGGAAAAAAGGAAATGTGACTTTGTCAAAAGATGGACTGACACTATAAAAAAAGGCATGAAAGCTGTTTCTATCTCTTTTTCTTCTTTTGTCAAATCCCCATTGTGAGGGATCGAGGGGAACTGAAGGGAACCAAAGAGAATAAAAATGTGCAATTCTTGGCTCGGTCAGTCTTGGGAGATTATCTGGGCTATGGTTGAGGTCTGCGTTTGCTTGCTACAGAGTACTTTGTCATGGATTTTCTGTCTTTATCTAAGGGGTGACTGATAAAGAGTCCTTTTCTCACACCCTGTGATGCATTGCCACATCAACAATCAGAGCTCTTTGAGAGCAGTGAAAATACTGACAGATAAAGTCACAATGAATGACGAGAGTACTCAAACTGACATGCTGCGTTGTTGCCATTACACTGAAAGGTGCATGAGTGTGTTCAATGAGTGTACTAAATGTGATCCCAAATCAGAAGTAAGATTTTTTTATTGTTGTTGTTGTTTGTTTATTTGTTCTTGGAAACTTTTAAAAGAGAGAGCAAGAGAGAGAAAGAGGGAGAGAGAGAGAGAGAGAGAGAGAGAGAGAGAGAGAGAGAGCGCACAGCTTAAAACACAACTGGCTTTTTCCATTGCTTAGGTAAATTTAATCCTGTACAGCACATAAATAAAGTGTAAATATCAATATCACTAAGCAACAAAAGGCAACTAAAGGCATCTACTTTGAACTAAGTGCAAATAGTGATAGATGCTATATGCACCCCTAACAAAATTATAACATGGTATCACTGCAGCTTGTTTATTGTGTTTATTTATAGTCCCACAGACACCCTACACAAACACCTACACCTAAAATTAACCCTAACCTTCCCTTACAAAAATTAACAATGGTTACTATATTGATACCATATTACTGTAGTAGGGCTGTCAAAATGGCTGAAAAACAACATTCTAATTTCTTTCTTAAATAGTAGTAATATTCGAAATATATTCAAATTCTAAAGACATTACATTATGTTAGAGGAAAAAGTTCTATGTTGTCTCCTAGGCCCACAAGAGGGTGCAAGTGAGCACAATAAGCAAATATAATCCAAATGAAGCATTTTGTTATTGAAATTAATTTACATGACTTTGTTTAAAGTGCATAACGTTTTAAACAATCGTTCATAGATCAAGTATAATTTCCTAAATGTGCACACAAGGAAATTGAGGTAACAAAAGTGCACGAAGAGCATTGGTAATATTAGAAAAGACGCTTCAACAGACAGCATTATGTATTATGTTATCACAAAATGGCAAACTATTATTCTGAAACTATCCACTCACTCACACATCTACATATTGTTAGTCAAAAACACCAGATGGGCAACTTGATCTGCAGCAAGGGCTGAGCGTTTTTGTTGCCATTGTTTCCAGCTGAAGAAAACACACACTCAGTTCTGACCGGTGAGCCAGTAATACCCTGGACTGTTTTAATAATGGCCCCTTGTCATGACGTTCTCGAGAAAACTCTTCGGGATGAGAAGACTGCGTGTGTTTTCTCAAGTTAGATGTTGTGGAGTGATATAGCAGCGGTTTCTTATACAACTTACAAATGACATTGGTTTTGTCAACAATCTCGCCTCCGATACTCCAGAAGCCGAAGAAGCACCACACTGCACTTTTAAGATGTTTTGGTGTAAGTAAGATACTCTCCGAGTCCTCACTCTCCTTTTTGGCCATTTTTCAAATTATCAACGTAGCCTTGCCACATCTAATGGGTTGCACTGGAAAGGCTAACAAAAACAAAGCACGTCAGCTATGTCTCGCACACCTCCTGACACACCTATAATTCGAATGCACGGTTTTTACATTTGAATGTGCATTTTGTTTTTTAAATTCAACGAATATTTTTTTTGAGTTTTAGCCTCTAAAGAGGATAAGAGGAGCTCCCACAGTGTAAGCTACTTACGCAGTGTTGAAGTGATCGAAATGAAAGATAACTGATATTCTAGATTTAAATGGTTTTAAACATGAAAATGTTTGGTGCATTCCTAGTTTAAACCATTTGAAAAGCATCCTTTCCATTATGCTGTTTAAACCATAGCCTAAATTTACAATATTTCAAATATATTTTGATCAGAAATTATATATATTGCCGCATGGGATATATTTTATTTCTGAAAGATTCATGTTTTACCCTTAAATAGGGTAAAATCATTTTTGTTTTTCTGTTTAATTAAAAATTCTGCACACAAGAATTTCACCTACTGTTGCACTTGTGTACATGGTAGTGTGACAATAAAGTGATTTGATTTGATTTGATAATGTGTAATTATTCTCCATATATATTTCAATATCACAAATATATACCTTCAAATGTTAAAGTAAATATGCAAATTTAACTCATGTGTGCTAATTGCTAATTGTGCACAGCTGATGAAGGGCTTATTGTTCCTCTGATATGTTAATTATAGCACTCATGTACCAAAGGACGGTATCAGGCTGACAAGTGATCTTCATTCACGAAGATCAGGATTTTAGACCTTTTCAATACAAAACACAATATCATTTAGCTAGGGATTCTACTGTAAGTCGTTGTAAGCAGCAAAACTAGATCATTACAAAACTGGTGTCTTGGCAAGGTAATATATAAGGATTGTTATTTTAGGCGTGTGCAGTGACTTGTGCTGTTCAAGCTAATGTATAAGGTGAATCACGCTTTGCCTCATAGGTTCTTGTCTTTTTTGGAGTTCAAGGTAATGATGCGGTGATAAATAAGACTCAAAAATTGCTTCCATAAATGTCTTGCTATCTTTATTTTGCCAATATTTCAACAGGCAATATTACACTGGACATGTAAGGCTGCCCTACAACATTCTTTCAACATTTACACCTCTTGAACTTATACCTGACTACTGTACACAATACAGAAACCTTTATTAAACTCTCAGTGTTACACACAAGCCTTTACAGAAAAACTATTTCAGGTCAGGAATAGGTTCAGTTGTGTTAAATCTGAATTCCAGCCAGGATTGTTGAGGTGTAAATGACCTGCCTGAAACAATATCAAATTTGAAGCAGCTCACTCATGAAAAATAACAACTGCTATGTAATGTGAATGTCAGTAGTTTAATTCACAAGTCCCCCCACACTGAAGCGATGGCAGATTGTCCAAGCATGGGTGTCAGGATCCCAGCCAAAACCTCTAATTGCTCAGCTCTCCTGGCTTTGTGGGCTATTGTTGTTGATGTACTAAAATTGTATCAACCCCCTTGACTGTGGCCTTTATTATAAGAATGGAAGGACATGTGGTATTTGAAGAAATGAACCGGTGGAAGAAGGGATCAAATCTTTTTGTTCTTTGAGGTTTTCCTGTAACATCAGTGTATTTCAGCCTAATGAAAGTGGTGTAATTGTGCAATTACTTCCTTGGCATTTAAATCTATGCCTAATTGTTCCATTAGTTGTACATGTATTGTACTATTACCCTTTGCCGTATGTACCCTCGTCCTATTCATCTTCACTTTACTTCACATTTTCAGTCTATTTGTCCCTTGTATCTGTTTAATTTGGAAAAATTACTCAGTTAAAAGTAGACTCTAATGGCCTAACACTGTAAAGATAGCACAGAAACTGCATTTGAAACAGAATATAAACCTCGGAATGACGCAGAAAGGTGACATTATTGCATTTACACAAGAATTACATGTGCCGAAATAATGTTATGAAATTAGTGCTTTAAATATGACATTACAATAAACACAGTAGCATGATTAATGGAAAATTGCATTTTAAATACAAGTATAAAATTATACATTTCAAGATGTTATATTATTATAAAAAATATTATACAATTATATACACTCACCTAAAGGATTATTAGGAACACCTGTTCAATTTCTCATTAATGCAATTTTCTAATCAACCAATCACATGGCAGTTGCTTCAATGCATTTAGGGGTGTGGTCCTGGTCAAGACAATCTCCTGAACTCCAAACTGAATGTCAGAATGGGAAAGAAAGGTGATTTAAGCAATTTTGAGCATGGCATGGTTGTTGGTGCCAGACGGGCCGGTCTGAGTATTTCACAATCTGCTCAGTTACTGGGATTTTCACGCACAACCATTTCTAGGGTTTACAAAGAATGGTGTGAAAAGGGAAAAACATCCAGTATGCGGCAGTCCTGTGGGCGAAAATGCCTTGTTGATGCTAGAGGTCAGAGGAGAATGGGCCGACTGATTCAAGCTGATAGAAGAGCAACTTTGCCTGAAATAACCACTCGTTACAACCGAGGCATGCAGCAAAGCATTTTTGAAGCCACAACATGCACAACCTTGAGGCGGATGGGCTACAACAGCAGTAGACCCCACTGGGTACCACTCATCTCCACTACAAATAGGAAAATAGGCTACAATTTGCAAGAGCTCACCAAAATTGGACAGTTGAAGACTGGAAAAATGTTGCCTGGTCTGATGAGTCTCTATTTCTGTTGAGACATTCAGATGGTAGAGTCAGAATTTGGCATAAACAGAATGAGAAAATGGATCCATCATGCCTTGTTACCATTGTGCAGGCTGGTGGTGGTGGTGTAATGGTGTGGGGGATGTTTTCTTGGCACACTTTAGGCCCCTTAGTGCCAATTGGGCATCGTTTAAATGCCACGGCCTACCTGAGCATTGTTTCTGACCATGTCCATCCCTTTATGGCCACCATGTACCCATCCTCTGATGGCTACTTCCAGCAGGATAATGCACCATGTCACAAAGCTCGAATCATTTCAAATTGGTTTCTTGAACATGGACTGTACTAAAATGGCCCCCACAGTCACCAGATCTCAACCCAATAGAGCATCTTTGGGATGTGGTGGAACGGGAGCTTCGTGCCCTGGATGTGCATCCCACAATTCTCCATCAGCTGCAAGATGCTATCCTATCAATATGGGCCAACATTTCTAAAGAGCAATGTTTCAATCTGTTGTTTTGAAAATTTCAGCACCTTGTTGAATCAATGCCACGTAGAATTAAGACATTTCTGAAGGCGAAAGGGGGTCAAACACAGTATTAGTATGGTGTTCCTAATAATCCTTTAGGTGAGTGTATATACCGATCAGCCACAATATAAAAATCACCTGCCTAATATTGTGTAGGTCCCTCTCGTGCCGCCAAAACAGTGGTTATCTGAGTTACTGTAGACTTTGATCTTAGTGATTTGGACCGTGGCAAGATTGTTGGTGTCTAGACAGGCTTGTTTGAGTATTCCTGTGATTATCATGTTCAACAGTCTCTAGAGTTTACTCTGAATGGTGCCAAAAACAAAAAAAATCCAGTGAGGGGCAGTTCTGTGGACGGAAATGCCTTGTTGATGAGAGAGGTCAACAGAGAATGGCCAGAATGGTTCTAACTGACAAAGTCTACCATAACTCAGATAACCACTCTG